>NC_045560.1:41684967-41995256 GCF_009819795.1 Aythya fuligula | reverse complement strand
TAAATAATTCTGGAACGTCAGTAAAACCCTTTCCAGATAGTTGATAAACAACAGATGGCCTAGGATGGAACCTTGTGGCACACCACGGATAACCTCATACCATAGCAACCATTTTTCTTTCTTTTTGTTTCTTATTACTTCATCATTTTTTTGGTCTGTGCAGCTACTTTGTCTCCTCTTTCTCCTCCTCCTCCTTCTCCTCCTGCATGTCTGCTTAGCTTCTTTCATTGCTCTGTATGAAAGAGTTGGACAAAGTACTGTACACTTGCATAAACATGCAGTACCATCACATGTAATGCAACAAACACAGCACACCGCTGAGGTGCTGGGTTATACTGGTATGATTGCATTTGTTGGCATTAACCTGTACTCTTTCCATTTGAATCTCACAGTTTCCTCCGTTTCTTCTCATATTGTTTTCATAAGAGCTTTATGCTCTTGCAAACTATCTGTACAAATGATAACACCCGTCTTAAGTTATACCAGTCAGGAATTTACAAGTGCTGGTTTGTAGCTGAGTACAATATATTCAACCACAATGTATTCCAAAATTCTTAATCCTAAACTAACCTCTCTATGATCAGCTCCTGACTCACAGTTCCTTCTGAAGACCACATTGCCAGCTCATCCCTTACCACTTGTCAGTGTTTGCTTCTCTAGCGCAGGTAGTGTAACTTCCAGTCTCTCCTGGCTATGGTGTTTAATCTGTCTGTCAGAGAGCCTTATGTACTGTATATCAACCAGGCTGTACTGACTTCAGTGATGTTAGATTAGTCTACAGCACCAGATGGCCTTCTGTCTTTTTGGCACTCTTACAAAATGGCCAGTCTTTCTGCTCCTGGGATGGTGAGTGTTTGCACAAGGAGGATGTTGGCTGCACTTAGAAGTCTTTCATTTTCTTCAACAATGTTTTGGATTTAGAACAGGTAGAGTCATGGATGATGAGGTAGCACACTCTGACCCAGTCTACCCCTTTCAGATCAAAGGAGCATCCCCGAATGCTCCCAGTAAAAGAATCTACCTTGACTTGTCCACTGCATCTGGAAATTATGCTGTAGAGCTTTCTCTTCTGGGCGCACACAGGAGCTCAGAAAAAACTGAGATATTGGGAATGCAGGGTAAGCAAAATAAGGAGTAGAAACAAGAAGAATTTGTCACAGACAGCTGGGGATTGTTCACTTTTGCATGTTTGATTTGAGAGTAAATTACTAGCTGAGCCAAATCTTCAGTAGAAAAGTGACTCTTGAATAAGCAGATCCATCCCCCTGGAGGATCCTGTCTGAGACACAATTGCTGTGAAAGCTCCCATGCAACTCTAATTACAACACCTGTCTAGGAGGACAGGAGCACAGTGCATAGAGCATCGTCCCCTTTGGCTGTCCAGCTACTGCAGCAGCTCTTCCATTTGCTGCGGTAAGCAGTTAGCACAGGCTCCAGCGGCTTTGAGCCTCTCTAGTCCAGAAAAGAAAAGTGAGCTTAGCTCTGAAGAACACAATTATATACAATAGTTATAGGCAGTCACAGTGTCACCCTGCACTTACATCATACATGTCTCTAAGGACAGCTGCATGTCTTTTTGCAAATGGGCATACTGGAAAGCACGAACATATTGGAAAGATTCCAACAGAGGGCCACCAAGATGATCAAGGGACTGGAGCACTTCTGCTGTGAAAGGAGGCTGATAGAGCTGGGACTGTTCAGTCTGGAGAAGAGAAGGCTCAGGGGGGGAATCTTACAGATGTGTATAAATACCTGAAAGTAGGGTGCCAAGAGGACAGAGCCAGTCTCTTTTCAGTGGTGTCCAATGCCAGGACAAGAGATGATGGGCAGAAACTGGAACAGAAGGCTCCATCTGAACACCAGGAAGCACTTTTGTACCGTGCAGGTGATGGAGCACTGACACAGGCTGCCCAGAGAGGTTGTGGAGTTACCCTCCTTGGAGGTCTCCAAAAGCCATCTCAGCATGGCCCTGGGCAACCTGCTCTGGGTGTCCCTGCCTGAGCAGGGGTGTTGGACCAGATGACCTCCAGAAGTCCCTTCTAACTTAAACCATTCTGTGATTCTTGGAAATTTTGGACATTTTTTCCTATCCACAAAGCTAGGGAGAGATGATCTCTAGCAAGGCACACAAATGGGCTAAAAAGGTGGAGATATAAGTTATGACAAGGAATTTATAAAAATGTAGAAAACAGAGTGTAAACTTTGTTTTTCCCAGGAGGCAAGATCCTGAACTCTTGCACCTTGCCTTTTGAATGACCCTCACCTCAGCGGTCCTCCTTTTTTCAAAAATGACCTCACACTCGTTGTCTGGTCACCTTCTGTCGAACCAAAGTGAGAAAATAAGATGGCATTAGATCTATTAACACATTTGCTCTAGTGAAATGGAGAGATGAGGAGTCAAGGCCTTTTCATGATCTGTGCTGAGCTGATGCAACAGGCTCTGCTGGGGCCCTGAGGTATGGAGCAGTACCTGGCTAGGAACACTCAAAACTTTGTTGTCCCTATTTTTTTGGCACCACAGTCAATACAGATCATTTTGTAACTTCCATCGTAAATGACAAGGCAAATTATTTGCAGTGAGCTCCTCCTGTACAAGTGGTCAACACACATTTCATTGCAGAGCCAGCAATGAGTATATCAAAAGTGAAGACCTGGTACTTCATTAATTCACTTTCCTTCTTTTTTATTTTTTTCCAGCTGTTCTGTTTTCAATATGTAGTCAAAAAATCATCTTCAAGGGAAAATCACATTTTTAGAAACATGTTCATTTCATACCATACAGCAAGGCAGTGGTAGATTTCTCAATTGAGTTATCTGAGAAAACTTATATTCTTTTGGAAACAAATCACTTAATCCTGAGGACTGTCTAGGCAAATTCATTCATCATCATGTATGGGAATTTCAACGTGACAATTGGGAATTAGTCACCCAAATACAGAGAAGTAGATCATCCTTAAGGCTCTCTTAAAAACTGCAGCCAATGTCATCAGAATATTTTTTCCTTTACGAATAGAACTTAACAAATGTGTTGTTCCTATGTTCTGAAAAGTCCACTGGGTTATTTTCCCTCTGTAGGGGCAAAGGTGCTGTAATAACTTTAATACCAGTGTTCCCTATTTTATTATTCCAGAAGGATTTTTTTCAAATATCCCATTTGCCTATTTTATTTTATTTTATTGAATTCATGGCAGATGCTAAATTCAGTACAACCTGAGAAATCTTTTCTTTCTAATGTGTAAAAGCAGCTGTTTGAAGCTCATTATTATATGGCCACAGCTCACATAGTGTTCATAATCCCTGTAAGAGAATGTGATCTTCAAAAATGGCCAAAAAAACTTTGAACTACAGAAAAGCTACTCATCCACAAGCAATCCTCCAGTCTACACAGAAAGGTGATCCTAATTCTCTGGACTGTATGCTTGAATGTGGTTTAAGCAAGTCTCTTTCTTCAACTATGTGTAGAACTACGTAGAGCTTGAGCTACAGCAATCTCTAAACAAATAAAACAAAACAAACAAACAAAAGCCTTTACCAAAAATACCCATCTTTTACAAATATTATTTCCAATTAGCAAACAAACGAGGACATTAGTATTTACTACAGATTTTGATAGCAAGAGATAATGATTGGTACTGTGAAACAGGGTTACAATATGAAACTGAGAACTGGTATCATCCATTTCTACCATGAAAATTACTCCAAGCAATTGGGGAGTTAAAAAAAAAAAATAGAAAAGTTTACACTAAGAAGCTGTGAAATAAAGAATTAATTTATTCTTCTGTCAGGCAGACTCTTCCCAGCAAAGGCTCCTTTTGACTGACTGAAAGCAAAAGGGATCATGTTATTTTGCCTTCAAATCCCTGTTGCTTAGATAAAGCACAGCACTGAATTGAGAGGATGATGTTTGCTTGTTGTAAGATTATGGAAACTGTGTGCAATAGAAAACTGGATGTTAACTGGGTGAATGAGTAGATTCTGAGCAATAAAGCATCAGTGTATGACAGCAGAACACAACACCGAAGAGGTATCATAGCACATGGGCTTCTCTAGACCAGAAAGGCAATGTGGATTAGATAAAGCCAGTCAATGTTCTTTGCTTGTTGTAGCCTCAGAGGGAAGTTGAAGTAGAAGAGATTTTTTTCTGAAATACTCACAAGCTAAGTTATTGATTAATGCTAGATATCCACCTCTTCAGATGAAATCCCAGTTTGCTTTGCCTGCTTACTAAGCAAAAATTGAATAAAAGGTCACTTTACTCAAATCTAGCTAAATAAATATTTTTAAAACTAAATTAATTATGCTCCTATGCTGAGATTTTTATTATTTATTATTATTTTTTTTATTTATTTATTTTTATTTGAGCTTTATGGCCAGCCAAGGATCACCGTCAGTAAGAAGACTATCCCTATTTAGATCAACTGGCAAACATAAAACCCATCTGTGTGTTGCTTAACAGGTGCCATTTTAGATCCATGGGGAGCAAAGCAAGCTTTGTACAGATGGACAGTCATTCATTGGACCTTTGCTAGCAGCAGAATATTTATTCAGCTATTGCCTACCTACTGGCTCAACATTCGAAATATCCAGTGAAAAATGTTTCTGGTGGAATATTTTCATGAGGCAAATAGTAGGAGGAAGTTGAGGAAATTCCATTAAAACTGTTGGCTTACAATCACTAACACTCCCATTTCGATCAAGAACTACAAATTCTGGCAAATGTACTGGGCAGTCACAAGATGCTACCTAAAGGCTGTCATTATTAATAGGAATACTATTAAACTGTATACTTTTCATGGAAAGGAAGGGAGTTCCTTCCTTGAAAGCAGTTGTATAATTTGGAATGGAAAGTGGCAACTCCCAGACAGTATGCCAGGTACTGAGGGACTGTTGGGTCATCACTTCAATTCTTTTCTTTTGTTTCTGTGCTGGATGGAAATTACTATTTCTGTTGTTGTTATAGTAAAGGTAAAAAAATTATTAAAGGAAAGTATTTTTTAAAGCTCTGGGGTAAAACAAAAGCATAAACTTTTGCCAGTTTTGTGTTACTGTGATGAGATTTTTTATGCAATATCTGCAAAGACAGCATCCTGGGAATTTGGAAAAGAGATATTTTGCATATAGATTAAGCTAGATACAGTTTATAGAAATACTACTTGCAGGTAAAGAAAGGGTCAAAGCTATATTTACAAAAATGGAAAGCACATAAATATTCATATGTTGGAAGGATAGAAATATTTTTTGTTATTTTGGTTAAAAGAAACTTCCCAAAGTATCTGGAGTGCATATAGTATACCAAGTAGTTTACTAAAAATGAAATAGTCTGTATATTATCAGTCTCCTGAGATGGAACTCCTAATACAAAAATGCAACAATCTATTTAGTTTAATGAGCTTGATTGCAAGTCCATGGAGATGCACCCAAATCAGAGTAGTCTTAGCCTCATGTCGTGGTTCCGCTCGAGTGGGCAGCCGAGCTCCACCACAGCCGCTCTCTCACTCCCCCTCCTCAAAGAGGAATGGGGAGAAAATATGTGAAAAGGGCTCAAGGATTGAGATAAGGACGAGAAAATCACGCAATAATTATTGTAACGGGCAAAACAGACTCGGCATAAGGAGATAGTAAGATTTATTGCCTACAACTAACAAGTGAGAGAAGTGAGAAAACAAAGGAAAAAAAAAACAAAAGCACCTTCCCCCCCCCATCCACCCTTTTCCACCTCCTCCCCCCGAGCGGCGCAGGGGAACGGGGAATGGGGGTTATGGTCAGTCTACAGCACTTCTTCTCTGCCGCTCCTTCTCGGTCACTCTCGTCCCCTGTGCTGTGGGGTCCCACCCACGGGATGCAGTCCTTGATGAACTGATCCGGCGTGGGCTTCCCACAGGCAGCAGCTCTTCCAGAACTGCTCCAGATATGGGTCCGTACCACGGGGTCCATCCCTCAGGAGAAAACTGCTCCAACCTGGCTCCCCTACGGGCAGCAGCTCCTGCCAGATCACCTGCTCCTGCGTGGGCTCCTCTCCACGGGCTACAGGTCCGGCCCGGAATCTGCTCCGGCAGGGGTCTTCCACAGGCGGCAGCCTCCGTCGGTGCAGGGCCACCTGCTCCACCGTGGTCTCCTCCACGGGCTGCAGCGTGGAACCCTGCTCCACCGTGGTACTCCATGGGCTGCAGGGGGACATCCTGCTTCACCATGGTCCTCACCACAGGCCGCAGGGGACGTCTGCTCCGGCGCCTGGAGCACCTCTCCCCCTCCCTCTACACTGACCTTGGTGCAAGGCTGTTCTCCCACTCCCTTGACTCTCCCGGCTGCTGTGTGGTGCAGCGTTTTTTCCCTGTCTTAAATATGCTCTCACAGAGGCGCAAAACAACATCGCTTATTGGCTCGGATCTGGAAAACAATGGGGCCCTTCCCAAACATGGGGCAGCTTCTAGATCTTTCTCACAGAAACCACCCCTATGGCTCCCTGCTACCAAAACCTTGCCACGTAAACCCACTACACCTCAATGGATCATTATTAAGTTCTGGTACTTCTCCTGATAGATAAACATTAACATCTCTGTCTTCTAACTTCAAACCTCAAGAATTTGCGCTATGTTTTCACACTGTTATAAGGGTTGCTTTAAAGAGAAGTAAAACGGCAGATACCACAGACAAGGAAGTGTGTGGAAATCAAAAAGGAAAAACAGAAATAGAAACACCTGCAGAAATCACTTTGTGCCCTTCCCTGGACACAACAGGATGCACTGTAACAGACAACCATAACAGTGGATTTCCATAGTAGGTATGACTAAAGCAAACATTTAACAAATCAAAACAAAAACCCCTAAAGATATATATTTTACATATTTTCCAATAATAATAATAATAATAATAATAATAATAATAAAAACAACAATTTTCTGGTTGTTTCCAAATATAAACAAAGAAGAAAATTAAACCACAGTAGAAAACAAATGGCAGTATATAGCTCTTATTTAGGATACAGATTCATTTTCAGAAGAAAACTTTAAGGGTTAAGTTTTAAAAGCGCCCAGGAAGACATAGTTCTCATTAGCCTGTGAAGAGCTGCCTGTAGTAAAGTCACTGCACTTACAGATGTGTTTGCACATAGATAGATAGATATGTGCTTTGTCCCTGGGTTTAAAAGAAGACCCTGATGAGAATTATAGCCGTTTATTCAGGAGGGAAAAGGAAAACAGGGAACAGGTTTCTTTATATGCCAGCAAGTCAGACCACGAGGTAGAAAATAAGGCACAGCTAGAAGAATTAATATTACGTTTTAGAAAATTAACTTCTGAGATTACCTGTAGAGGACTTCGCTATGGCCAACATGTTTCTGAAACTACTCCACTGGGCATTTCTAAATTATAAGCATCCATTGCTCAGACATAGTAAGGAAGAAGTTCAAATCAGCAATAAATCTACATTATAACTACAACAGATCAGTTTTGATGGTGTTAGCCATGATTTTTACTTATGGCCTTCTCTAAGGCATTGTAGCTTGCCAAGGATCATGCCTACAATGCAAATACAAAGTAAAGATGACTGCACAAAAAGATATTTTCAGGTAGTTCTGTCTTCGTTATTATGAGGAAGAATGCTGCTTCAGATCAGCGTTAGAAAAAAACTCAAGAGACTGCTGGTGGTCCACAGCTGACCATTGCAAAATACCCTTTGACATTAGCACCAGAGAGTGGGGCCTCTGCTCTCATCCTGTTTTTAATGGCTGCCTCTCCTGCCAGGAGTCCTCAGACTTCCCTTGTGTCCTGGTAAGCACCAGCCATGCAGCCCTGTATTCCTTTTTCTTTGCTGTTTGATGATCAGCTATACACCACCATGCGTGTACTGGGGGGTGGCTTCTCTCATGCCCCCTCCCCGGTCCCCCAGGCAGGTGTGAGAGAGCCCTGATTTGGTGAAGGCTTCTCTTAACCATCCTCTTCTTTCCAAAGCCTGATCTGCTTCCTTTTCCTTTAGAGACCATATGAAGCTTTCTCAATATGTTCCGTTGTATTTTATATCTAAGTTCACTGCTTATTTTGCATTGCAAGTTCATTCATTTTCTTTGGGCTTGCTAAGTGCAGCTAGTCTGTGCATGGCTCATTGAATTATTTCTAAGCATCTACAGCCAAACCTCAGCCAGAAGCCCCTGCTGAAAAAGTGGTATTTTTCTTGCTTGCATTCTGTGCATAAGGAAAGTAATCATATTTGTGTAATTCATGCTTCGAGTTCATCCAATAAAAAAGGAGGTTCTTCAACCTGTTGTGTTTTTTGTTTTTTGTTTTTTGTTTTTTTTTTTTGTTTTTTTTTTTATCCTCCAAGTGTGAAAATTAGATTTATCAGTTATTAACTTGTTTATTTTTTTAAGGTATCTAGCTTTGTGTCACTGTTGATTTCAGTATTTGCAAACTGGCTTTGTCATTTTATTGATAGCACTTGAGTGAAGAACTCTCTGATAATATATGCAAACTCACAGCTCTCAACAAGCTTTACAGCTCCGTTAATGAGGGGATTAACAAGAGCACTGCAATGTATTTAACCTGCGGCACTAGCTCTGTTTCAATAAGACTTCAACAGCCTATTAAATGGAGTGGGGGCTCAATTAACCCAGACAAAGGCCACTCTACAGAACATGGCAGGGAGGACCACAGTTAGCATCTGCCTAAGCAGCTTGTTCCGAGCTGGAAATAAAGAGGGTGACATGTTCTCGCCCCAAGCTATGATATAACTGAAATGGTGATTCTAGTTCATCTGGGCTGACTGAATAGGTGACGGCATTGAAACCCACCACTATCTCGCCATATGACAGTTTGTAAAATCAGAGTGCACTCAACGGTCACCCCAGAGCCTCCTGTGTGATAGGATGGAGGTATTGTTCAGGGCTTGGTGGGAGCTTTCGCTACCGCAAGGCTGCAGTGCCGGCATGGTGTTACGTTTGGACAGTCGGGGAGCATCACGTCAGTAGATCTTTCGGGGAATGTTATGTTTTAAGTCTCCTGCTGGAGAGGGACTGGACATAGAGGTGTTGTTGGTCTTTGTGTAACCTGTTATTTCATTGGGGGTTAGTATACAAACTGAAAAATGACACGTAAGCAGGGTGGGAGAGAAACATAATTGGAAAAAAAAAACGCAAATACAGTAATAATATACATATGCTTCTCACTAAGTTTTTGCTTAAATTTCATGAGTCTGTTTTAAAAGGTGCTACTCACACTTATGGTTAGACTTGTGCTGAAAATGCTTTACTGGTTAAAGATCTATTTTTTTCCCTTGTTCAGGGTAAGGGAAGGAATGCTTTTTGCTGTACCTGGGACAGGAACAAGCCGATTTATGAATACCAGGTATTATTCTATTTGGTAAATCTAGGTTTAGTTTTCTCAATAGATAATGTTACAAGCCACAGATTTTATCAAGAAGTGGTCAGTGATGAAAGAAGGTACAAACAGCATTAAGGTGTCATTATGATGCCCTGGTGAAAGAATCTAGAAGCATAGTGTCATAATAAATTGAAAATAATGCTAAGTGGTTTCTCTTTCCTATTGGATAAAGTAGAAAATAACAAAAATATTTAGTTAACCACCAATCAGTTGCAAAAATGCAACTAACTTGTAATTATCTACTGCAGACTGCACCAGAGATACAATAACTAGCTAGGGGAGGACCATTTGTTCCTGGATTAAATGTTAAGTCTTTCAGAAAACATGTTACACATAGCTATATTTTTTCTGTGTAGTGAACCTATGCAGCAAGTCCGATCAAAAGGGTAAGATAAGTTTTTTGTTGTTGTTTTCATCTACTCCTTTCATTAGGAGTGCTGTGTGTTCCTTAGAAAAGTATATGCTTGTGAACATACATAAAGCAATAGGCCTTCTGGTAGAGCTTGCCAGAACCTGATGACAATGGCCAATAAAGATACCTGTGTTATCAGCAGAATTAGTTGAGGAGTACCAAAATATTTTTGAATAATTGTACTGACTTTGGAGAGTGCAAAGTTGAGTATTAAGTCCATGGCTAAGCTGAGGATAAAAGTATATGAAATTAACTTATCCATTTCTAGTTTGAGCTATCCCAAATCTGTTTTTCATAGATATCAGGCCCGTGAATTTATCTACCTTGTATATGGTGAAAAACATACATACTACCTTTTCCCATGGCTGTTTATTCTAATGTTCTATATATTTGACCATCTGTGAGATGCAAGCACACAGAAACATAAGAATCCTTCCCTTTTCTGCAAGTTACTTCTGGTTTTTCGATTCTTGTGAAATCTTAGGTCTCAAGTCATCCAAGACAGAAAACATCTGCATTTCTAATGTAGGGGAAAAAAAAAAAAAAAAAAAAAAGACAACTTTTTGTATCCCCTCCAGAGGTAATTAAGAAACACAAAAGAGCAGAGACCCAATTACTTTTGCTTTGGGGTCAACTTTAAGTACTTCTGATTATCATAGTAAGGACACGTGCTGCTAATTTTATACTTTTTTATGGAGAGTAATTTTCTTTGCTTGGATCTGAATGTTTTTACGCTTTGATGATGAAATAGGTGAATTACCATAGCAATGTATTGATTTCCAGCAGAGAAAAATAAAGGGAAGTTATTAAACGAACACCGGTTTTCTGTTGAGATGTATTTGCTTACTTTTTTAAGTCTTATCTGATGTTGATAGGGCGTTATCCTTTCTAAGCACATCTAACTAAACATGCCTCATCAGTAGAATACATATGTTATTAAAAGTTCTAGATGCAATGTTTATAAAAATAAAAGAAAAAATAAAATTGGAACAACAAATTATATTGTTAAATAATGAGGAACTACATTCTGTTTTCAGCAAGTGTGTTATGTAGTTTCTGCAGACTTGTGCATATCTTACTACTGTTTGTTTGGATTCCTTGGATCTTTGATTTGGAGAGGTCCCTGTTGTGCTGGGAATGGCACAAGCATATAGAAATTAGAATGAAAGGATGGTGCATGCGTGATGGCGTTTTCTAATTTCATTTTCCTATCCAATGTGCTCCATCCCCAACAGTGACAATAGCAGATACTGTCTGGGAACAGAATGCAAGCCTAGCTATTCGCTGTGGTCCATTCCCTTTGTATTTCCACAGCATCCACAACTGCTGGATAAGGGATGTTAGAGAAAGCATCCCGTCTATTTTAGTGCCTGCTTATGGACCTGTTGTCTGTGAATTTATCCAGTCCTCTTTGAACCTGTTGATACCTTCTGCCTCCACAACATCCTATAGCCACAGATTCCAGAAGCTCATTACAGTTGTTTTAAAAACAAAAAGAAGTGCTTAAAAATACTTTTTAGAATAATTTCTTATTTGATGTGGAACAACTAGTTCAAATAGTGTGGGATTTGCTGCATAACTGCTCATCTTGCCCACTGTCAACATGAGCATCTAAACTCATCATTCAATGCTCCCCCATCTTGTCCAGCTTGACAAGTCCCAGCCCGTTCAGTCTCTCACAAAGAAGTAGCTCATTCTACTTAATTATTTTATTTGCTATTCTTCATGCTTCCTCTAACCTTGCCACATCATTTTTAGGTACGGAGACTGGAACTGCAAACAGTACTTAAAGAAGGTCCACAGCTACATCTTGCCTATCACATGCATCTTTTTCTACTCATTCTTGCCTAGGAAATTCGGTCATTGAACGATAGTAATGGTTTAATCATAAGAAGACAATAAAACATTAGGTAAAGTGTTATAATGATAATTAAAAAATAAAATCTTAGTACATGTTGCTCTTGCTCCTCTTCAAAATCATTTTTTGTTACCAGGAAAAGCATGCACTATAAAAGCAACCCATAGATCTTTGCTTTCTGTTAGTGCCATGCTAGGTATACTGGCTTCCAGCCAGGCCAAGTTAACTGGAACTCAATTAGCATCTTTAACACTTTTAGGCAGTTATTTTCTTTACTTTTATTGGCAAGTAATTCCCTGTGAATTGAGCTGCACAAGAATGAAGATGTATGGTAATTTCTTTAACTTATACATGGCATTTAGCAGAAGACAAAATCAGTGTGGTATTGGAAGTGATGTGTGAACAGAAAATGGATGAGTTTATGACAAATAATAATATTTCGGAATGTCAATAGTATACATGTAGAAACCAAATGAAGTTTGAATCAGAGGAATAGCCATTAGTAAATGAATCAGATTCACTGCTATGGAAAAATAGAAAGTGTTTGGTTTAAATTCCGATCAGGAGTCAAAGAACAGAAACACTCTGTAATGTGGACACTTGAATGAGGGGAGAAAAGAAAGAGGGTGAAAGTGAAACAGAGGATGATATTTGAAGGGAAGTAAGAAAAGAAAGAAAGAAAAAAAAATGAATGAAAAAAAAATAACACAGCAACAACAAAAAGAACAATAAATGAAGATATACCTCCCAACCAATGTATACTCATGATTAATAGTTATGGTTTGTGAAGTTAAACCAACATTCCCTTATTTCTGGCCCTTCAGGTGAGAATTGTTTCCTACAAAGGATCATCAGACCTGGTGTGAGGTTAGATTGTGCAGCTTTTGCCTGTCACAATAAACCATGAGCTCAGGAAGAGACTGGGAAGGCTTTGAGCAAAGAAAATGAATATCTTTCTGAGATACTTGGACAGCTGCCAGCTCACGCATTAAGCTCTTTTTCCTTTTTTTTTTTTTTTTTTTTTTTACAAACCAATTGTTCTGTTGTTTCAAGTGCAAATAGATTTCATCCTCTGCCTGGACTTCTTGTTTTTGACAAAATGAAATTGCCAGCCTAAACGTGTGTTTTGTTTTGTTTTGCTTTTTTTCCTATAACCTCCTGAAATATCATCATTTACCATGATGTAAGTCATAGAGGAAGAGAAAGATGACAGTTATCATTAAAGAGAAACTCAGATACCGAAGAATCACTGCTTGATATGTTTTCTGTGCTTTTTTTTTGTTTATTAAACAGTCATTTACAACAAACATAATAGCTATTAATTATTAGTTAATAATCATAACACTGCAATCTGTTTCAAAGCTGAGTACTGCTAAATACTGTTAAATCAACAGTATTCATGTCTTCAGAGAGTTAAAGCTATTAGTCAATATGAAATCTGAAATTTTACTATTAATCATTCATATCCTGAAAAATATTTGCAACAGATGCCAAAGATGTTATTAGGTATGTGCCAGTAAAGCTTGTCTTGCTGATGGTTTTCAAATGTTGTAAATTACTTTATTATTTTCAGAAGGATATGCATATGAGAAAATGTGTGAATGATCTTGAATCTTTCAGCCAAGTAAGAAGTTGCTTTACTAAATCAGACCTGTGGTTAGAGTACATCCAGTATGACAATGAGTGACACTAAGATGGCTCTTATTCCTTATTCTCTAATCATTAAGTTTTGATTAACCAGGTTTAGCATCCCTTCAAGGCTTTTGTTATTATTTATGGTGGTATCTGGATTCTCTTGATATCCATTTAATAATTTCCAATCCCCTATTGAATCTTATTGTGTTCTTGTTTCCCTGGGTTCCTGCAACATAGCTCTACAGTCCAAGCAGACCTTGTGTGGATAAAGAGAGAAAGAAAGAGAGAGAGAAAGAGAGAATGAAAGAAAGAAAGAGAGAGAGAGAGAGAAAGGAAGAAAGAGAGAGAGAGAGAGAGAAAGAAAGAGAAAGAAAGAAAGAGAGAAAGAAAGAGAGACAGAGAGGAAGGAAAGAAGGAAGGAAGGAAGGAAGGAAGGAAGGAAGGAAGGAAGGAAGGAAGGAAGGAAGGAAGGAAGGAAGGAAGGAAGGAAGGAAGGAAGGAAGGAAGGAAGGAAGGAAGAGAAAAAAATGACTTTTTGCAATTTTGGATATCTTCATAGGTAAATGAATGTCTTTTCATTGTAGAGTAGAACTTTCCTTTACTATACATTCTGTAAATACACTTGCACTTTTATTTTTATTTTTTCCTGATTTCTCCTGTCACAAGGACCTGAATAATAGGACCTACATGTAGATAATTCCCTGTCTGCAGGTAACAAGAATGAATGGATTAGGCTGAATGTGTCATGGTTGTTTCTGTCATTCTAATCAGAGAATTTACATAGGATTTTATCAATTAGCATTGTAGTTATAGATAGTTTATGTTAATAGGACCTAGATCAGTGGTCATTGATGACCTTTGTTTTTGTGTCACATTTACAACTCAAGTAAAATTGAGTTGAAAGAATAGAGATGGGAGAAAACCAAGAAGTATGTTCTCCTCAGCTTCAGCAAACTATTTATGATCTTTTGTCCTCATTGAACCTTTATCCATTTTTTGTTAAGAAAGTTTTGAGTGTTTGAAAGCATGCAAATCCTGAATATTTATGAAGAGAGACATGAGGTCTGTTGTACTTATGATCACATAAGTGATTTTAATTCTTTTAGCCACATGTATTGAATGTGAGAATAGATGCTAGCCTATGTACGTTCAAATTAATACCTTAATTAGGCTTTGGATTGTTGAGCATAGTAACAATAAAAATGAATAGCTTGCAGCTAACAGTTACCTCGGGTAATTTGATGGAATGATGGTAAATTGGTCCACTGGTTTATAAAGTTTTATACACACATGTATAGACAGGTACATTGAAGACCTTTTTAGACCACCATAGATGGTGGTAACAATTCTGTAACAGTTATTGTGCACAGAAGCATAATAGGCCTGAGTCTCTTGGTCTCCTCTTATACTGTGAGGATCCAGTAGTGCCTTGTCAAGACCCAGTTACAGATGAAAAAACCCTGACTCTGTTCAGCTGAGTCTAACTCCTGCAATGTTTTTATATTGACCAACTCAACTGCGATTTGACAAAGGGGAAAAAAAAAAAAAAGAACAGAGACAAATGTTCGTGTTTGTAGGGAGAAAGTTCGAGTGGCCAAAGCACAGCTAGAGTTGAAGCTGGCTGTGTCTGTGAGAGAAAATAAAAAGGGTTTTTTTAGATATGTAAATGGAAAAAGGAGAACTAAAGAAAACATAGGGCCGCTCCTTGATAGGGAAGGTCTCCTCACAGACGATGACGTAGGCAAAGCAGAGACGCTTAACGCCTTCTTTGCCTCTGTCTTCAATGCCGATGATGGGCTTCGGGACCCAGGGTGCCCTGAGCTGGAGGACCGGGACGGTGGGGATGACAAACTCCCAACTGACCCTGAACGTGTGCGGGATTTGCTACTCCACCTGGATCCCTACAAGTCCATGGGTCCGGATGGGATTCATCCCCGGGTGCTGAAAGAGCTGGCGGATGTCATCGCGGAACCTCTATCAATTATTTTTCAACGATCCTGGGAATTTGGAGAGGTCCCTGTAGACTGGAAGCTGGCAAATGTTGTGCCAATTTTCAAGAAGGGTCAGAAAGAAGACCCTAGCAATTACAGGCCTGTCAGTCTCACGTCAGTGCCTGGTAAAATCATGGAGAAGTTGGTTCTCGGACTCATTGAGGCGCACCTGGGGGACAAAGCAGTCATTGGTCCCAGCCAGCATGGGTTTGTGAAGGGTAGGTCCTGCCTAACTAACCTGATTTCCTTTTATGATAAGATCACCCGTATGGTGGACCAAGGGAAACCAGCTGATGTGATTTTTTTGGACTTCAGCAAGGCTTTTGACACGGTTTCCCATAGGATCCTACTGGACAAAATGTCCACCATACAGCTAAATAAAAACATCATACGATGGGTGAGCAATTGGCTAACGGGCAGGGCCCAAAGGGTTATGGTAAATGGAGCTGCGTCAGGCTGGCGGGCGGTCACCAGTGGGGTCCCTCAAGGCTCCATTTTAGGGCCGGTACTTTTCAATATTTTTATAAATGATCTGGATGTAGGAATAGAGGGTATTTTGAGCAAGTTTGCTGATGACACCAAACTTGGAGGAGTTGTGGACTCAAATGAGGGCGTAAAGGCCTTGCAGAGGGATCTGGACAGGTTGGAGAGCTGGGCGATCACCAACCGCATGAAGTTCAATAAGAGCAAGTGCCGGGTCCTGCACCTGGGACGGGGAAACCCTGGCTGCATGTACAGACTGGGCGATGAGACGCTGGAGAGCAGCCTAGAAGAGAGGGATCTGGGGGTCGTGATAGACAGCAAGTTGAATATGAGCCAGCAGTGTGCCCTGGCAGCCAGGAGGGCCAATCGTATCCTGGGGTGCATCAAGAACGGCATCGCTAGTAGGTCAAGGGAGGTGATTGTCCCGCTCTACTCTGCGCTGGTGCGGCCTCACCTCGAGTACTGTGTGCAGTTCTGGGCACCACAGTATAAAAAGGACATGAAACTGTTGGAAAGTGTCCAGAGGAGGGCTACGAAGATGGTGAAAGGCCTGGAGGGGAAGACGTACGAGGAACGGCTGAGGTCACTGGGCCTGTTCAGCCTGGAGAAGAGGAGGCTGAGGGGAGACCTCATCGCAGTCTACAACTTCCTCGTAAGGGGTTGTCAAGAGGCAGGAGACCTTTTCTCCATTAACACTAGTGACAGGACCCGCGGGAACGGGGTTAAGCTGAGGCAGGGGAAATTTAGGCTGGACGTCAGGAGGGGGTTCTTCACAGAGAGGGTGGTTGCACACTGGAACAGGCTCCCCAGGGAAGTGGTCACTGCACCGAGCCTGTCTGAATTTAAGAAGAGATTGGACTGTGAACTTAGGCACATGGTCTGAACTTTTGGGTAGACCTGTGCGGTGTCGAGAGTTGGACTTGATGATCCTTAAGGGTCCCTTCCAACTCAGGATATTCTATGATTCTATGATTCTATGAAATAAGAAAACAATGAAAAAGAGAGAAAGAAACAGCTGTAATGAAACTTTCATTTTGGCTTTATAGTTTTGCACTGTTAGTACGTATACTGCGGCACTTTCTGCTTTTCATGTTGCATACATCACTGGTGAAAAGTGGAATTTTATTTTTTCACAAGGGTATCCTACAGGCCAGATCTGTGCATGGGCTATTAAGGAGCAAAATCTTAGTACTTACATGTATATTCTCACTGAGAAAATATGGCTGCTGCTTCTTGAATTTAGATAAAGTTCCTTGCCTGATGTAACAAGATTTTGTGAATAACTGTTATAAAGATCATTTGCATATGTAATACTACCTCCAATCATTTATTTTCAGGGAGGATGGATTATAGTGCTTTGGGTTGTCCATTCATGTTTGCCAGAGGCCCCGCTCAGGCCTTCAGGAGCTGCTAACTGCCAGTGTAATTTTGAGTAGAATGTCAGAAATTTAACTTGCAACTTCCTAAATTTGAGTAATCCTAAATGTTGTTTTGAATTGGTTTTGACTAACATAGATAAATCTTCACCCCTTTTTACCAATGAACATCTGCACCTATAAACATCTCAGCAAGACACAGTTACTGATGATGCCAATGTGAAGACCAGTAGGGGGTTTAATATCCATGGGGGAAAAGGGGGAAGTTTCTATTTCACTTCAGCTCATATTAATACAGTCTCTCTCTCTCCTCTAAGACATTAAATTCTTCCCTGCAGAGGCAGGTGCTGGGGACAACCTCCACTTCATAGCCAAGCTTTTGGCTGAACACAAATCTCTGAAGATGAAATGCAACTTTGCTCTGTCTGCATTTTGCTAACTCAGTCCTTTCAGTCAGTTAAAAAGAAAGGAAGAAAGGAATCTCCTAAATATTATTTTAATTAAAATTGTTACCTATATCAGTTTCTACTGGGTGGAAACTGTAGCATTCATTTGGCTCATCAGGAAAAAAAAGTACAATTATAAACTGTTATTTTTCTTTTGTATTCCTGGCAACAGCAGTGATATACCACCATGATCCTGAAAACAGTGAAATAGTGACCATAGCAATAGTTTTCATATCCCTTTAGCCCTATAGAGTGAGGAAATGCAGATGGTATTTCTTTGCCATCAAGGGAAAAGAGACTGACACTTCATAATGTTAAGACAAGACTGTCAGACTCCACTGGAAATAATGAAGCTTGACAGTTCCTCGGTTAATACTGCAACTACCGATCCTGTAAATTTCAATTAGCCCTGACAGCAGTAGGGTTTAACGTGATGTTTATGTGAAGTGGTATGTTGGTAGCTTTCCTTCACACTTACAAGGAAAAGGATCTCTTTATCTCTCCCCTTTCTCTCTCTCTCACACACACACACAGGGTAGGGTTCAGCCTTCATCCGTTTAAGTATCTCAGACTATACACTGTATACAAAATTAAGACTCTGGCTATTCAGAACATATCAGTCCAGCTTTGCTGCCTAAAACTTGCCACAAAATATTCACATTTTAGTATCTAAGATTTTCACAGATTCTCCACTAACAGAGCTCTGTGGAGCTTTGCTGATGGCAAGGCATCAACCTGAGTTCCACCTTCCTGCTTAAACCTGATGCTGGTGTCCCACTGCTGCTGACTTCTCCCCTAGGAGATGCAAATTCTACCACGAGTAGCTTTGCTGGTGAGACCAAACATGCTTTGTCCCCCCAGTCCCTTTCCCTGTGGTGTGAACCAGTACAAGACCTGTGACACAATGTGATCACAGCTGTGCAGCCACTTTGTTTAGATCACTATGAATGTCCACCCTAAATTCTATCAGCAAAACACATTTTTTCACTGTATTTTCTATCAGTTCCCAGAATGAAATAAGCTTTTACAGGCAAGAAGCACTTTTTTAACCGTGTCTGTGCTAGCACTCATGCTGACATTAGCGATGCTGCACTAAAATCACACCTCTAACCAACTCTGTGCTACCCGCTGCTTTACCAGCAAAAGTTTCTAGTGCAGTCCTGCTGTCATGTAGTCCTCCATGTCAATTTGGTGCTAAATATAGGTGTTATGTGTGAAAATTTTGGCCTACCTACCGTGCTTAAGAGAAGTCAATGATAAACCTCAGTTTGGCTAAGGTTCCTCTAGCAAAGTGCAAACACATTACTGACAAAAACAATTCATATCTATGCTTTAAATGAGCACAGATATTATTTTTTTAAACAACATGCAGACACCGCACACATAAAAGTGTGGGACAAACTGCACGTAGTAGGTTTAGACGGCATTGTGTAGTGTGCTTCCATTGGTGGCGTCCTTGCTAGCTGTCAGGAGAGATGTTTTGTGCATGCGATCACTGAGAGCTCGGCCTGCTCTCTGCTTCCACTGAGATTAGCAGGAGATGAAGGTGCAGAGTACATTGAACAAAGAAAAACTAGCTCTAGGACTACGTTCTCTTAATAGACCACAGCTATTAAGGGTAGCAAGAGCCTGAAATTGAACCAAATTTTCAAGTTACATGCTACCACCGAGGCTGGCCTCTTGGCACCCTTTCCCTTCCCCTGTGCCTGCTCTGGTGTGCCTTTGATCCCATGCTACACTGACTGAGCTCCCCAAACCAACAGAAAATTATGCAGCAAAAGAATCAATAGTTTAGCGCTTAATTTGTGAATCAAATTAGCTCCAGAGCTGGTGTCATGGAGTGGGACTGTGAGGCTGGGAGAGGTGATACAGGGGTGGGAGATGCTGGTAGTGGTGGAACAAGGGGGAAGCAGAGCTCTCCTTTTAAGGAGATAACTTTTGGCAAGTTATTTGTGCAGCGTAAGTTTCACTGATGTTTCCAGCAACTTTGTATGTAAGTCTGCTCAAATCTCATTTTGATATATGATTTTATCATCCACAAAATCAAGAAGGAATGCATAATATTTTATGATAATACAATGAACCTAGTTTGTATTATCAGCGTTCTGACTTTTCCATAGGTCTTAGACACCTAATGCAGCTGTAGGTAGAAAGATTATTTGAGTTGTTCGACAATTAGGATTTTCATTTAACTGAAAAGTTTGCCATTTTAAAATGACTCTTGCATCAGTTTAACATAATCAGAATGAGATTTTGAAATTTAACAAATCCTGAAAAGTCACAAATGCGAAAAGGCAAGCATTTAAATCTTAAATAAACTGACATTAAAATAAAAACTAAGTTTAAGGCTAGCATAGAACATTTTATCATTTCAATCAAGTTGGAAATGAGGGAAAATTAACCAAAATCACTAGTTGCATGTGGAAACTATTAAAGAATTGCATACTTCTAGAGGGAAGAAAAAAAAATATTGATGTACATATTCGTTATTGCATTTTGTGTGTACTTTAATTTATCCTGTAGTCTGTCTGTCTTGTATCCTTCCTTTCTTCCTCTTCCCACCTCCCTTGTAACTTGTTAGGTGATTTACTTAACACTTTGCAAGTGCCTCTCCTGTGTTATGCATATTCAATTTATCAGAGCTTCTCAGAACAGGTGTCCTCAAGAGAGGAAGTCTTTTCCTTCCTAGCCACACTTTCTCTATACAAGCAGCAAACTGCAGTAATTGTCTCAAGAATTTAGAGAGTCAGACAGTGAAGAAAGTCCTCCTTTTTTGCCTTGTCTAGCAAATGTGCTGATTCACTACCATTACTTATTTCAGAGCATTTGTTCCTCTTCAAAAGCAACTCTGACAGTAAGAAAAGTGTGCGTTTTCCCTCGCTGTTTGATTGAAGACTCATACTGCCCTTGCAGTCTTTAAGTTGAATTTCTTGTAAGAATCAAATTTTCAGAAGTACGCAGTTCTGTTGCAGCTTTGTTCTTCTGAATTAATGAAGGTTTTATAGGTAGCTTCAGTGGGACTAAGTCACAGCAAACAATGGGTACACTGCAAAACACAGTCCTGTATCTTGCATTTTTGTTGTTGTTTTCCTGCGTCCCTCCCCACACCCCCATTTCTGCAGACAGTTTCCAGGAAGAGACAGCTATCAAGTGAAGTTGTGTGATAGCGTGAGTGTTGAGCTCAGAAAGAAGTTTCCCTTTCTTTGAGACATTTTATTCTTCCAGCCTGTCTTGCACCAGCATCATATTACTTTGCACTGCAAGAGTATTTGCACTTTTCTTCCGTGTTTGCACTTTAGCATCTCTTTACGGCATTGCATAATGAATGTCAAAATAGCCCATGAAGGTTCCTGGCTCAGAGAAGCTTAATATTCCACCTTCTGATTCCAAAGTGTGCAGTGGGGCATCTCATTGGAAAGCAAAAAGCTGTTCTGCTTTCTCAGGAGTTTTTGGTACCTTTTAACTTCAGATTCTCAGATTCTACTGTGGTGTCACCTGGTTCCAAATTTTAGTACATGTGGATATCTGAACAGCATGGAAGTTCGTTGTTTTTCTCCTTTCCCTTTTCCTTTTTTTTTTTTTTTTTTTTTTTTTTTTTTTTTTTTTTAGTGATTCCTTTTCACCTTTATTGTACATCAAACCCAATGTAATAAAGATAAATGAAAAGCTAGTATGATGGAAATCGATTACAAATTTTGCTGTTGAATGTAACTGAGTCAGGATTTCACTCTTTCCAGTTCAGACGTAAGTGTACCTATTTGTACAGATACAAGTATGTCTACCTAGAGAGCTGACTAGCTGTCCACAGTATTCTTGGGTCCTCTGTAACTAGTGGCTTGTTTCCTTTCTTTTTTTCTTTTTCTTTTTCTTTTTCTTTTTCTTTTTCTTTTTCTTTTTCTTTTTCTTTTTCTTTTTCTTTTTCTTTTTCTTTTTCTTTTTCTTTTTCTGTTGTTATTATTTTTATTTTATTTTTTGATTAGTGAGCTGCACTGAGAAAAGGAAGTAGAACTTTCCTATTAAACCTAAAAGTGTTGTTGATAGCAGGGAACTTCTATCTTTGTACCATGGAAATGTTTTTTATATGTTGATATTACAGTGGTCTTATTTGATAATGCTTTTACCTATTTGATAAGGTTGAACATGACATTCAGATAAAAACATTGCATGCAGCACATTGTGGGGCTATTATGGAGAGCTAATGAGCACAGCTTGACATTCAACAGACAAAATTCAGAGATTTTGATCTGATGGCTTCTCGCAGCTTGTGCCACACTATGATAGTTTCCCCTGGCCAACCTAACACCATGCAGACAGTGCTACCTTCTCTTCTGCCCTTCACAACACAAATGCCATGTGTTGCAACATTGGTTTGCTTTCACTGCAAGAACACTTTTGTACTAAATAGAGCTCACATGATGAAGACAAGCCTGGATTTTTTTTGTATTGCACCATTTTATAAAAATCTCTCACAGAGCACGTATAACTTCTTCCAAATAATTTCAGGCACCTCGTAGTACCATGGTAGCTAACATCATGAGCAGTCCTTCTGTTTGTGTGACTCATGTTTAGAGGGTCCCATCAACTTAGGGACCCAAAATTAGACAGTTAACACTGCTGCTTTGAGAATGCACCATACTGCAAAATACATACATGTATGCATGTGCTTAGCTTGACACAGTGTAAGTTCAGTTCTGCAAAACAATGAAACTGTGATCTTCTGGTCCAAGCAGCTCTGTCCCAAAGCATGTATGTTAATAACATATTTGTTATCTACGTGTATGATGAAGGTTTCATTCTGTGTGAATGCCTGGACTGGAAGAGGAACGTTGCAGACTACAGGATCTGGGTAGCAGATGGTTCTACTCAGAGCTACTGTGAATGAGCAGCTTTGAGAAATCAGCCCAGACTTCCAGATTTGTGTGTGCACAAATTTAAGCATCAAAAACTAGAGATACTTGTAAAAAATATGGACCTTGACTGTGCCATGATTTTCTTTGTGCTATCTGTCAATGGGAAAAATACACTTCACATACTGAAAAAGAAAGCACATGTTTATAAAGTCACAGAAACTTCTAAAAGTTTGCTTATCATAACTGTGAGAACATTGAAAGTAAAAATTGGTTGCATTTTCTGTCAGTGATGGCCTGTACTAAGACATAAAAATTGAAAGTAACATAACTTTAAGGCAGTGCAGCAGTTAAGAAAAATAATTTTTTTAAAAAATAAAGGTATGGAGAAATCATGAGACTTCTTGAGAAGTGGGCTCTGATGATTTACCTGAGATGGTTGAAGACATTATTGACACAAATACCTGTTCTGCTCATTGACTGGAGTTCATATCTCCATTTGTAGGGACCAGAAAGGAACTCTTGCTTGTACTTCAGCACTCTAAGGCCTCATTTCTGCACAGGACTGCCAGACCACCACTTCTGGGAATGGAGCAAACGGGAAGGATGAGGGTAAGATTGTGAGGTAGGTGAGAGCTATCAGGGAAAGAAATTTAAATGACTGTTGTCCTAAATCTGTCAGAAAACAAATAAACAAAAGATATTGTGCTGTAAAGATGAACAAAAAAGGGTCTTAGTAATTTTCTTTCACTATATAGGGTCAATATTCTTCAAAGAGTAAATGAGCAATTTAATAGGAAGAAGTAAATGAAAGAATTAATCCTGTAATACAATTTTTTATTTTTTTTTTTACTTCAGCACAATCTGAAGTAAACAGCACCATTGCAATAATGCTGATATCTTTTGATTGACCATAATATCAGTCACATTGGAGTCTTGCAGAATTAAGGCCCTTTTTTATTGTTATTTTTATTTTATTTTTATTTTTATTTTTTTATTGTGACTTGGCTATATTCACTTTGAGTTCTCTTTTTACTGCAACACAAGACAGGATGAAGTGACAGGACTGTGTTTTCTCATTTATTAAAAAGAGTGGGAGGGAAGAACAGAAAAAAGGACAACAAAGACAGACACCTGCAACAGGCGACATTGTGTGGGATAAAAAAGTCATGTTAAATGAGGTTTCCCTAGTAATGTATTTGCTCATGCTGGAATATTTTCTGTTACTTATTTTTCCCATTTATATGCCTTTTGTTTGAGTTTACAAACTTTGTGCATAATAGGTGGTACAAAGACATACCTGTCTTGTAAAACCAAATTGTAAGAGTGTATCCTCACACATCATTTCAATTAGGTGGGTTATTGTAAATATTTGGTTGGTTTTATTTGTTCTTGTTTCAAATGTCTGAATGAGGTTTTTCAATCCTCCCTTTCATCTTAGGAGGAGAGAGACAGTTACTGATATTATGATAGCATTACAATATATTGTATATAATTTTAATTATATATAATATAATGATATTATACTAAATATAATGATATTGGGAGCCTTAAGAAGCTCCAAATAAGTATCCATTCTGTCCTTCTTAGACTCCTGATGTTAGAGGGACTTAATGCTAAGACAAAAGGAAGGTCCCTTTGGCATAAAGGACTTAAGTTAATGTTTCTAATGTAAGGTGGTCAATGCCCACTTTTGGCAGTAAACAACTGCCAAGTGGCAAGAGAATTGATCACTGCATACATGCAGAGAAGCGTCTGTGGCTTTTCAACATGCCCCAGACACTGGGGTTTCACAGCACATGTGGAGTAGAGTGCCCTGACCACGGAGAGCATGTCTAAGAGTGCTGGAGTCCATGCATGCATCAGGACCGATTCATGGAAAGCTAAACGCATACTGAAAAGTGTTAGCCTTAATGCAGCAATGCCTGCATAGTAGGTCTTTCCCAGATATGATCAGATTCCTATCATTTTCTTCCTGATGGACATTGGCAGGTGTGAGTGAGTTCATTTGGTCAATGTGAGTTCCAGGTTGACTATACTTATCTGTACTTGTTATTAACATCCAGGATTAATGTTACTCTGGGGTATAGACAAAGTTTTAGTTGTCCTCTTAGCTTATGCAATGGTTAGGATACATTAGTGAGCAAGTTGAGAGAATTGAATGGGACATGTTTTTCCAGCAATGAGACAGCTAGATGATTTCACTTGTAAATAACAATCTGGTATTCTTTAAAAATTAATTTTAAGATGAATGGAAGTTCACAGGGAAAGTAAAGCATCTGACTACTTAATTATTTGTTGAGGAAAAATAAAATGTTCTAGGGTACCTAGTTTGTTATACAACTGTTGACTACAACAAAAATTTAGGAACTATTCCTCTGACAGTAGTCTGTAGAGACAAACTGAAGAAGGAAGAGCTGGGAATGGGTGAGAAAGTGAGTGAATGCTATGAAGTCTAAGCCTCACTTTATGTTACAGAAAAGAACAGAGGATTATGAGCACCAAGATTAATTTAGGTAATCATCCAGATTGGAGGAAGAGTGTTAAAAGGGGTACAACCCCTCCTCTGAATCACTGTCTCAAAACCCAGTATCAAAAACCTTACAAACCTTGAAAACAGGCAAACCTTCACCCTTTCTCAGTGTGAGACTTCTTTAAAATTTGTTGAAGTCTCTGAATTTCATAAGGTGGTAACAGAAGGAAAATAATTTGTTTATGCAAGCTAAATAAAAATGTCTGTTATTTGGCAGTAGGTTTGTCCCATTCGCAAATGTTTGTCATTTTATGTCCTGATCTGTAAGTCCTGTTTCCAGACTGCAAACATGTTGATGCAAAAGTTCCTCCTGACACTATTCAGTCTTGCTTGTTCCAGATTGTGCTGCATGGAAGAGACATTTTCCAGCACCTGTGTTCTCACTGGTGCCTTCAGCAAAGCCCTGCAGATGAACCATTAGAAATACATGCTGACCTTAACAAAGAAGGAGCCGACATACTTCACTCATAAAACTCAGAGAGCAATCAGATGGCATCCCAGTGACATTCATCACAGCTGCTGGCAACAGCCTTTAATTCATCTGGTATTTAACCAGGGTGAAATGCCCTGTAGCTATATCATGTTTGTTGGTGTTAGATGAACCCAGCTCATCGCTTGCTCACTAAAGTTCAGGATTTAACACCAATCCATGGTTTACAGGCAGTTCATCTCCTATACAAAATACTTCTCTCCTCTTTGTCCTTTATTATATTTTCTGTTCTCTGCAGCTTGTTTTCTAAACTCACTTCTGCTCACCTCCAACATCTAAATGAATAGTTTTGTCTTGACTTGAGAGCTTTGTTACATTTTGGCACTGGTCACGTATGCAACCCATCAGTGACATGATTAAGGGTGGCAATTACAGGGAAATTTTCCAGCTTTCATCATTAAAAGGTAAGAATATTCAAGATGTGAAAAGCACAACTGTGTTTTTAAGGTTGAATACTTAATTTTTAAGTGATGTGGCTGTAGCAGCCTTTTAAATGATGGATGGGAATGGTAGCTAATTAAGAACAATAGCTCAAATAATTAATAGTTTTGCCTCACATACTCATTGACTGCTGAGTCTTTCAATAAATTAATTGGACTTATTTCAGTGTGATTCTGATTCAGAGAAGTCACTAAAAGCTAATGCAGTTTTCTTTACTGGGGTCTAGAACAAAATCAGTGGGTATTAAACAAGGCCAATTAAACATGGTTGAAATCCTACAGGAATATGTTCCCTGATTTTGTGAGATGTATGTCATGCTCTAATGCATACAGGACTTGTTCTAGCTGAATGCTCTAATGCCAAAAACTTAGAGAAGGAAAACTTTGTGGATGAAATCCTGGTTCCACTGAAATCTAAAAGCTCCTACTGATTTTAGTAAAGGTCAGTTTCATGTCCTGTATAACTCTAGGTAAAAATCACACCAGAGGCTCAGTGATAAATTTGAAGGAAAAAAAAAAATAATAATAATGTTTGTAGGCCATCTTTACCCACTTCACTTACACTGTTTCATCTGCTTTGAATGTAATATAGCTTTCAATATCTCTAAAAGACTTTTTAATTTATTTTTTTTTTCTCAGAATTCACAATCTGTGTAAAAACTTATTATTAAAGACTTCTTCTTCTTCCAAAGGCCATCTTCATCACCTTCATTAGGTTAACTGGGAGCCCTAAACAAGTAATCTTAGAATGATGCTGGGGGCAGGAGAGAATCCATGTTGCTCAGAGATGGATCTGAGGGTAGGGGCTATATAAAACGTTAAAAATAGTGAAGTACATTTTATGAATCTCAGCATTCAAAAAGCTTGACTGAAGGTACCCAAATCGTTAGATATTAAGTAATAGTAAATTTGAGTACTTTTACAGCAACAGAAGACTTGGCTTCTGTCCTGAAGAGTGGAACTTGATTTATGTAAACTGAACATCAGTTACTGTAAGATTTGTGTTAAATCTATAACAGATAACACAACTGAACATTGTTAAAATTGTGGAATTAATTTTGGTAAAGTGCCAAGACAGCACAAAGTGGAAGATGTAGGAAAGAGAGAAATCAAATATATCTTTGAAATGACATGATGCTCAACTTAAAATAGTTGACCAATTTATATTTCATATAATTATATTTCATACAATTGTGTTCCTTAAGATCATGCTCATTTTATTCATAATAATCTACTGTGATAAATTTAGCATTTTGCCATTTTTTGGATTAACAGCAAAATTGATTTTCACAATTCTGTTTATTTTTAATAATTGTTTACTGTGTTGTGCAGCTAAGCATATTCCTTCTGGTGCTGGAGTTTTAAACCAAATTGCACCTTGACATTTCAAATGTGTCTTGTGGTTGACTCCATATGAATGTGTTTCAGGGACTCAGATGAAACATCTCTGAGAACTGATAGAAGAAACATTCACAATTGCAAGCTATGGCCTTTAAATATCTTAATGCTATGTGCCCAAATTCCAGGAAATCTTAGAAGCTTTTCTCTCTTGAAAGAATGGCTCTGTGTTTAAAAAATGAGGGAATTATTTATGTTCTTCTTGCTCACTGACAAAAATATCCACAAAGCAAATGGAGATGTGACTACAGAATATTCTATAGTTCTACATATTCTATATCATAGTAACTTTAACTTGCACAAGAAAGCACAAAGAGGACGTGCATCAGCTTCAGTGCAGATTGCCAACTTCATTGCTGCTGGACACCCTGCTCTTTAGTGTAGGTGCATCTGCTTGTGGTGCAGTTACTTCCAACATAGACACATAGCCATGTTTTAACAGCCCTGGTGCAAAGGGTGTGTTTTTGTGTTCATCGGTGCTGATCATCGGTGTTCATAAGCAGATCACCTGACACCGCTGGATCGTGTATTTTCATTCTTAGGCTGAATTAACTGCAGAGTAAGGCAGAGACTTTGTGTTATTCATGGACATCAGGACAAATTTCATACTGAGTACCCTGGAACTCCATGTACTGCTTTGTGGCTGCTTGCTGGGACAGTTTTGAGGGTAGTAAAAGTCCACTGGTTGGTTGATCTTTGTATACAGCAATATAACCATGGCTAGGACAAGTACTTTAGAAACTGCTACTTTAGAAGAGATACTTACCTGGATAGACTGTCATTATCAGTAAAACTCCTGTGGTGTGAACGGTCACTCATATAGTGCTAAAGGCCCGGATTGACACCCCCAAGGTGAGTCAGTTGTCTTTGGTGAAAGTGTCATCATTACCCTTGCCTTCCCATTCTTCCACCAGAGACTAGATCCCAGAGCAGGAAGAGTAGAACAGAGTTTGCTCCTCAGCCTAATTCACAGCCTGCTGTATTAACCCAGAGCAAAACCAAGGGTGGGTTGCATAAATACGACGGCCCCTCTTCCAAAGTGTCTGTGCAAATTTCTACTTGACCATTCTGGCATCCATGTGAGGGGGATTGTAACCTCTGCTAGGAGGGCCAAATGGGCAGGGCGGTGCGATAACTGTGGGGTAGCTGATCCACCAGAGATAGAGACCAAAACCTTTGGGCCTCAGCCCTTTCGATAAAGCACTCTTTCCCCTGATAAGTCATTCACACATCCATAGCAGGGTAAAATGACGCTGTTATAGGCAAGCTCTCTGAATCTATGCATTGGTGTGTTCAAATAGGCCTGTGTGTGATGCCCACACAAATTCATACTGAGTTATCAGATATGACTATTTAACATAGTGAATGTGGAACAGATAAAAGAGCTTATTTGCTGGTACCAATTCTCTACTGCCTGTGTGTTGACACTTCCCACACTCCAGTATTGGTATTTTATTAACATGATTTCTTTTCGGTCTTGCTATTCTGCAATGACCCCTTTAAACCTAAGTAAGGCTGGCAGTGCATAAAACAGTATGAAGTGCATCATGGGTTTCAAATACACATTTATTCTCAATTGTATACAATAGGTGAACTCAGGATGAGAGAAAGACCTTAAAATATTGTTAAGTGCACATGTAAAAAGTATGTATCTAGGTATATGTGTTTCCTACACATACAATAGTACATATGAATATTCTGAAGGTGTCCTATAAATAAAGGGATGTGAATGCAATGAAAGATGCTGTTCTCATGGAGATGAAAATGGCAGGTAAAGTGGTGAGTGAAGCAAGAGAAACAAAACAAAACAAAACAAAAACTAAATGTCAAACCACCTGTCTGGAGTTTCTGAAGATGTATTTTACATTTAGACCAGAATTGGTGATGAAGGAATCAGGACAAAGGATATTAAAATAAGTTTGTATAGGTGATTCATTAGAAGTTCATGCTCAGATCAACTCCACAGTGGTCATACTCTATCTTTGTGTGGAGAGGTAAATTCTGTGGTTTTGAAATATCAAGAGTTCTGGAGGAGTTATCAGTTTGAAGGACCTTGCAAGGAATATCAACAGAAAAGATATCAGTACATTTGTCATTCTTATTGTGATTATAGTCACAGTGTAAAGATGAATTAAGACAGTATTTTCCAGTAATTACTTCTCTTCCATCACTTTTGAGCTTGACTATTGTATTTGCTTTGAGTTTTCTTGGGTTCGCTTTTGAAAACTCTCCTTATTTGATGTTAAATTATTATTTTTTATTTCACTTTTTTTTTTTTTTTTTTTTTTTTTTTTTTTTTTATAGCCAGAAGGCCAGTTAAGCCAACTGTTAATTTTAGAATTCTTTACATAAACAATCTGATGAATATTTTTGAATCTGTGGAAATTATTTTGTAATCATATCTGAATAGGAAAATGTAGCTATGTTCACAAAGAATGATAGTCTCAACTATTAACTCCAGTAGCAATTACTCTAAATAATACAGTATCTCTAACAAGAAATATGAATCATACAGCTTGCCTGAATTTATAGTATTTGCAGATGCAATGACATGCATTGCTCCATGCAATGACAACAAAATATTTTGTCTATCAGTGAATTCTTTTTTTTATTGTCTATTCTAAACTTTCACTTGAGTATTTCTCTTTGTGCAAATTCCATACCATTTTGCTGATCCTGAGCTCAGGCAGTATTTGCATATGGTGTCTCCAGTAAATTAGATTATAACACTGCCAGCCCTTGCTGTGCAGTGCAGCTTGCTGCTGCCTTCGCCTCTCAAGGCCCTGGGACGTCAGGTCTGAGAGTCACTGAGCAGGCAGTGCTGTCGCTGCTGCCACATCAGCTCTGATTGAGTCTGATTCAGCCTGCTGCTACACAGTCACTTGAGGGGAACCTTGCAGGGATACCAAAGCAAAAACGCTTCTTGCATCTCAGATGAAGATTTCTATTTTGGACACAAGGATCTCTCCTTTCCTCCTGTGGGATTCTAAGCAAAGACCACTGCCTGTTATACCACCTGCTGGATGGAGCTGCTCTAGGCTATCATCTCCCCAAGTCCCCTTTTGTGCAGTTCTACTTTAAATCTGGTGTACTGTATATATACAAGATATGTTCCCACAAAACAACAAAATCATGGGTATAATTATAGATAAGCAACATTTTACTTCATGCAAAGTCAGCTGGTCAGATCATTCCAGGAAGCAATCTTTTTAACCAAGGTGTGGCACATGAATATATTTTGCCCAAATTCCAGGCTTTTGATGTCTCTTGCATTCCTGCAAAATGTCCTGCATTTCTTTCTACACTGGAATGCAGAGCTACATCTCCAGACATCACCATCAGCACCAACCTACCAAGGCCAAAATGACCCATCAGAGCTGAAGCCAGCACATCACAGCTGCTTCTATGTATCAGAGCTTACAGATCTATAGGCTAAATTGTCAGTTGTCCAAACTTCCCAATTTTGGGTGCAAATTTCACCCCTGGAAATGTACCGGGTGTTGTGCCTTTAACAATGGCAGGCAGAAGAGTGTGGTGAAAAGCCAATTTTGAAAATGAGTCATTTGTAAGGTGAAACTTCCAGGCTCTCCCCTTTGAGTTGTGATTCAGTTCAAATATCAGGGCAAAGGAATTGGAGTTGATCATTCGGTTATGTTTTTGTTTGGTGATAAACAAGCTGGCATTTTTGACTTAACTGTTTAAAGTTTGTTCTTCCCGGATGGACATGCCTCCAAGGATGGATATCTGTTGCCTTTGAGGTAGATTTTGCAATTGTCATTGGCTGAGTTCTTGATTAGTGAAATCAAGAATGGCTCAGACCCTGTTTGTCTTATCTAAAAAGTGCAGGGCAGAGCGCAAGGTAAATGTTTCTTATGTTCCTTCTGCTGGCCTATCTCCATTGCAGGACAGGGAGGGGTTTGTTTGCCTCATCAGCCTGTGATCTGAGGGTTTGTTTTGCAAAGGAGAATGTGGGGATGGTTTCCTTGGGTTCCCAAGCCTGAGGCAATAGTGCTGGGAAACATGCAATTGGGGCCCATTCTTAATATTTGCAGAGTGCCTCTTCTTTTTGTTGTTATAAGCAAAGCCAGACATGCAGGAAGGCAAAAGTATGTGAAAAATAGGTGTTTTATATATAACTCCCTGCATTAAAAACAAACAAACAAAACCTAACCCAGTCCAGGTCGACCTTTGTTTTATGTTGCCATATTGTACTTGCTCTTCCTCTTCTCAAGATGACAGTCCTGGGATCTCGATGCCGACCTGTGGAAGATGGGTTCCCAGACACAGCATCTGGCTCCTTGTGTGAGTCCTCAGGCAGTCAGTTGTGTTGGTGGCCGTGGAGTTGCCTCTGGCTCTGACATGTGGTTGCGTTAGTCGCTTGATGGGCTCTGTGGCAGCTTTGCTCTTCTGAGCACTGCCTCATTCTGACTTTTCAATCTGAGTCAGTTTGCTCTTCTTGATTATTTTTGTAGTGATCGTTCTCTTTAGGAGTTATTACTCTTCCCTCCCAGTCTCTTGTGTTCCTAAGGCTGACTGGAATAAGAACAATTTCATAAACCGCATATACAGCCTGCTGCCAGACACAGCCTTTCCCATTGTCCTGGTCCTGAGCTGTCTAATAGACAGAGTAACTCTTATTTTATTTTATTTTATTTTATTTTATTTTATTTTATTTTATTTTATTTTATTTTATTTTATTTTATTTTATTTTATTTTATTTTATTTTATTATTTTCCTTTACTTAGCAAGTTGAAGCACAGTTCTTACTCGTCTTTCTTGTCTGAGCAACTTAGAGGAACTACATATGGGAGTAAGGAGGTTGACATTGAAGGTGTGGGGATTTGTTTGTGTGAGTGAAACAATAGGGATATAGGGGGTTGACTCCCAAAAACGCTTGCACAAAAGGCCAGAGGAAGAAAGCACACACTGGGTGCTCTGTGCCCTGACTTCTGCTGATCCTGGTGTGAGAGTGGTACACAGTCCGGATACTGCAGATAGATCCACATTGGCACAGAATTAAACACAAGCCTTCTCTTTAGTAATTGATATGCAACAGTTCTACTTGCTAATTAGATTAATGTTGATGATTTATCTCTCTCTTATTGGCAGGCCCTAAACTGACCCAAGAACAGAAATTGTAATCCCCTTCTGCATCCAGCCTGAGCAATTTACCATAGATCAGAGCCTATAGCCATTAAAGCTGCAAGTGCACAAGGCGGGTATGTAACTCAATTACAGGAGGGAAAGCTATAGCTGTCTGAAACTGATGTGGAAATTGGGTATGGCTACTGCAAATCACTGTGGAATTATTCAAGCTGGTGTTAAACAAGCAGCAGGGCAAATTAGCCCTGCATTGAGCTGCATGCTGCTGTGCTTACACAGCTACTGGTGCCTAAGTTAACATGTTTAAATGCAGCACAGCTATCCCTTCATAACCCTGTATCTTGCTTGTAGCTATACCCAGTTGGAGACCAAGGAAAAGGAACTGCTTAAAATAAGTTGTCTGCATTTCTGCAAGTTCAGTGCCTTGTCTAAAAGCCCGGGAGCCAAATGTGAAGCAGGGAAAATCCTACTTGCTATTAACCAGTCCTGACTTTTGTCCTTGAGGCCACCTTTCTGCAGACTGCTCCTCTGGAGCTAGAGCCAAGCAGTGCTGCATTAGTGCTTCAAGATAAGCCATGCCATGGTTGAAAATGCTTTGTTTTTATTTGGTAGAGGGTATGCAGCACTGCTCCATGAGTAGTGGCATGGGACCCAGTAGAAGGCAAGAATTTCTTGGACTGGATTCAGTTCCAGTTGTTGAGGCTGGTACATGTACTGAAAGCATGAGAGATGTGTGTGAGGTAGCTAGAGAAGGTCTGGGTAGGGATGAAGATGAGAAAAAGGGTTTACAGGCAAAAGCAGCTTTATAAAACAAATATCAGAATAAAGAAATGCAGTAGGTTCTTTTGACACCATGCAGGCAGATGATCACGACACCCATTTTCCTCCATGAGAATTCTCATGCTTTGTGTCATGAGTAGTCGTGATGTCTGTTGTTGGCAGTGAGACGGAGATTTACTGAACACTTTCTGAAATTATACATCAAATACTGAAAGTTGGATTTTCAGTTAGAACTATACAAACACAGCCTGTTTGGTAGAAGTCACAACTAATGTTAAAAGTCTGTTTATGGCAAAGCTTCTTGCCCTGCTGTAATTAGCACTTGTGTGGTTTTCCTTTTTGCTCCTTTCTCAAAAATCAGCTGCTTCAGAAATAGTTATAAAAGGCAGAATGTAAAAGAACTAATGACCTTTCTGTATGATAATGATTGCTGGCTAGTAGCTTGAAGCTTAGATACACAAAGACTTTATTAAGCACCTACTTTGGGTCAGGCTTGAAAAATATACTTTACAAATGTATGCAGATTCTTTGTCAAATGCTACATTTTCATACCATTTTTGACTGAGCAGAGAAAGACCATCTTTAAGGGGCTGGCTTACCCATCTGGGGTCAGTGTGAAAGAGTGGAACAGATTTTTTTTATAATTATTTATAAGATGTCTACTTTCATAACACTGTTCCTTGAGTGTCTGACAGGTCGGGGGCCCCTGCCCTTCCCTCTCCATGTGTTGGTCATCTGTAATGATTCATTCCCAGAAAGAGACAGAGCAAATCTTAAATCCATGTAGGTTCTCCTCCCTCCACATGACATCCAACCAAATTGCCAAGGACATGGATTTTAAGGCTTGAGGGTATCGGGAGCACAGCATTTTCTCAATTCTCTTTAAGAGTCAGATGTTGTTTTCAAAGGAAATATCATTTGCAAATTATTAGTATTGTTTATATTGATCCTATGTCCGCACCCTGACAAAAGCTCCTCAGAGGTGTATTCAGGTTTTGATACACCTCACACACACTCCTGTGACTACTGCAATAATTCTTATTGTTTGATAAAGCTGGTGGCCCCAATCATTGAGCTAGGTGCTGCACAAACCTTTAGTGTTTATCTATAAAAGATTTTACATTCCTCGCTTAAACGGCTTGGCTGATTGACTGATAATGAAACAATATGCTAGGCTGCAGAGACCTCTGATCCTCAATCCAGAATTGAAATGTTAGTGGCTCTCTTTACATTTACTGTAAGTGCTCCAGAAAAGATTGTGTCCTGGGAGAAAAAAGTGCAGCATTTAGCTCTTCCAAATACATTGGGAACAAACAACCTCAGTTTAAAAATGTAATCTAAACTGCCAATCTAGTTATATCTTCCAAGAATTGATAAAGTTTATAGTCTAAGACCATACTTAAGGGTGCTCTTGCAAAGCCACCTGAGGTAACATCACCACACCATCCATACATTAAAACCCTGTGCAGAATTTGAATAAGCAACTACACTAATGTTCCTCTTCTGTTTCACAGTGCAAGTTGAGTCAGGTTCATCTGAAGAATAACTTCTTAAACTGCTACATATATACTTGCAAGAGAACATCTCACTATGGTTGGACAGACAAGACAGGATCAGAAAAAAAAAAAAAAAAAAAGTGATGAGACAGGATCAGACAAAGATAGACTGGTATTTTTATGGTTTGTTTTTTTTTTTTTTTTTTTTTTTTTTTTTTTTACCAAAGTTGCTAAAAATTGTAATTAACACATTTCGTGACTATAGTGGTTCCTCTGTAAGCACAAAAAAAGCTGCTTCCTGAACATGGTCTTGTGAGTGGCACCTGCATGCAGTAGGTGAAGTGAGGAGGACTGGATTTTTTCACTTCTATCCACTATCATGGAGCGATGATAAGTTAAATACTGGATGAACACATCAGATATGACTCTGTGTCTAGAACTGTAAACTACAGTCTGCTCTGTGCTGCTTGGAACAGATAAATTCATTGCCTGTACTTAGCTTTGATTATAATATTCCCCAGCTGCTCTACAGGAAAATAGAGACAGACAATAATCCCACACAGGGGCTGACCTATAACAAGGGCATGTTGAAAATTTTCCATCAAGTTCCCTTCTTTTCCATTGCTAATGTTTTGACTAGTTGGCATTAGTTGAAGATCTCCTCAGACCTGGCTCTTTCACAGGGGAAAACGACTTGTTCCCAATTCTTGGCAAAGTCAGTATATTCTGGCAGCTGATGAGCCTCCACTGTCGGTGGTTGCTTCTCTTGGAGAACCTGTCAATGGAAAGAGGTCAATGTTGGAAGGGAATGGCTAGGCAAAGAAGGCAAATGTTTGTCAACAAAGATTGAGGCTGACAGGAAAATTCATCCTTTTCTGAGGATCTAAAGATGATGTCATATTTGGTCATGTTGGATGTACTTTTTATATCACGATGCCTACTGGTTTGAAAGGGCAGAATGTCTGGAGCAGGGTTCTCTGGTTTCATGTCATGCCTCAACCTTGCTTTATGCAGTTCAAGCGATATATGCCACCCTCTTTCTTTTCTGTCTGTAGTGGTTTTTGGCTCTCATGTGCATGGCATTGCAGAGGGAGGCACTTGGTCTTCTATTTGGTAATGTCTTTAGGGCATGGCAGCACAAAATTCATAGAAACATGCCACTAGAGGGCATCTGCACGTCCTCACAGCTGTAAACATGTTCACAGTTGCAAAGGAAGATATTGAAATATTGAAAGCCAAAATTAGGAGGTACTGGAGCTCAGAGCCAGTACCATGGCTCCATATGGAAATTCCACACACAATTTTTCTAATGAACACACCACTCTGCTTTGCATCCTGAACAGAAAAATTCAATGAGATATTTTAGTCAACAAAGTTTAAGATGGTGACCTTCAGAGGTGACCAAGGAATAAAGTTTGAGAAAACTCTTATTACATAGAAGAAAAAAAAAAGGTGCTTCATTATTTTCACCATGGAGCAAATTAATTGTTATTTTTTAATAAAGCAATAATCCCAAACATCCAAATTCACAGTCTTTCATATGTGAGATAGTTAGTCCATAGCAATTGCATGTCTGGTTTTCTTGTATTCCTCATGGCACTGTGAAAATGGCCAACTGTAAAATTGCCAAATGTGTCAAACTGGCCATGTGTACAAATGCATCCTTAGTTCATCTGTGCAGTCATGGTAGCACAACTTTAAAATCCAATCACAGATGCATCTATAGGGGTGAATGAGTATAAATTCTATTTAAAGCCAGGCCTTAGAATAATGGATAGGATTAAACAAGCAAGTTGCAAGGGGAAAATATCCTGTCAAGCCAACAAATCATTCTGCAGCTCTACAGAAAATAGAAAATGAATTTCAATGACAATAATTTGCTACTAGAGGTGCTATCTGCTTTTGTATCAGAATGGTAAATATGTTTTTCAAAGAAGAACTGTAAAAGAGCTTATTTATTAATGTGTTTATTCACATGAACATACACTGATTGACACTGTTCTTGTAGTTAAACGTAGGGATATTCTTATAATATCTTTCCGAGTCAGGCCCATAGTAAAGAACAATTTATTTAATGCATTGAAAGGAATTTAGTGTTGGAATATTTTTCTTCAATTGTATTAGTATACCAAATATGGGTAGTTTTCAAAAGAGAGAGAATATGGAGTTCTGCTTTCTTAAAGCTACAGTTTGCTTTGCTTTACTTTAGAATGGTGTTTAAGTGTTACATCTTATTTTTCAATGGTTTGGAATGTGCCTCATTAAAATTATCCCTAGTGGTAATAAGTTTAATCAGTTTAGTTTAACTAATAAAGTTTAGAGTTTTACATAAATGAGCTTTTGAACAGAGAATTACACTATTTCAAGTTAGAAATACAATAAAAGGGATGAATTTAACCCAAAGTTGATAATTTTGTGTAAGTTTGCATTGTTGAATAGCCCTAAAACACCAGGTGTGGGGAGGATGCCAAGGAGACTAATTAGCATCTTCAGATCCTGTTGTTGACATTTTTGGTTGTAACACATCACATCTTGCCCAAGAGTGAATTTCGCCACGCACCGTGAGCAATTCTGTTCTCATGGTAATTCCAGTTGCTCCCAGGTAAAGCTAGGATGCAGCTGCCACTAGCCTGCTACACCCTGAAGAGACTGGGAGGAGAGGCAGGTTAAATGGCCTTTGAGAGAGAAGGAAAAACTAGTTTTGCCCAGGTCCCCCATGAATACACCTGGAATACATAGAGATGGTGAGGGAAGTCAGGAGAGCATTCCCATTCTCTGATGTGGTGGCCTTTTTTGCTGTGCTTCAATTCTCCCCTGAGAACTAAAGATTTACATAACTTACAAATTTTCATGTAGGTAGGCTCCCTTCACAGGTTTTGTTGATTTGCCTTTGTTATTCCTTTGCTTTTCCAGGTGCTGCACGTAGCTGTAGCTTCAGCGTGGTGTGTGAGGTTTTCTAAACGCTGGGGAGCTCAGCTGGGAGCTGCAGAGTAGTCTCTCTGCCACGCTGCAGCAAGAGGACCTGACACAGCCAACAGCAAGTTAGTTGGACACAGTCCACAGCAGGTCAGTGTGGCTACAGCTTCACACATATTGAGTTGTTTTCCTGTGTGTGCAGATCTTTTCTCAGAGAGACAACCCCACACAGGGTGTTTCAGTCCTCCTCATACTCTTCAGTGCTGCCATCTCCAGAGAGATGGACAAGGATTTGAGTTCAAGTATAAAATAAAACCTGAACGGTCTCCACCTTACAGATATGATTCCAGGTTAGACGATCCAAGCCTTCCCATCCAGAGGTCCTCAGGCTTGCTCTCTGCAGCTGAGAAACAACATAGTCCTGCACTAATGCAGGCCAAGCCTCATCCCTTCCTTCCCACATTTCTAAGCGGGGATCCTAAGACGGGTCATACTGTGCCAAATCCTTTACAGTGGTTTTGTGATGTGAGCTAGTATCTGCTGGAGATGCCGAGCTGAGATGTGAACTCGTTTCACAGAGGGCTTGACCTGAATTCCCTGAAGTGAGAATCTAGTCCTTTTACTCGCTGAGCTCCCTCTTTCTATACTTAATCAAATCCTAAATCCTCTGAAGTGAAAAAATGCACATTTTGTTTTCAATGACTTGCTGAAGCTGAATGCTTCTCACAACCAGCAAGGCCTATGAAACTAGTATTTATTAAGGATGAGTGATTTCTCACACTTATTCTGTTTCTATCCAAGACTGCCAACTTGGTCCACCTGGGCCTCAGAACTGAGATATCACATTTCCCACGTCTCATGCCTCCTCTACACTTGCCCTGCATTATTTATTACAGCACTGAGTGCTCCTGGGGTCCGCTGCCAGGCAGGGCCAGGCTCCTTCAGGCTCACCTCTGCTGTAGCCGAGTGCATGTCTCTGCTGCAGGCAGTGCTGCATTCGACACTCTGCTTCTGGAGCAAATGGGAACTTAAAAAAAGCTGCAAGCACTCAGTGGAAAAACTCAGAGGAAACCAGGAGTCAAAGCAGCAGCCAGGGCCTCCAGCTTCTGACTTCTCAGGAAGATAAGAGGGAGTTTAATTGGTAATTGGCATCTCCCTCAGAGCTGTTTTGGCTATCGGTCCTCCCAGGGCAGGCGGGGGTGCAATATCTCTGCTGGCAGTGACACCCATAAGGACTGAGTTGATCACATCAGTGTAATCCAGTCGGGACTTTCTGGACAGGTTGGGACCACTGTGTGTAAAGGGTTTCAGCAAAATTTTGCTCGAGGGGATTCCTAAACTTGCTTGGAGGGGGAAACAAAATAGTGCTGTTTAGTACAAATGATGTGTTGCCATTTCTAAGCTGCTAATCAAACACCCTCCCTGAATCATTCCCAATCAAACATGTATGTGGTTAACTAAGGCTCTAATTTGGATTTTTTTTTTTTTTTTTTTGTGCTGTCTGTTGTCTCAATGAAATGAGAGAGGTAATGACAAGATCTGCACAGGCACTTTATTTTCCCTGCACCTATTATATTTCTGTAGATTGGGAGGAGCAGTGGCTGGTTGCGATAGAAGGAAAAGGTAAAACAAATGCCTGCAACTTGGGAAAATATGCTCTAGAAAAGGTTATAGAGGTGTTAATTTTCACAGTGTTTATTCCAGAATAGTTCTGAGAGACACACAGTGCAGCCCCAGTCTCTCTGTGACTGTGATGAGTGTGAGCTGCTCCATGAAAACTGCTGCTGGGATAAGACCTTCAACTACTGCTGGCAACAAAGGAAGATGTGGGCATGTGGTCCATCCTTGGACTGCAGAAGAGGGGCAGACACTTCCCAGATCTCTCAAGGCAAGTTTCATATTTTAAAGTTTTGGGTCACTTCTTTAATTAAAAAGTTATGATTTTAAAAAACGTTTCCAGTCAAATGCACTGCAGCACTGGGAGATGGGGTATTTTTTTGTCTGAAATTTGTATCATCTATCAAAACGTGCTGCATGAGAACAGCTGGATCTAGTGTCTGAGTCTTCATAACCGAACTGAACACTTAGACTGTCTTTTTTCATCAAATGTGTGATTTAACAGTGCAGCAGTAGATGAATCTAGGACAGTCTCTGAATTGCAGATTTCTGTACTAGCCGTCTGCAAAGTAGGAAGAAAAAGAAATGACAGGCTGTTGGCAGAAAAATACGATGTTACTACAATAAGCACACACCACAGTTCATTTGATGGACAGCAGTGCCTACTCCCATAGAAAAGGGTTGGGATTCATGTAGATTAGTTCCTCGTGATATATGCATAGAAATCCAAATATTCTCTTCTCAAAAACACTGGTTGCTGTATTGTATTTCTCTGGTCATTTACTAATATTAGAAGTGACAAACTGTGAAACCAAAGTTGCAGGAAAGGCATTGTATGTTTGCAAAAAAAATCAGCTTGCATGAGTCCATCGTGCAGTCTTTCCTCCTGCAAAGCTTCCCATAGCTCTCTGTGTGTCTGTGTGCATGCCCACGCACGTGGGTTCCTGATTGCTACAAATGGCTCTGTCCCTTTTCTTTTGGATCTGTCAGAATGTGGGTCTGTACAATGTTCGGCTCTGTGCTTGACTGAAAGCTTGAGAAGTTTAAAAGCTTTTAGAAGAGTATCAAAGAAACAACATACACACATAACTGAAAACACATGAGAGATGAGAAAAAGAGAAATAATGCAGCATGCAGTAACATTTGGAAGCTTTCTCTCTTTTTACCAGTGTCAGAGAGTCTCAGCAAGAAAGGGACCCCTGTAATCCACAGGGCCTCCATAAGAAACACAGCAACAGCTGAACTGTGTATGAGAGCTGAGGCTTCAGGGAAAACCTCCATGAAAAATAAAAGGAAGGGGAAGAAAAAGAAAAAACACACTTTTTTTTTTTTTTTTTAAAGCTTTGTACAGATGCGATGACAATTTGATGAGTCCTCCTGCTTTTTTTTGCTTTCATGCAAACTGATAGGCTGCTCTTGGGAAAGGTCTACAGTGCTTATGAGGATCTTATTGTTTGCTTTAAGTTACAAGCTGACTGAAAAAGATAAGAAAAGCAGCATTGTGGAAAAGGGAAAAGGTGCTTGGCAATGTCGGGAATTATATGTTGCTGGTGGCGCACACACTCAGAAGTAAGGACCACAGGCAAGTTCACACTGTTGAGCAAAGCTGTAGTGGAACCGGTGTCTTGCCAGTGCCCAGCACTCAAAAGACTGTAAGACTCTCCCAGAGTCGTGAGATTGTTATAAAACTACATGTTTTTTTCAGGCAATGATGTACGGATGTGATTTGCTTTCTGGTTTTTGAACCACTGTGGGTTGCGCTCTCACAGTTTTCCCTGCAACCACAGAGATAATTTTTGTGTTTTTTACATGAAAGCTGTTCCTTTCTTTTGGCTTCTTTGAGAAGAAAATGGAGAGTGCAGCCTTTTAGAAAACTAGCAAATGTGACAAGTGTTGCAGTACAGTCACAAACACTGAAACTACTTCTATTATGATGATTCAGTTTCTTATGGATAAGAGGACTCCTTTTACGCTTCTGTTTTGCTTGCTTTCTAAGGTTTCTCATATATAACATTCTCTTCCCGTGCTGTACCAGCTCCACCCTGGCCCCAGTGAGAACGGCTAGGTGTGACAGGCCTGGTGCGGTCAGCGTTACCTCTTCTGCCTTCCTGCCAATCAGTATGGGAACGGACCTGCAGCAGCATTGATGATGTGGATGAACATCTGAGTTTAAGCTGTTTTAGGGGGTGAGCAGTCACAGTGCAAAGCCACACACAGTCACTGTGTGCATTGCAAGGGCTTCTGAGGACTTGTCTCTTGATATTTACGAGTGTGGTAAGCTTGAATGCTCTGTGATCCTTTCCTAGTCTTAGACAGGACTTATCTTCCCTCTTATCTCATCACAGGACTGTGGAAGATGGAGAACTACTGGCCACGTTGAACGGTTTCATGTTCACAACCACTGCAAAATGAAGGGGTTAAGAGCCCTCCACTGAGAGTTTCACTCAGGATTTCATACCCTAAGGCAGGCCAGGGTGGCTGGACTGAACTACTCCAAGTGGAATGAGGTAGGAGCTGTATTGCAGGGGACACACATCAAATTAGAGAGCATGTGTTAATTCTGCAGCTAAGATATGTCCCTGGGAAAAAATCACTAGTGACCAGATTTTGCTTTTTACTTGTACAGCTTCTCTGCTACAGGGTTACTGTATAAATAGCAGAATCCTGGAAAATCTATGGAGAAAAATTTTTGTTGATTTGACTTGAAAGAATACTTCGAACCTGGCCATGCAATAATGTACCTTAATCTTCATGTTTTAGTCCAAAGCATGTTGGGTCTATTTTCTTGAAAAATATATTTATTTACAACAATTTAAAGTAAGTGAAGGAGGGTGTAAAACGTGACTGCTCTCATGTGGTAGTGTTTCACACCCACAGGTGTAACAGGTGCAAGTGACTATATGCAGGACAAGAAAAATCCAGGCCAGTTGTTGTTAGGTCCAAGCCAGGACCTCTGTCAAGATTCTTGAGCTTGTCTACCATTGAAAATACTAATTGGTGGAAGTGTACAATAAACCCTCAGTGGAAACTCAGATTATATTAGCAAAATGCTTTTGCAAAACAGCCTTTTTGTAAATCTTCCATGGACAACAGAGACAATGAGTTTGGTCTGGGGACCTGAGTGGTGACCCATACTTAAAACAATATTAAAATAATTAAAATAATTATATATATTTTATATATATATACTTTTTTAAGATTAAAATAATCTTAAAATAAGATTAAAATAATTTTCTTTGAGGTCATGAATGAATCTGCTACTAGGTTTCTCCTATAGCCACACAACGTGTAAAGAGTGCAGGTTTTACTGTCAGTTTTCAAACATGGAAGATAGATAATGTGTGGATAATGTTTGCAAAGATTGCTCCTTTGTGAGTGTGGCTGTACATTGAAATAAATAAGCTACAATAGCAAAGGGTTAGGAGTTTTACCCTTTGACAGCATGGGTTTTCAACTCCTAGCCAGCAAAGCTATACCAGCAAAACCTTTCAGTGGAAACCAAAACACTTTTGCTTAGCCTGTGTAGACAAGACATCAGAGAAAGGCTGCAATCTTTTGATCAGCAGTATAGCAGCCTGAAAGTTCACAAGGTGAGAAGTGCTTCTCACCAAGAATATACACTGCAAACTGTATTTAGAAATAGCATTTTTAATTAAAAGCAGCATTTCTGATCCTGTTGGCAGTAGCTATGGGGCATAAGTGAGGATATCTTTTCTGACAGGAGATGTTTGGGATCTTGATGTAAGAGACTGTAAACCAGTCTCAAGCCTGCTTGAATAATCAAATTAAGAACTTTTCTTCTTAGGCATACATTTCTGAAGTGGCACGTGCAGGTTTGGCACAGAGCACTCGTTATTACCAATAACAAAGCTGACATCAAAGACTTTCCTAGGTTATGGAAATTTGTAAAGACGCAAATACAGAACCTTCATGTAGATCCTGGCTGTGGCTTCACAAGATGTTGTTTGTGGTGTCGTGACCAGCTTTAAAAGTTCCAACTCCTTTTGGTTCCTGGAGCCTGTTCCCATCTTTGTGCTTCTGTAATCCCCCTACTGTGCTGCCACGCTCACATAGGATCCAGGTGAAAAGCAAACCAAATACTGTTATTTTTAGTTGGGATAATTTTACTGATCTACTTTGCAGTGCTGCCCTGTACACGGTGATAAAGATAAGGCATGTGTGATAGCTGCTGAACTACAGCATGAAGATGACAATACGTCATTAGGAGTGGGGTTGGATGTGGGTGGGACCATCTTCCACCAGCTTCGTGTGGCCAGCAGAGCCATGTGAGACTACACAGTAGTGGGGAAAGCCTATCACTGAAAACCTCATTGGGATGGCCTTGCCTCTGGGACTTGCACCCCTGGCTCCAGAAACCACCATACAGGACTCTCTGGCTTCCATCCCCAACTGCAATCTGATTTTACCCAATCTTACTCAGTGTTTTGCTTGTACAGAGATTTCAATGGCTTTGAGGACCTGCAGCATTAAGAGAGGATAATGGAAAAGCCCCCATTTTGAAGAAAGACATTTCTGGTTCTTTTTTCACCTCTCACTCCAGCACAACCACCAGTGGAACAATTGGATCTGCTCTTCTTGTTTAACATCACCGATTTTATTGGGAATTCATCTCACTACCATCACTGTAAATTAGAGACTGGTTTATTCCATTCAGCTACTTATGTCCAATTCAGAAAAGCTGCAGTAGTCACAGATGAACCTGAAGCTCTCTTTGCTCGTTTCAAGTGTGTCACCATAGATCATCCCAGCTGAAAGGCCATATGCCACTTTGTGATACGTTCTCTCAGTTACTAAAATGCGTTAGAACTTAATGCCTCAAGGCAAAAAGATGAGTCTTATGGATCATGCTTAATCTATTGCAAAGCACCAGGTAAATGGACAATTCTTCATAAATTATGATTGCTTTAACTTAGTTCCCACTAATGAGCCACTGAAGAAGAAAACAATTTTTTTTTTTATTGGTATTCAGTGTTTTCAGCCACTGGCTCAAAAACAATTGACAAAGGATATTGAGTTCAATGTCAAAACATTTTGCATATATAAAGGCAGACATTTCCCCCTCAACACATAAACACAAACATATTTACAAACCAAGGAGGAGTCTTTCCCTGTGCTTTTTGTTTTTTTGTTTTTAAAAAAAGCTTTTAACATTAATTTTTTTCAAGCTATATTTACAAAACCTAGAAAAGTTATTTAATTAAAAAGAGCAAAAGGAGACCAAAATCTCCATTTAATCACAAGACTTGCAAAACTAATACTTTAAAATAACTTCAGTTCAGCCAACAATACCAGAGCTATTATAAAATTACAACATTTAGAAATCTGGTGCTACAAATAATTCTTATGTTTTCATTTTGAAAAGTGATTGGGGCAGAACTTGTTTGTGTTGTGTGCTGTAGAAATATAGAAGGCTGGTGCTGCCTCAAAAAAGTCTGCTGAAAGAGATAAGAAATGCTATTTTTGGCAAAAGTTAGGAAAACTGGGATCCTCCTATTAGCTCAGGAAAAGCAGACCAGTGTGCAGGATTGTTCAAAGACACGATTCCTCTTTCAGTTATACACTAACACATAAGGCAAAGCGAAAATGAATTTTGGTTCTCCTGACAGGATTAAACAAATGTCTTTCTTATAACAGTAGGCTTATTTTATTCCTGAACTATTAACCAAAATAAGTGGCAGAGAACAATTAAACCATTCGTCTCAAATTATGATTCTAATGCACACCCATGGTCAAGCAGCTCTCATAAGTTCTTCATTTTCATCAGCATTCATTTTTAAATGGTTTAATGCTGCCTCGGATTGCCAAGTGCTAAAATATGAATCTTCACACTTCTGAGTCACTGATGTAACTAAACTGTGACTTCAGCATCAGAGAGTTTCCTGGGAGTAATGCAAGCTGTGGCCACGAAAACATCTGAGTCACGATTTCCAGGGTAATTCAAGCCCACCTTTGTCAAAACTGAACAAACTCCCACGTTCCCCCTCTTCACCTCACCATCAACCCTCGGCAGCTCCCTTCAGTGGTAGCTGGGTGGTTGGCACCTCGGTTTTGGGCTTTTTGTCAGCCTGAAAGTTACTCACTGCTGCTGCCTCTTCCGACAGCATCTGCACTGGCTTCCATAAAAGTGTTAAAATACAGGTTTTCATCAGAAAAGCACATTCCTCTTGACTGAATATCCTCAACCCATAGGTGTCCATGGGAGCAGGTAGAGCAGGAAAGCCATTTTAGGTGTTGGGCCTGTTAGCTGAGCACACCTGGTGTCTCACACTTTCCCAGCTAGACATGTGATGTGAAGAACCACAGCTACATCCTCAGCTAGACCTTTTTGAAGCAATGGGCTGTAAATAAGAAAAGATGGAAGCTATAAATCAGTAGACGAAAAATATTGTTTCTGGTGTCAGTGTAATGAGCTAACCACTACAGCAACCACAATAACTGGGAGAAAAATGAGAGGATATTTTGTCACATTGAAAGAAACGTGCAAAGCATCCTTTATCTTTCTTCCACTCTCCTCCAATTTAGCAAAATAAAAGAAATTAATCTGTAAAGTTGAAAGAAAGGTCTTTCATTCTTTTTTTTTTTCTTTTTTTTTTCAAGTCTCTGCTTCTGGAGTCTTCTAGGATTGTCTGGGCTATTTAGATTGCTGTCTAGTTGTCTTTGTGATAGGTTTTCCTTTGTCTTAGAGCTCTGTAAAACCACATAACGGGAGGATACAGGAAGTAGAGGTGCAAAGAGGTGGATGTTGTCCTCACAAGGGCCTGTCAAACCTCAAGGTTGGAATGCAACACATCCTTAGGTGAACCACACTCCTGGCACACTTTCTCTGGGGAACCCTTCTTCTGCAACAAACATTGTACAGGTTCCTTGAGATGATACTCAGACCTGGATGTCTTATTAGTTCTCACTGGACGTTCTTAGGCAAGACAGACTTGAATTGTTCACTGACTGTCATTCTTGCATCGGAGCCTCTGTTCCTTTGGCAGGGATGTGGCTGCAGCAGGGCAAATAAACATTCCTTAGCAGGAAGGAAAATTAGGGAGGAAAATGCTTTTGAAATGCCTTCTCACCTCATTTAAAGAAGTATCTAATTGTCGTTAGCAGTTGTAAAGCACTATCTATATTACATCAGTTACTCTTCTTTCTTCCATTTCTTTCCCCTTTTCATATCAAATATATCTGATTTACAAAAAGAAAGTGAACCTAATCTCTCCCAACCTGTCCTGTAAGTCAAGCATAAAACAGTTGTATTTGTACTAAACCCACTCAAATAATCGCACAGTTCTGGTTATGATTATTTTCATCAGAACCTGAGACTGTAGAGAGAAATCTGGAATTAGGGTCAGATGCCAGAGAAAGAGGCTCCTCATGTCGAAAATAAATCACAGAGTGATCTGTGTCTGATAAAGGGTTAAATAGTCTTGATGACTTCAGTCAGACCAAGTTTGGGTAAGGAGATCTGGTTTCGTAATACACAAGATAAGGACCAAAGAGTTCAGTAGAGCTTCCTTCAGGAGCAATTTGTAAAGTACACAGGTAAACCTGTGAGTCAGCTGTTCTTTTGCTTGCACAAAACAAGCAGAAATCTCTTACGGAGGCCTTCAGTGATCTGAAAAAATCAGTATGAACTCCTTTTCTTCCTTCCAAAGGGTAGCACATAAGTCCTTTTTTGGTACTCAACTGCTTTCTTTAACTCAGATAATTCATTATATATAAAAAAGTAGTTGTAAAAAGAACTATTAGTCTGGGAGATTTAATATTTTGTACATCCTGACACCTAATTGTTCGCTGGGCAAAGGGTACCAATAAATATTTTTGACTAATGCTAAACAAAATGTATGTCTAACACCAAAGCAGTTCTTTCTCTGTGAGGGCAAGCCATATCCAAAGTTGCCTTTTGTGTTTCGATTGGTGGCAATTTGTACACTAAGTACACTAATAGGACAATTAAGCCAAATACACAACTATAAGAAAGTGAAATACTGGTTCTGCTTAGATTGCAAATGAAGTTATTCATTTCTTCTGTAGACTTCAGGTGGGTGCCTAGATTTGCTAAATGGTTAAAATTCTTCAGGTGGAGATGTTGGCCTTTGGCTACAATGAAAGTGGTGCAGGCGAACACCTGGAGAACAGTGAGAAAAGCTTTATCTGAAACAGGGGTGGGTATTTGCCCTTTGGAGTTGGCTGGCATGATCTCCTGGAAAAATGAGAGAGCCTTCATTCCTCTGAAACTCTCCTTGTGCTTACTGCTATGGAGCTGCACAAGCAGGTAAGTCTCTTTTCAGTGCTTCTGGTGGAAAAACAACGTATGCATAGTTTCTTGGCTGCTGCTTGTATGCTGCAGTCCCTTGGCGTGTGACTGTACCATCGTTTCCTGGTCAGCTTCCTGGCCCTTTTAGAGTTACTTGCATTTAAATGGTCCTAACTTGGCTTTGAAGTTAATATTTCTTTGAGGGGAATGAAGTGATGTACTTACGCCTTCGATTGTTTGTTTGGTGATAGTTGTTTGCAGGCCTGGCTTAGTGAGGAAATGGAATTCGTGGAGTTTTACATCGGCAATAATAACCCGTAGCATCACTACAGCCTCTTCTGTCTTCAAAGCCCTGTGCAAATACGAGCTGATTAATCACACCTGAGCGCCTGATAGGCCATCGTTTTGAGAAGAAAGCGTTTTGTTCCGCACAAAAGCAACGGTAATGAGGAGCTATTAAAACACACTATCCGTTTACTCCCCCAGTTTCTAAATAGACTGAAGCTTCACGTAACCTACAAGCAAAATCGGAGGTGCATAAATTGATGATTTGAGGAGACTTTTTCCCTCGCCCTGTACCGCCGATGTCCAACTATTTTTTTTCTCATTGTCTTTACGTTTCCTAGCATTTGAAAATGAAGAGGGTGTAAACCAAAAAAAAAAAAAAAAAAAAAAAACAACCTAGGAATTCAACTTGTTATCCACCTGGCCGTTAAGGTAATCACTGGGAAAAGGCGGTGTTGTTTCGCGAGGAGAGCCAGACAGGGACAATAGCCCTGCGTACAAACTTTCCCCATTCACCTCAAAGGGTCAGGTTCTAACACCTCATTAAGATGGCTTAAATGCTAAAGCTGCCGTTCTGACGTTGATTATCATATCAGAAACCTTCACCGAATGTATTTAATTAGTAAAGCTACAAGCCCTGGCATGTCTTCATGGAGGAGCAGGTTGCAAATTTAAGCTATCTAATAACCGGAATCGCAAGTCAAGTAAGGCTGGTCCACAGCTGGTTTTGTCAATGCTACGTCAAGGCACTGAGTTATTCTTTCTGTTCTACGTTTTCATGCTCATGTTCTGTAGATCCCATTTTCTCTTATCCCGTGTTCATTTTTACCCACAGAATGCTCATCATTAGGAACACAGCTGTACCCCTGCCAGAGGTAGCAGTTAAAATTTCATGCAATTAGGTGTAATGTACAATTTTGAAAAGCAAATTTCTCCCTCTTTCTCTCTCCTTCTGAAGTCTCTTTGCTACAGTTAATATTAACTTTTTCCTTTGCATCTTGTTAGTGTGATTTCAGCTCAGTTAAAACGAGGCTTTATTGGCATGATAAGCTACACAAGTGTCACCAAAGTGCTAGGGAGGAAAGAATCATGCTACTTACTCCAAGCGTTAACCCAGAGTGAGCAGCACAAGGTTGGAGAGCCAAGCCCTGTTCAGTTCCCAGCCCTGTAGACTTGCAGGGGACCAACCTGACCCTTGTGAGAGTTAAGCTGCTCCCAGCAGTACTAGGATCTAAGGTGGAGAGGGGACGAGCTGTGTTGAGCAAGGAAAATGCCAGGCCTATAACACCTGCACTGTAGCATTTGAACTCCCTTGAATTGCAGTCAGGTGCTATTGATGTCAGTGTGTTACAAATGCCTAGGTGGACAGTTCAGGAGACTGAAATTCATTAGTTGCCTTTAAATAAGCAGGTGGACAGATAAGATCTCTCTTTTTCTACCCCATTTGCTTTGCCCATCCCGTAAGTGCTCTCTTTCAGGTGAGCCTATCCATCTGCATTTCTACAAAACAGCACATCTAAACTAGCATCTAGGTGCTGTCTGAGAGGAATTATATATGATAATGCTAGATTTTTTTTAGCACAATAACTTCTCATTTTCTCTACTTGCATCTCCAAATCATTTAATTTGCATTCAAAAACATGTAGTGCCTTACCTCTACCTGTAAATAGCACTTTACTAAAATTCAAAGACATCCCCTCCGGCTCAGAGAGTCGCTGCACTGCAGGTTGGACAAAGGATGGCTGTCTTGTGATGCTTGTACGCTGCGTTAGGTAAGCACTGTTGGCCACTGTTGGAAAGGGGACACTGGGCTCAGTGGATTTAGGTGTGAGCTGATAAGAGTATTCTTACTTATTCATGCAGTAAACCTGAAACATCAAGGTGCCCAGCACAGGTGAACAGTCTCACCATGTTACTGAGGTTGGTCACATTTGGCTAATGCCAATTTGGCCACGCCAGCTTCTGCCTATGCTGCATGTTTGAAACAAAAGGGCTTAGCAGAGCTTCTTGGGGTTTTTGCGCTAGCACGAGCTTTTTCCCATCTACAGGCACCGTGGACACCTGTTGTTAGCACTGGCTAGTTTATCTAGTGTAAACAGAAAGTAATTCTATTCAATCTAATTGTCAGCTTGTCTATTGACTCTGCTAACAGAGAAGCCAAATAGTGTCAGTTACTAAGAATATTTTTAGGAGAGAGAAGTGGAAGGAGGAGGAATGAAGCAGACACGTGAGGATGTATGGGGACTGCTAATCCCTCTGACATTGAACAAAAGCCAAGCTTTAAATGCAAATGATCTTGTATGTAGCTGGTTTCTTGCAGTGGAATCTTTCTTTACTGGATTATCCCATCTTCCTCTTCCCCTAGGGGGAATGTCAACCAAAACCAAAGCTGCTGATAGGCTACCTGTTGTAATGGTCTCATAGTCATATTTTCTCTTGTTCCAGCTCACACTGGCTGACCATGCACTTGAGTTTAAGCAGTCAAGTACACGTGCATTCACAGGCATGGGTGTGAAAGTTTGTAGTATATGGACCTATCATAAGCCATTGATGTGGCTCTTTGAACTGAGTCATGTGGTAGCTCCACTGCTGAAATGAGCTCTTCTTTTTCTTTTTTTAACTTGAAAATATTCCTTCAAGCTCACCCACATCTACAGGCTGTTCATGTTTAATTTCCATTTTCTCTGCATTGTAAAATATATTTTTTATTTATTGGACTTCTGCAAAGAAGTTCAGAGTTCCAAGCAAAGAAAATGGGGGGAAAAAAAAAAAAAGTCCCAAACAAGCCAAGAAATTTGGTTTCTTTAGCTGCTGTCACATGGTTCACCTATGACAACAGTTCTTGAGGAATAACCCAAGAGGATTTTAATTATAACTGTATATGAGTTCAGTGCTTCACTTAACCCCCATGGACTCTGAAATAAAGTGAAGTTAAAAAGAACAAGCACTTTGACGTAAGAATTGCTTGTTTGTGTTCAGACATGAGCTTTTTCAGAACAGATCCGAGATACAGTAAGACCATGCTTAGATTAATTCCTAGTCATTAACACTTAAGATACAAATTTCCAGTCCTTACTCATGTTGGGGAGCACCTATGTGAGTAATACGTAGTTTGAGTAGAAGAGCATCCTTGAGTGACTCAGTGTTCACCAGTGTGACTAAGAGTTACAGTCAGGTCCCTAGACACTGAAGAAAGAATCTAGTATTCTTAATGTTTCAGTTGAGTATGCACCCCCCATCGCATTAAAAATGTTAAACAAGATGTGCCTGTCTTCCACTGGGTAGCTGACCTCTAAGGAATTGCTCTTTTTGTGGGGAATTGCCATTCCCTGTGCACTAACATATGGGTTTCACAGATTCTTCTGAGAAGGAAAGCTGTTCCAGGAAAATTCAGAATATCACATTAATTTATAACCTGATAACAGAGCAGGCAGAGCTGGGAAGTGCAGAGCAAAGACTTATAAGATACATCTTCTCTAGTATAGAAAGTAATTAAGAAGTAAGTAATGATGTAGATATGGTTTGTTGAGAGCAGGAATACAGTCAGTGGAGAAGACATCTTTACACATCAGTTACTTTAAAAAAAAAAAAAAAAAGATTTCTTGTAAAAGAGAGAGGAGGACTAAATTTGCAAAGAATCAAAAGAGAAACTAGACTGAGCAAAAAGATGGGGAGGAAGGAGAGGGTTGCGGTTACAACACTCAAAGAGGACTAACTTAGAAGATCTGGGTTCACTTTCTTGGTCTCCCAGAGGTTTCTTGTGCACATTTGGGCAAGTCACTTAGCATCCTTGTACTTTGGTTCTCTATTTGTGCAAAAGGGCAGAATATTTCATTTGGACAGAAACCTCTTCTGGTCTGGGTTTACCTCTTTGTCACCTGTGCATATCCATTACATGTAGCACAGTTATATTACACAAGACATCCTACAATCCTATAGAGAGATTTGATAAGCGTGTATGTGCTTTAGTACAATTCCATCTCCCGTAACAGCCTGAAGGCATCATTTCTCTTGAGCCCTCAGTACTAAGTCTCTTGTATCCAATGAAAAAGGCCAACTTCCACAGAAAGGCATCCATCCTGAAACAGATGAGTAAACACAGGAGGCAGAGTAATTACAAACTGATCAGCAAATATATCCAATTTTTGCAAGGGATGACACATTTATGCTTCTCCTGCACTCCCTGGAGCAGTTTTTTCTAGGTACCAATACAAACCTTATCACAGTAATAGCTGTGGCTTATTCTTTTGCAACACTCGTCAAGGTGTAGAAAGGAAAAGCAGCATTCTCCTTTAATGAACAGGTAGAACTGAAGCAAAGTCTACATTCAAATTCAAATCACACTGGGGACTTGTTACAGAAACAGGAATTGAGCCTATATCTCTTCAGTCTGCATATTACTTTATTTTCTTCATATTACTTTATTTTCTTCAGCTCACCTGAGCTTAGACAAAATACTAGAGAGCTTAGCCTCAGTAGTGAATAAACAATGGACGGAGTCATTTCCCCTGACATCTAAATCACCATTGCTGGAGGAGCATTCATCTCTCCACTGAATATACGAAGAACCCTGATCAGATGCTTGAAATTAAGTTATATAAGTACTTTACTATACTGTTTACTTATTCATTGTGTGATTCCTTTTTCTCCATAAGCATTCTTTGCCACAGAGCAGTGGTGTCCAAAACCTCAATCTTGCCTTAGACATTGCCAAGAGACATTCTGAACTCAGGATTCCGGGCAAGTGAGGGAAAAGACTTTTGAAATATTCAGATTCTTTTTTCTATGAATGCTAAAATACTCTGCTACAGATCAGGGGTTATAAACATGTTGCTGATTGTGTGAAGCTGCTTTAAAATTCATTAATCATTAACAAAAATAGGGTGGCAGGAAAAACATCCTGGTGAAAGAGAGAGGATTTGACCTAGCATTACCAGTACTGGGGGGGAGAGTAGAATGAATCTGTATGCTATGCACTGTCTCACACCTCCGCTGTGTTCTCTGGAGCTCTCTTGGTTTCAGGGTAGTCTAGTGTAGATAATTCCTATTTCTTCTTCTTTCTTTTTTTTTTTTTTTTTTAAATGTTGTTTTTAGCTAAACTACAGTCCATCTGCTATCAAAAGCATTTAACTTCATTTTCACTTTGTAATATCTTGAACTAGACATTACAAAATGGTTCTGAATTACTGAGGGCACATGTGGATTGTTTTCAGCAGTACACAAACACTCTATTAAAAGGTGAAATTATGGTGTAACAATATTATACCTTTGTGTAGCCTTTGACATCACTCTCATCCTCCATCAGACTAGTTTTGTTGCTTGCCGTGTACAAAATAAAATAAGAAATAATGAAATTTCCTTGAAAGACTTTCAAATGGAGAAAAATCATTGCTGAAAAATCATAGCAGAAAAGTGAAATCTGCACTGTATGCATATTGTCATTGGAAGGATATTATACATGTAACCTTGGGTATTTTCTAAGACAAGAGTTAATAAAATAGCACACTTCCAACAGAATTCCTTCTTATATTTAAGACAGTGCTTTTTTGTTGAACAGATTTTTTTTCTAACAAATGCTGGTGATCAGAAAAGTAGCCAATAAGCAAACTCATCTCTCTATTGATATTAAAATCATGATGAAGGCTAAAACATCTTAACAGCAGTGACTCTTCACTACTCTTACTTTTAACAACAGCTCTTCATATAGGCTGTATTTTTGTTTCAGCACAGGTTGACCCAAGCATGGCTTCGCAGTGAAGCCTGTTGTGGCCAGCTGTGATCTTAATCTGAGCATTGGGCTTGATGTTGCTTATCTATGAGCAGTCACACTGTAAAAAGAAAAACAGGCAAACAATTCACTGCTTCCTGTTATTGCAAGGGTCCTGCTTGGTCCTCTGGGGCTCATCTCGTGCTTCTTGGCCCTGAGGAACATGGCCTGCACTGGGAGTCTTTGCTAAGAAGCTGCCATAAAACATGCCTGGTGCTGACACATTGGGAAAGTCATGGGAAGGCATTAGAGGGCTGTTAGCATTCCAGTGGGTTAGCTGGTGGCTTTGCTGCAAAGCAAACAGGTTGCTAACTGGAGTGGGACAAATACATGCAAGCCTTAATTTCTTGAGTGAGATTGGTGGCTGGAGACACCGAAAGCATAGCTAAGCTTAGACCAGAGGTTTCTGTGCATTGACAGGGGGATGAGTTAGGGATAATAATGGAGCACTAAACTTGATTAGTCTGCAACCAAGATACTTGAATAACACCTACCAAAAACCCCAAATCTTGTCCTTGTTGACTTTAAGCATTATCTGGCCCTCAAGATGGGGGTGTGGGGTTGGAGACAGAGAAGGTGAACATAATGGTTATACTGGAGATGATGTTCTTGATGATGCTCTTGTTTCATGTGAAGCATGTAAGGGAAAACAAAATTACTCTTCAAATATTGCCACATGATTCATTTAGTGAAAATGGAGTGTCATGTCAGTACTCTGCCAAATTTAGGAGACTAAAGACCCACAGGAAAACCTTTGGAGTCCCCAAGGGCACTAAAAATTGTAATCCAACTCCTTGTGGTCTTCTGTTGGTAGAGCTGATTTATCTTGGTCCGTGTTATGTCTAAACAGGCTTTTGACATGGTTTCTCTGGCAAGTGTGAACTGGGTTTCCCTTCCCTCCCTTCCTAACTGTGTTAATGAAAGCCTACTAATGAGCCTGTCCTTACTTCACTTTAATTTTAACGAACAGTAAATCCAGTTACAGGACTCCTTGTGTGAGATCCATGTGTTGTGCTCACTCCGCAAGGTTCAATGTATTTAAAAAAAAAAAAAAAAAAGTGTTGAAGGTAACTTCATTCTGACAGGTTTTATGCCAGATCAGGTGTTGTCTGTTGTGTCATGGCCACAGTGAAACCAGTCATAGGGCAGTTTTACAGGCATACTGTGAACCCCAGTGTCCTTAGGAAACCTGCTTTGAATTTACCATGCAGTGAGGGTATGGACATATATAGCTGGAGCTTTAAGTCTGCACCCTAAATTAGGCTCACTATTTCATGCGTCCAAGTCCAGTATTTCATAACACGCTATTTACGTTTCCATATGACAAAGTGTTGTATTCAGTGTAAGTTATTCTGTCTAGAATCAATGTAAGAATTTTAGCTACTGTATTTAAAGATGTGCCTTAATGAAGGGCTGGTTTAGCTTGCTGGAAGTTGGTAAGAAGCAACTTGACCTCCAAATACAGTGCGAGTATACCCCACACTAGAATACTACACATTATTCTGCTGCCTACATGGGGAGAATACAAAGGAGGCTGGAGAGAGCACCCTGCAGTCAAACACTTTAGAATCAATATTTTATTAAAGAGAAAAATGAGGAGCTGCTTTGGTGTAGTGTGTAGGTACAGAAGTCTTCAACCTAACAATCAAAACACAAAGACTCAGTGGATGAGAAGGAAAGCCAATTACATTTGCACTGGAAACACAGCGGGGTTTTTGTTTGTTTTAATTGTGAAGAGGATTAATGACTGGTGGAAACCAGCAGCAGCAGTTGTGGCCGTTCAGTCTCTTGGTGGCTTCATAACAAGGCCGAAAGACTTCTTAGTCAAACACATGTTCCTGGTGTCAATTTAGGGGTAACACTGAGATGCTGAGCAGTGTGTATGTGTCAGTGTGTATGATATGATAGCCTTAAGAGCAATAAAGAATCTGTAGAAAATACTAGTCAGCTGGATAAATAGCCTCATATTATCTTTGGCACTCTGCAGGATTGATTGTGTGTAGACAAGCCTAGGCCTGTCTGGCTACATCTGTGTGAAAAGACCTCACAAATACGTTTCCTTCAGACCTGTATTTGGACCATGCCCTCTGCAGTTCTGCTGCAACCAAGTCTAAATTCTTATCTACTGCATGGAAACTGTTAAACTGTTGGATTGGATCTAGCTGACAAAAAATTAAAACAGATTTAGGATGGTCCTGTTTGTGTAGCTGTAACTGTTTGAGGACCCTATGAACATTAGTATAGATGTGGACATCACCGTTGATTTGATTTGATTGACAAGTGTGTTACAATTTGCTGTGAGAGTGTACAGACATGTTCCTTGCCATTTTGCTGACAGATACACTTGGGAATTGTTTTTTGCTCCAGTCAGGACATGCCGTTATAACATGGAGCATCACCATGTGTACGACTAGGCAAACCTTTGTCCCCATAGGCAATGTGTTGCACAGGGTGCTAAATGGATATCAAGTGTCTGGTTTCCCCAGTCATTTTAGGGAGATTTGGAACTATAATCTGTCTCTGAGACAGAAACTTCAGCTATCAAAATACTTTGCTTTCATCTGTACCATGGTCTTATTGACAGTCATTGGTGTAATGATCAACACAAAAAGGATGCAGTGACGAGTAAGGGCCCTGTGTTCAAGCTGGGCAGTAAAAAATAGGCAAATGTTGTCTCCAGGGAGTAGCTCAAAGTAGAAGTGAGACTACTGTTTGTCATAACTCCGGCATTGTCCATTGTTGTGCCTCAAGGAGCTGACAATACAGCCCTTGGTGCAAGCTTACACAGTGCAAGTGTAACTTCTTAATCATCTTATGCTTCTTGTCCTGTACAACACAAAATGAGAAAGCAAACTCCTGGCAAAAGCTATGGAGATGGAAAATTACAATAATCAAGCCTGGAGAAGACAAAAGTGTGAATAAGACTTTCAGCAGAAGTGTGACTGAGACAGTGTTGAATATAGGGCAATATAGTGAAAGTGTTAATAAGCAGATTTACAAAGACAGGAAATGTGAGAAACAAAGGTAAGCTCAGGATCAAAAAGAGTAGATGGATTTCTTTCTGCAGACACAAAATGGCATCAAAGACTTAAAATCACCAACACAAAAGTTAATGACTTTTCTACAGTGGCCACAACTAGGATGAAATGGAACAGATAAGTTAAGGTAATAATAAGATTGATCCTTGCAACAAGGCAAGCAGAACCTGCTTAACTTAAATCAATTTACAGCTAATGGATATGTACCTGCCTGTAATTCTCATTGCTCAAAGAAAGTTGACAATTTCTGAGCTGAAAGCTTCAGCAACGTGGTAGAACTCCCTGAAAAGTTTCGTGTCAACGAATTGGCATGATGCACTAAGAGGCATTTTCTAACGAATTCCTGGCTGGCTCTTTTTTCCTGGGTTTTCAAATGCTGTTGCATTTTCTGATCCATTTGCATTGCTTCAGGTCAGGGCAAAGCTGCTGTGGTGTACAGAATTGTTGCCAAGGGCAGCCTACACCTTCAGCAGCAGTACCACTGAAGCTGTCCCCACTTTGAGCACCTCAGTGCCACTCCTGTGCCAGGGATTTCACAGGTATGGCTTTGTGTGCAGCAGTATAGCACCTAGATAAGGCCCCAGTACAGCTGATACCTGCAATTTTAATGTGGGATCAGTTGCACTGTCTGGTTCACCATGTTACCTTACAAATCTTATGTCAGTTCAGGTGTTGGGGATAAGAATTATGGAGCAGTATTTCTCCATTTCCAGACAGTAAAGAAATTTCTGCTCCCAGACACCCATATCATGTTTCTAGTGGATATTTCTGCATTTACCCAGGCTTCTGATTTTTTTTTTTTTTTTGTTATTTTTTCTTTCCCCCTAGTGGCAGTATATTCAGTATACCCAGTATATTCAGACCAACCAAGGCTGATGTGCATCTATTTTAGTAGTCCAAAATGGTGCTTCAGGAGCTCACCTGTAAGGGGACCAGATGGCTGTGTTATGAGAACACCAGCACACACTGGTGTAGAGTGGACTGTTGAGCAAAAACAGCCCTGACCATCCCCTTTAAATTCCCTCCCCATTGTCTGTCATCATTCTTGGAGAGGAACCATGGCTCCTTCTTAACTGTGGCCGTGATACATCTTTCAAATAGCACTTCTTGGTTAGGATGAGAAGCACGGCTGTGATATCCCAGCTGTCCTTTAACAGAGGGATTGTACAGGCACATGAAAACACGGATGGCCACTGCAAAATTGAGTTAAATGTAGTTTTGGAGTTTCTCTATACTCAAAGTTTCACCTGTCAAGGTTGGGACTTTGACAGTCACAGTTTCCTACTTTTAATATATTTTTCTCTCCCCTGCTGCTGTGTGAAGCCACACAAACAGTGGGCAAAGCTGACAGAGTGGCCGGGGTGGGGGAACTGAAGCTGGTGGTACACAAAGTGCTGCCAGGTGCGCAGCGTGCAAAATTGGAAACCTTGCGTCTAACAGTTGTTCCCACCCTGGTCAGGCTACTATTCAGTATTATCTTTTATCACTATAAATAAAGACTTGCCTGAAAGAATGTGAGCTTCAAGTTTCACAGTGCTTTTTTCAAGCGGCATAGGTGGAGATCACAGAGGAAGTCTGTGGCCCTGGTAAGACCTCTGGCCTTGTCAGCAAAAGCTATCAACCCAGATAATACGTAAAAACGGGCTGTGCAGAGCCTCCCGAGATCCTCACAGTGAATAAGGCTTCCAAATTCAGAACATGGAGCTTCGGCACAGAGAAGGACAAGTGAGGAGCATTACCCTGTCACAGCCCTGGATAGCCCTGGCACCCCTTAGCTACTATATGAGAGGAAGTACGAGTGAGTTGTGGTCAGAGTGAGGGGCAGATGAACCGCCACAGGCAATAGATCTGATCCTATTTCTCTTTGAGTTTAATCATAGAATGTCCTGACATGGAAGGGACCTGTAAGGATCATTGAGTCCAGCTCCTGCCATGACACTAGAGCCCTAGGAGCACAGAAATTCATAGGAAGGTTCGCTTTTTAAAACAGGCAAGGTGAGACCAGTACCTAACTGAGTCAAGTCGCAGCGAGGTGAGCAGTGCCATTGCCCACAGATTCCCTCTGAAATGTTGTGGTTCTCAGACCCAGCTCAACACTTGCCCAACCCATAGCTATTTGAGCAACCTTGACACAGTTTTCTGCCCTGGGGACAGAAGGGACCTGCGGTGCTGTCTGAAGCCTTCTGTCCTTTCCGATTTCCAAACTGCAATGGTCCCGAAGGTTTCTTGTACCAAACCTTGCTGGCTGTGCATATGTGAGCTGTCCCAGAAAACAAACACATACACAGGCATTTTCTGACTCCCTAGGTTGGATTATTCTCCCCAGAGATTTCCAGCAACTCTGTTTCCATCCTAGAATGGCTGTGACAAAAAGAGGATTTGCTGTGCCAATGAATTCAGAAGAAAAGATGAAAGGGAGGGCAAGCTCTAAGATTCCTTGTGGATGTTTTCCTTCTGAAGCCTCTCTCCCCCCCTCCTCCCCAAACCATGAAACAGCCCCAGTTTGGTTTCCAAGATTGTGTAGCTGCTCATGATTTTATACGAGTTCCTGAATGCAAAGCAGTATATCTTCTCGGTATGGTTTATACCGAGATGGCTGGCGTAACACCTCTGAGGTCCTTCTATCTAAATTGGCCTTCATGGGTTTCCCATCAAGTTATCAATTGTTTCTGCGCTGTAGTTGCGGGATATGCTCGCTGAGCCAACAGGCAAACATATATGCTGTTTCCTGTTGAGTTTAGCTCAGCTATGGTAAATATGACCACAAAAATGTCTATATTCTGCATCAAAATAGTAACATTGAGTTTCCTACTAAACCCACAGAAGCCAGGAAATTCACAGCCTGTTCTAGGTTACAGAATTGAAAAAAAAAAAAGGCACTACAAATACCAGTATTTGAACTTCAGGACAGAATTATAGTTAAATTTTATTAATAGCAATTTAAAGGGAAGGGGGCAGGAGGAAGGATTCCCAATAGCCACAGTAAAATATGACGCTGCCTTTTATCTTCCACCTTTACTCAGGAAAACTCTGACTGAAATCAACTGCAGTTTTGCTGGCGGGTGGGCTGTGGGGGTGAATGTGGGGAGAGCTGCAGGATGGTCCCAGAGCAGCACTGGAGCAGCCCATGGGAGGCTGGCACTGCTTTGTTTGCTGGGCCCTTGAGGAGACGCAGTCAACACTTAGTTCCCACTTCTGTCTGCAATTTGTTTGCTTTTGACATTTTGTTGTTACAAGAGCTTAAAGAATTTTTTTTTTCTGCCCTTCCAATTCTTTCTGTGGGGCTGTTGACAGCCTTTGGTGCATACACATTTCCATTGTTTTCTCTGCATAACCAGTTAGTCAGATTTGCCCATTTGTTTGTGGGTTCTTCAACTGGCAACAAAGAAGACTTTTTTTTTCTTTTTTTCTTTTTTCTTTTTTTTTTAACATAGGAAAATGTGATGCAAAACCACAAACAATATTAAGGGGGATTCAGGGACAGGTGTAGTAACCAGGGCTGCCACTTAATTTGTTTTTGAACTGGCCTAGATTTCAACTGTTTCTCTGTTCTTTTAAGTGTTGCCTCAGAGTGTGGAAAATCAGGAAGGCACTAAGTGCTCTGCATGTTCTGAGCATAAACAGGAGATGAACAAAATTCCCGAGAGGTGAGCAGGAAAAGCATAAGGAAGGGGGAAAGAGGAAAAGACAGCCAGTGCCCCTTCTTTCCAGCAGCGATGGAGAACTCCTTGGGGGCAGCCCTTCCAGCACACTGCCTCACCCACATTACTCTGGGCATGCTGGCCCATCTGCTAAGGTATCACTGTGTTTCGGGGTGGGATGGTGCCTGGAGACACCTGCCAGTGCTGGTCAGAGGTAGTGCTAGGGGAATGTGTGGGATAATCTTGGAATAAAACTGGCCCTCCAGCCTACACAGCCTGGCCAGCCCTGACCTGGGAGGCAGTAACAGCCTGCTCCCATTTGGAGCCCCTTCACATTAAGGTTTGGAGGAAAGCACCAAGCTTGTGTTGATGTCCCTGGTGCCAGGTTATCTTCAGCAGGTGATGCTGAGGTTGTGGGAGAGTAGTGAGTATCTTGCCCAGTGATTTTTTTCCGCAAAAGCAAGAGCAGGGCTTTGGGACAGTGGTGAAGGCATGCAGCAGATTGAAAACTGTGACCACTTTATTGTCAGAGGTGACAGAGCTGGCAGGGTGACTTGGAGCATGCCCTGAATTGCCTCTTTTGTTTGCTGGTCCTCAGACTGCAGAGCTCAGGCACACCAGGGCAGTCAGGCTCTGGTATTGGTGTTATTTCTCAGCTGTGCAGAGCTCTCCCTGCCGATCCTGTTGAGGGTAGAGTGAGTTAGGAAGATCTCACTTTAATATAGTTATAGGCACGTGTTTGGGTGCGCTTGCATCTGTGCATGTGTATTAGGCATAAATGAATTCACACAGATTTAGGAGAACCTCTAGTGACACAAGTCCCATTATAGAGCTAAACAAGTCAGCCAAATACTACGGGGAACAATACAGGCATGTGCCACATTTTCTGCTGTATTGAACTTGCATGTGCTGAAAAAAAGACACATGCACAACCGCATCCATTATTTAAAGTGCACAAAATGAGTTGCTACCTAAGCCACTGATCTGCGGGCAAGCGTGCTGGCTGTGTGCCTACCAGCATGAGGTGAAAAGCAAGGAGGGAATAAGCAGCGGAGGCACCAGGGGCGTACACAGTCATACGTTCCTCTTTTTAACCTCAGTAACCTCTTTGCTCCCACTCGTAGCCCACATACCTCCACCCTCACCCCAAGCAGCCAATGACTCTCTGAAATGACAACCCTGTTTGTTGGTTATATGGTTCACGATGACTAATGGAGACTTGGTTTAATGAACTACAGCATGCTTTTTTTTTTTTTCTATTGGTGGTAAAAGTAAATGAAGAACTACTTACCAGCTGCAAACAGGGACTGTTTGAGCTTAATATTGCAGAAATCAAGTGTATGAGCCAAAATGAAATTGATCATTTGGAATCAGTATTAATATGCAGAATTTAAATCTGACTGGCTGTAAGCCAGCTTATGCTAAATGACTGATGAAGTATAGTGTGAATGACTAGTTCTAGGAATGTGAGTAAACAGGGAGAAATGGGGAAAACTAGGGGATAGGGAGGGAGAATTCAAGTAAAAAATAAAACAGTAAAATATTTGCACAGAAAACTATGGTGCTCTTCAGGGAAGTGTTCCTTTTTGTTCAAGTAAAAAACACATTGCCTTTTTCTCTATACATCTTAAAACTTTTTTTTTTTTCAATTAAATAGTAATCACTATTCTTTCCTATAAAAATTAAAACATATACATGATGAGGGGAGATGGGAAAGGTTAATGATTTTTTTTTTTTTTCAAAAAAAAAAGTTTTCTTTTTTTTTTTGAAAAAAAAAAAAAATCAGTTTTCTTTTGCTGTTCCCTTTTTCCCCCAGAACCTCAATTATTTTTCCAATCACTTTTGGCTTCTTGCTATTGACAAAATTTTGCAAATAACTGGGAGAAGCCAGGGTTCAAACACTACATTGATTGTGTGATAAATATTCTGAGCTATTTAATTGCATGAGTGAATAAGGATCTGCTTGATTTTTCATTAAAAAAGAAAAAGCCAAGAAGCTGCAAGCAATGTGATTTCAGTATCTAGGACTTCAGAAGTGCCATATTTATGAGGCTTACAATAATCTGTGCAGGCTGACAATGCTGAAAGTGAGCAGGTACTGACTGTGATACATAGACCCTGATGTACCAAAATGTTCATTTGCAAATTTACATTTTTTACAGAGTATATATACGTTTGTCTCTTAAGCAATGCTTCAATCCCCCAGAAATAGCTCTAGTGCATATATTTGCTTGTAACACTTCATAATCAAGGGGAAAAAAAGTGTCCCTCCTCGGAAGCACATACTACAGGAGCCATTAGCTGAGTTCCTTGAAGCCCTGTGTTGAGGAACTTGTGTACTGACTGGGTTTCAGTTAAGTTTCTGGGGAGCATTTCCTCCTAGTCTGGAAGTGGAAACATCGATGTACACAGCGAAAATCTGTTCTCGCAGTATTTCCTGCCTATCTCACAGCAGCAACTCACAGAAATGGTATTCACTTTTGTGTTCGTGTGTTGTTTAGAAGCTGTGAAGGATTCAGATAGCCCTTCGGACAATGCCCAAGTGACCCAGCACTCAGCCAAACTGACCGTAATCTTCTATCAGCCCTGATCATCAGGTCTTTAGGTGAGAGAGGAGTAAATGTGGTTTTTGCTCTTAAGTCAAAAACTTCGTGTCCTTGTGTTTCCTTTTTTATATTAAAAAAAAAAAAAAAAAAAAAAAAAAGAGGTGATGGCAGGGTGGGGAGGTTGAATGGGAACTGTGTCAAAAACAATTGCAAGCAGTGAGGCTTGCATGAAATTTCTTGGTAACTGCAGACATCTTTGCATTCAACCAAGGCATTTGGTTGTCAAATGGGCATTTGACAAACAATTATTTCAAGTTCACTCATTTCTCCTCCAAGGTGTTTGTTCGGGGAGTGCAGCGCTGTCTGTTACTCGTGCACTCTTCCACTTTTGAGGCTCAGAATTGTGTTTTGATGTAATCAACTGAAGTTCGGGTGATCTGGAAACAGTCAGCGTTTCTGAAAACCAGGCAGCAGCTGTTGGGGCAAAGGGACAGGCTGACTCATTTCTGGATACCGGTTGCTAACCCTGGTGTTGCATCCAGCCCAGGCAGGTGTTGGGAAGGAGGAGGAAGAGGAGGTGCGCGGGCAGGAGCTGACACCAGAGGGTTGAGATTGCAGCGGGGAGGAGAAGGCGATGAACTCTTGGCAAGGAGGCTGGCAGTAGATGCAGCTTTGGCATAGCCGGAGAGGTCTGTGAGCAAGGATGGGCCTGATACGTGCTAGACAAAAGGGCTGGCGGGTGGCCAGGGGCTCTGCGAGGAAGCAGCGTGTGCTTGTCCTTGGGGGTGACTGTCCTTGGCACCCAGCCTGGGGGCCTTGCCATTGTCAGCCTCTCCTTGATTGCCCAGCGGGCCTGGCCAGGGATCTGTTGTGTGTTTTGTTTGTCATCTTTTGTTTGCGACTTAAAGCGATCCTGCAGAGGGTAATTGCGCTGTTTGTTTCTGACAGCCTGAGCAAAGCATCCTCTGCTGTTCATCAGCCCTTGCTATAGCCTGTGTGGGAACCTGCCAGGAAGCCCGCACCGGCCTCAGGTCCCATGGCCCAGACCGAGGGGAGCCAGGGCCACGATCAGGCCGGGCCCTGCCTCCTGCCAAAACTGCACAGCCATGGCTGGCTCTTTTCCCCAGACCTCCTCACTGGGTGGTCCCTGGGGAAGGGCAGGGGAGGACCCTGGCAGCTGAGCGTAGAACAGCCCGAGCTGCCCAAGGAACAGTGTTTTGGCCACGTGAGGCTTTGCAGCCCTGGCTGGTGCACCCTCTTCCTCTGCCAACCTGCTCATCCAGGAGCCAGCCTAAGGGCTGGACCACCAGCCTGGCTCTGCCTTGGCACCTCCCTGTCCTGGATGAGGAAGAGGAGGAGAAAAAGTGTAGTAGAGGAGCAGCAGCCCCAGGAGGCTGCAGCATGCTGCATTGACACTACCACTACCACCAAACGCCTCATGCCATGAAGTCACAGCCACAGGAGGTGTGTGGTGAAGCTGAGACCCAGCTCTGTCTTGTCTCATGGCCCATACAGCACGTTACGGTGCCCTTGGCCTGCTGTGTGACCGTGTGGTCCCGCCATGTGCCCACGGGACACTCTAGCCCTTCCTGAAAGAAAAGAGGTGCTGAGATCATTGTCCACTGCCCCAAAAACATGATGGCCTAGCCATCACCTTGGCCCTGGCAAGGTGAAGAGCTGCTGCACCTCTAGGCTGGTGGGCATCACGCTGACCTTGCAGACCCCTTTGTGATCAGCTGGCAGAGACCGCGTGGGAAACCTGTCAATGCATGAGAAAGGGCTGAAATCAGTCACGTCCTGAGAAGTACGAGCTGCTTTCCAGTTTGCAAGCAGCAGCGTCCCCGTGGTGGTTCGCACCTCTTCGAGTATTTTTAAAAACTTTCTGATACGCTGCCAGTTTATAGAGATGTGGTTTCTCTCAACCCTCTGCTCTTTTTAATGCAGGGATTTTTAACATATTGATGTAGAAATGCTTTGCATTTTGATTTAGTAACTTTTCTACCCCCCCCCTGCCCCCCCCCCCCCCCCCACACACACACTTTTCTTTCCTATGCCTGTTTCGTGCACAGCTCTCGCCCATGCACCCAACCCTAGTGATTTTTAATCTATATGAAAGGCATAGAGAGCACTGCTCTCTCCCCATAGCAGGGTCTCTTGGTGATATAGCCCCACTAATGCAGGGACTGTGTGTGCCCAATCCTGTCCACATCACCTAATCACGAAACCAGATCTAATTCAGAGGGATTTGGCACGCATCATCTCCAGCACTCTGGAACCCTTTTGAGCTTACTTTTCCTGCATTAGAAACTTTTTTTTTTCAGTTTTTGTTTTCTGATGTACTAACCTCTAGCCATTTTTAAGCCATTTTAGCTATGAAGAGTTGAGCTACGTGATGTTTCCAACCATTCTGTGATACATTAAAATGACTTGCAGTTTTCCCAATTTTCCTATTGCATTTTTCTCCTCAGAAACACGGAGGGTAATCTGTTGGTACTTGGTTTCACTGCAATCTCTCTCACCTTAATCAAAGTGTTAAGACTGGAGAAGGAATGTCTTTCTTAGGTTAACACTTTGTTGCATTTCCATCATTAAAGCTACATAACTATTAAAAATAAAAACATGTCAGGCTGTAGACCTTCCAGTTAAGGTCCTATCTGTGAGAGTCAGGTATCCCCATTCTCCTGTGAAGAACATCCATAATTTTCCAGCCTGAGCAGGGACTAGAACAGTGCATTCTGAATGCAGAAAACAATCAAAAGCCTTACTTCGTTTCTTGATACATATATATGTATGTATATATATATACACGTGTATTTACAGATATATATATATGTATTTACAGATACATATATGTGTGTGTGTGTGTGTGTATATATATATATATATATATATGAATTAAAAACCCCTCCAGGCTCTATCTGTGCATGAAAAAAGAAGCTTTGTCTTCTGTATTTTCATAAATTTACTGATCACGATTAATACTAGGTTTGTAATGTAACTAATACTAGTAATGTAACAAATGCTAGGTTTGTAAAGTAAATTACGTCATTGTTTTTAACAAACTCAAAGAAAGAAAATAAGAAAGTGAGAATAATAGTAGCAGGTCAAACTATATTCAGAGATTTTTTTTCAGACAGTATTTTGCACTCACCGTAAATTATTGTGAAGCTGTTAACCTCCATTATGGCATCAAGTGCTAGTTTGTCATAAATCAGTGATGAGAAAAGTGTGTGAACACAGTAAGCATATGTTTATACTAGTGATAGAGTTCATTGTATGTATACAGGGGGAGAGGTTCTTTTTTGCATGATTTTCAAAGGGGAATAGGCAGATTTGTGGGATTTTAACTCACATAAGGCTACTACGAATTCCCTGAATCTTATATTATTGGAAGATGGGATGATAGTCTCTGGAAGTATTAGTACAGTACATGTTTTTCCTCTTTTGATACACTTTTCTGTCTGCGTGAGATGAGAATAAACGTGGTCTAACCCAGGACAGGCTTTCTAATGTTCTTATAATATTTTGTATAATTTTTCAGGAAAAACAAAACAAAAAAGCACATTAAGCTCTTTGCCTCGTGTATCTGGTTCCATTCATTTCCCAGTGATCCTGTAGTACGAAAGCATGAAAGAGAACCCGGTATAGTCTTTCATTCTTTTTGCTTTCTCTACAGATTAAAAAAAAAAAAAAAAAAAAAGTGCAAGTGATGATAACGCACAATGGATTTGGAAAAAAAAAAAAAAAAAAGCGATACTATTACTGATAATTTTATATTCTAGCTAATACAAGAGAATGAAATTATTTTAAAGTTACTTTAAAAATCAGTTACTTTCTTTTTGTTGTTTGTTACTAATTTTGTTGTGGAAGAAGGCAAATTTTTGGCATGGTCTCTATTTTAGTTGGACAAAGAGACAAAATGAGAACCAGTACTCTGAACTTCTTCGAATTTCTAAGTATTGTCTCTGAGAAAGTGGCAAACTGGTTTGGAAACCTTCAAACAGTTTAGGAATATTAAGAATCTACTTTGGTTTAGAATCCTTTAGGCAAGGGATCAATTTAAATTAAAAAGACTGACAATGGGTTATTTGCTGGTTTAATTCTGTTTCCACATCTGTTTGGGTCATGTCTTGAAGCTTCTGGGAGCTGAAGATGCTTTCAAACTAAATTTTTTTCACTGTGGTTTTGATTTTTGGCTTAAATGCAGATTTAAAAATAAATAAATATTTTGCAAATTTTCCTTAAGATATAGGCTCCATTTTAACTGAAATCGTTTTGAAGTTGCATTTATGTTTTCTAAAGCGACTACTTCACTGTTTTCACTGTCTTTTGAGCCTGAAAGCCTGTGGGAACAGCTAATTCTGAGCCCTGATTTTTGAATCCAGATTCCTGTTTAATGCTAGCCCTGCCATCCTTTCAGCCTGTCATCATGTTTCTTTCTGCCTGGGTGTGCTTTTTGAACATCCTTATATCTTTGAGGAGGGAGTGGTGATTGAAGTTATCCATAGCTCTGAAGAGCTTTTGGAATGCCATTAAAGCTTTGTCTTCTTTTGATGAAAACTTCACTTCGGTACAAAAGCAACCTTTTCAGACGCAACTGAGGAAACTTCTCCTCAATGAGAAGTCATGGGATCTGGAAAGATGACTTTCGATTAAGTAAATATTTGCTATTGTAGAAACACCTCGCTGTGCTTGACACTGTTGGAAAGTGAATTACTCAGTAAGGGAGCTCAGAAGTTGCAAGGGGAAGGTGGAGAGGAGCAAAGGAGAAAAGCTGGGACTTGCCTGGAGCAGTGACCCAGAGCAGAGCCCAGTGTGAGTTATCTCAAAGAGAAAGGGATGTGTGATCTATCCGTCTATTTAGTCTCCATTTCATTCTGGTCTTTTTCCATTACTGCACTTTTACAAATATGAAGTTCTTACAAGTTTCAGAGTCTTCTATAAACCAGTTCAATCCTACTGGTTATTTTCAGCCTGATTAATGAGAGAAAAGAAAAAGGCAAACCATCTTTAATTTAAGTCCTACACCCACTCGTAACCTTTTGACTGAAACCAAGAAGATACCCCATGAAAAATCCTGTTGTATGAAAATCCCTCTGTGCTACCCACATGCTGCTGGGGTAGTTCAGTTTCTGAACTCTCCACAGGTAATTTTGTTCAGCCTTCAAACACTTGAGCTTTGCACCAAGTGTTGGTTTAGAAGTCCAGTACAGAAATGACTTTGGACGGTCTGAGGGGAATCTGAAGCGGGGAAAGTTGTACTTGAGTTGTTTGGTTTCTTCTGAAAGGACAAGGTAGAGCAGTGTTAGACTCATTATAGTTCATGGATGAGCCTTCTTGGTCATTACTTGCAAAATTGCAGTTGCTTTATCAAAGCTTCTTCAACAAACATATTCTTGATGTTGAAGTAACTGCTCTAGCACCAGGGCAGTAAGGTTTCCTCATACCTGCTGGTTCCCCTTAGATTAATAGATGTTACATCAGAAAGAATATTAATCAGAGATTAATATTAAACAGATGCTATCTTCGTGGATTTCCCAATGCAGTTCTAGGATCTGTTTGAATGAGAGCACATTTTTTGGATGTGTTCTTGACTTAAAGCCTTGAGGAGAAAAACTGAGTGCATGTTTAGCAGTTCATTACCTTCTCTATTGCAAGGCACAAGTCTAGACTGAAATAAAGCTAATAATTTTGCCTATGGGCTGAAAAAGAAGCAAAGGGGGGGGGGGGGGGGGGAAGACCTGATTTAAGTGTTCCTTCTTCTCCCAGTCTTTCTCTAGTGGTTTGTACCCTTTTGGTTAGCACGTGGCTGCACAGAGGGTTGAAGCAGGTCTTGGCACAACCAAGGGAACAGCAACTTTTGCCACAGCAGTTGGGTCAGCCCCTGCCCAACCAGCTGGGGCTGGAAGAGGGACCTCTAAAGATGATGAAGACCCCATTCTGCAACCTCAGCTCCAGCTGGGCAACAGGGAGGAGCACGTGGCCAGAGGGCTCTTAAAACTGGCAAATTGGCAAGTGATACGTACCTTGAAAGTGAGCATTGGCAATCCAGTCTTGTTCAGTGGTATTATCCAAAAGCACCTCCCCTCAGCTCTTAGCCATAGCACAGTGTCCTCCTTTGCAAACTAAATTGAAGAGCCCTCTGCTGCCAAAATTCTGGTTGACAGGGTGCTTAAGCTGCCCAAGTGTACTGAGTATAATAAGGCCAATTTGTCTACTTAAACTCGTACACCCCCCTGCTGACACTCAGATCAGAATAAAGGTTATAGAAATTCTGTAGCAACTCCCATTGAAGAAGGGAAATAACATTTCCTGTACAAGATGCTTTTATATCAACTTAACTGCATTTGCATACGAGTTCTTCCTGGAATGTTTCTGAAAAAACAGACTCCTCTCCTGCGTGGTTAGCACTTCCAGTTTCTGACCAGGCTTCAGAGGAATCGAAAGAAGAGCTGGCTGTGCAGCCAACTGCTGATCTAGGTCTCAACATCAGTCTCTAGATCCTGTCATTTTTCTGTTAGATTTTCTTTCTTTTTCCCTACATTGTGCATCCCTGTATCAAAATGGCTTCGCACAACAGTGAACTAACTTCTACTGAAAATACATGGCATAGCCCAGGGGCGGTTTCAGGATGTGTTTTCTTCTTTGGTTGAATGTAAACCACATGAAGTGACACCACGAGTTTAGAGTTGAGTTCTGCTCTGGTCTTATTTCAGCTCACAGATGTCAATCGCCTTTGGTAGTTGCATCATGTACTTTGGGCCAGACTCCTGCCCCACTTTGCTTGAACTATACCACTGGAGTTCAAAAGCACAGTCATGACAAAATAGCCTAGACCAACGCAGTTATGGTGACTCGTGTCACTGCTCCGCCCTCTCTGAAACCTGGTGGTTGTATACTTCCCTGGAGCAAAATAAAGAGAAACCTGGTTTCTGCCCCCTTAGGTGCTTAAGGCAAAGTGTTGTCTTGGAACAGGGATAAAAACAAAATCTTCTCCCAGCAACATCCCCTGGGAGGAGCTGCCTCTGTGCCTACCAAGGCTGCTGCCATCAGGCAGAGACAAGGACAGCATCTGAGGTGGACTGCCCAGGCTGCACCATGTCTGCTAGGGGCTGTCAAACTGCTTTAGCCGTGTTAGTAACACATTATAGTTTAAAGCTTCTCGCTTGTGCTTTTCAAATGTCAGATCAGAAATCCTCTGCCAGCAGCATTCTCACCAGAAGCAAGCTCTGCGGTTTAGATAGACAATAGTTATACCAGACCTTGAGGTGACCATGGTTTATCTCCGTATCTGCACTTCTGTCAGTGCTGTTGGTGCTCTGGGCCTATACTCAGAAGAGATGGAGTGGAGCATCTGACAGCAGTATTTTACCAGGACATGTGAAAATGGTTAAATATATCTAAAGAAATTTTTCTTCTTTTATCCAAATAACATGGGAGCTGTAGATAAAGGTAAGTCAGTGGAAACGGTGGATAATTCCTGATTCTAATTATATTTTGAGGAATCAGGAAAAATGAGGCATAGGTGGTGGAGATATATGTGGTTGTATCCAACAGGTGGGAAATAGACTGTACAGGGCAGGGTGTTATGGGGAGGGGATTCAAAGGAAGTTTCTTCCTGCTTCTCACAAGCCCAGTACAGCAGTGTCCTCAGTGGTGTCTCCTTTCACATTCCTCTTCCATCTCTTTTCCATGAGGTGGTAAATTGTCTTTAACAGCACAAAACCCACACCTGTGGTTTTGTGGTGGATTAAAAATCAGCCCAAGCAGGGATGACTTCAGCTGTGCCATGCTGGTGGCAATTTCTCCTCCCAAATGTGCTGAAGTGATGATGCAGTCTGTCCCATCCATTGCTTTATCAATAAACAGTGATGGAAAACTACAAACACTAAAGCAAATGAAGTACACAAGCAGAAGGAAAGCCTGAAATACCTGAAATTGGGCTCCTCTTTTTTTTTTTTTTCTTTTCTTTAGCTGTAACTGAGTACTCGTGGCAAGCAAACGCACACTTGCCTTTCAAACTCAGTTAAATCTGTGGTTGTGACGGTGGCTTTCACAATTTCACCACAGATTGAGTTGGTTGGTAGAAAGAGTACACCCTCCTTCATGCTGCTGGAGACCCCCATCCGTTTCTTTATTCTGCCCTGGATTTCAAAGTGCCCGAGTATTCTAGTATGGGCTTGTTCTGTATTTCTAACAAAAAAAAAAAAAAAAAAAGAAATTTTGTCCCCTGCAGTTAACTTTGCAAACAACAAAAGAGAGAGGTACCACCCAGAAGAAGGGAAGCCTCAGCATCAACATGGCCTAATTCTTTGGTTTCCTGTTAAGAAATCTGCAAGAAGAATTAGCAGTTAGGAAGCTGATTGGATCTGATCTGTCTGCAGGATTAACCTGAGGCTGCTGTTGACTTGATTGAATGGCTCCATTGCTGGACATCAGTGGTGTTTGGAGAATTCATTTTCCTTTTGCTTTTTAAATCATGCCTGAGCTGATTTTGCAATGCTGTCTCACAAGGTAGAGAGGGAGGAACCTGAGAAACTTTGAGAGATATTCTAGCCCTGCCCTTCATCTCCTTTGCTGTGTGCACATAGAATAGTCACCTCCCCAGGCACAAGCAATAGCGAGTGGATGAACCTTCAAGACATGTCTTAGTTAACTCGGAGAAGTTTTAGCGGGGTGAGGAAATGGGGGAACAGAAGAATGAAGCTATTATAGGCACATACACTGCAATTAAAATTTTTGAGCTGCACTAGGCTGAAAAAACTTTCTAGCATATAAAGCAGGTTTCTATGAGAAAAATCCATGTTCCTACTTCCCCTAATGAGCAGAGATGCATCCAGTTTGCCCTTTTCCTCCACTTTTCCTTGAATGTTTCCTTCCATGAACCAGAGTAAGAATGCTGCATCCCCTCTTCACATGCACAGAGAAGAGTGAAAGCCTCCAGGCCTGGCAAGGACCTAAAATGTCTGAACAAGGACATTATTTAAGCAGGAAAATAAAATAATAATAATATAAAAGAGGAGGATGAGGAACCCTGTTATCAAATAACTTAGACCTCAGCACTTAGTCTGCGTAATGCTAAGCACAGAGAAGTTAGCTGTTGTTCGCTGCTGCATTTTGACTTTTAGGATATGTGAAAATCATGTCTCACAACCTTCAGAGCAGAAGCAGAGCAGCTATTTTGGGTTGGGAACATTATGCTGGTGTTGGTTTTGTGTGGTGCAAACAGGTAACCATATCCTGAGAGAGGAATCATCGTGTTCAGAATGTATTTATTTTGTACTGTGAGGCTCTTTAAACATGCAGTGTTTATTTATCCCTTAAACTGCTAGTGTATCTCTCCTTCCCAGCTAAAAATTGTCCATGTGACATTGTCATTTAGCACTTCCAACAGAGTTGGTAATACAGTACATCTGTCATGAACAGGATTAAGATTTGGTTTCACACCTCACTTACCTCTTAAATCTTTAACAATAACAAAATCACAAACTGTAGGCAGCATACAAAAGTATTTATGTTTTCTAACCAGTCAGGATATTTCAGGGCTTCCTAAAATCTCAGCATGAGAGCAAGAGCCCTGTCAAGAGATAATAAGGAACCCATCTTGAATTAATTCTGATCTAATCAAATATGATTTGATCTGATCTAATCTAATCTCATGTCTACCCAACCAGTAGGACTTCATTATGCTATCTGCAGGCCCGATGCTCACACAATGGCTTGGGAAGTTACTCCTTGCTTCAGCCATGTGTCTTTTGATAGCCGTGCTGTTAGTCTTTGGTTGCTGGTTTCAGGGATTATACTATGAATCAGGGAGGCAGATCACTCTGATACGGGTACGAAGAACTGCATTGTGTTTAGAAGCAGCAGATCTAGTTCTTTTAGGTGCTCCTTTCCATTGTAGAGAGCTGATGCAAAGTAATTTTAACAGTAACAGCTGGTCTAGTCTAAGGAAAATAGCAAGAAGGAGGTAATACTGATACTAGCTCAGGAAGAAAGAAGGGATAAGCTTCTGGCCACATCAATATTTTGCTTTTTGTTTTTAAGTCTGTTATTGCCAGTTGTTTTTATTGCTCTAGTAAAAAGTATGGCTTCAAAACAGCTGTGGCTGTTGCACTCTTCTGCAGTTTCCCTGTTTCTTCCACTCTGAAGCATTGTCAAGCAACTAGGGAGTGATGTCAGGTCCCTGGGGAGACTGACAGAGCTGTGGGACAACTGTCTTTGTGGTCGAGGTGGGGCAGGTTCTGGGTATGTGCCAGGTGGACGCCGTGACATGGACCACATGTATGCTGCATGGCTACCAGAGGCATCTGGAGAAACTGTGGTTTGGGCACATGCTGTGAGCAGGGAAGGCTGGCTGCTGCTGTTGTGCGAGGACTCCTGACTCCAGCAGTGCCAAGGTGCAGTAGCATGACAGAGGAGAATCACAAGTGTGAAGTGCTTTAACATCACACGCCAGCAACTTTTGCCAGAAAAAATACTCTTGATTAGAAGTGTGATTTTTTTCAACAGCATACTACCAAATGTCCTTTGTGGATGCAGTTACGCTAAGGAAAAAATAATAGCTTTGGCTACTATAGCTTATTTTATTCTTTTTGAGGAGGGCGTAGGTATGCTATATCTTACATAGCTGGTACAAAGCACACAGGGCATAAGGGGAAACCTCTTCTGTAAGCAGATTTGCCAGCGTTTGGATCCTGCATTAACAGTGCTTCGTGACTGAGTAGTCTACCGTGCATGCAGGAGATAGTGCCCAGCAGGGAACCACAGTGCTGGCACTTAGTGAATTGCATGCTAGCCTCTTCTCAGTGGGCTTTGCAAGACCATCAGCTACAGAGATAGAAGAGAAGGGATTTTGCCTCCTACTGAGAGGCTGTCAGAGCAAAATGAAACTACATGAATGCTTTTTTCCTCTGCAGTAGACAGGCTGCATGAAAAAGGAGTCTCAAAGGCAAAGGGTAATGGGACCAGTTACCTGCTCCATGTGAAATGTTCGTCCTGTTGAGCAGCGTAACAAAACACTTCAGTGAGGATTAGTTGAAAGGCTTTGGGCAGAATTCTCTTCTTCTATGTGTTTTCTGTATAAAAGATCAAGGATGTGTCTGTCCTGCTCACAGGTCAGGACTCTGTTATACCAGAAAACTGACAGATTCAAACCAGAAAGGTGTTCCTCATCTCAGAGAATTTGTGGTCTAACAGCTGGGCAAGAAGCTCTGAATGGACACCCAGTTTTCCAAGTGGTCAGAAACTGAGAGATTTCTGTTCAGTGCCTACTCACCTAATAAAGAATAGTGGGTTGGAAATGGTGGTGTTGCCAGTTAGCGTGCTTTTCTGGAAATGCATCTCATCAAAGTGCAGAGCTGAGAGAAGAGCAATGAGGGCGAGTGCAGGGGAATTCATTAACCTGATCACGTTAAGGCACAAACTGTGGCAGCCAAGGGGGACAAGCCTCAGGGGGAGATGGTCACATCTCTGTGGGGTGGTCTCAAATCCCTTTTGGACATGTCTCTGGCATTTGATGTGGTATAAATGTACCTTTGTGCTGAGTGTGGGGAGGGAAGATGACTTTTGAATAAGAACTGTCACCTTTGGCATGGAAACCTGGTCATGAAACCCATCATTGAAAGTGCAAATTACAGAAGGGACAGCTGAAACTCTAATCTGAAGAAGGCTGCACATCTGCAAGGCTGCGAGCAGGTCATGTGGAGCACAAGAAGAGCTGCACAAGCGCCTACATGGCAGGACTGCAGTACTGCAAGTCCAGTGAGCTGCTCCGGATCTCACCTCTCCTGGCCATAACCCCCTGAGATCTGATTCTTCTGGCTTTGCACTCTGTGTGATCATTAACACTGCTGCCAAGAGCTTGGTTAGTGGGTGTAAAATGCTACCAATTAGTAAGGCATCATTTTACCACCACTTCACACCACTTTGAAACAGGAGTGTGGGCTATGGAGCAGTCAAGAACCAAGCCTGGGTGTTCAGTTCATTAAAGAATGAGTTGCTGTGTGAACAGGAAATAACAAGGATATTCCACCCGTGCTGGACCTGCACAAACTTCCTGAGCTTGAGCCAGAAGGGTTAGGAGAAAAGGAGAGAAATAGAATAGGGAAAAAAAATATATTCATTGCCAGCAGAATAAGAGTAGAGAGTAAATTTTACTTCCCATTTTCCTGCTCCTTTGCAAAGCTTCAGGCAACACCCTTCTCTAATATATTTAAAATTTGTGTAGATATTATTGTAGATGTATATGCACACACAAACGTATATGTAGGTATGTGTGGGGATAGAGCAAGCTAACACTCTTCTCAGTATGTTTTCCAGGGCAATTCTGTTTGAAAGACAAATTCTTTTGCCCTTTCATATGGGTTCTCATGCTGTTTGCATGCATCTTGCATGCAGAAGGTAGGTACTTAATTTTTTCCTAGTTTAGTTTGGTTTTGGGTACTTTTTTTTTTTCTTTTTTTTTTTTACTTTTTTTTTTTTTTTAAAGGTTTGCTTTGCCGTAGGCCCTGAAAACAATAATAAAAACTACTCTGGCAGTTGCTTCCATGTGGCTTGCCAAAGGGGTGTTAAGAAATTTTCCTGGTTGTTCTGTATGTGTGAGCTGCAAAGAGGTGATAAATTGCTGAAGGAAATTAAAGTGGGGGGTGGAAGCTTAAGTTTTGTACTCTTCTGATTTAGGCAGCCTTGGATTACAAACTGCTGGTTGTGTTGGAAATCAAAAGGTTATTTGCTCTTGCTGACTTACCCAGGAGTGCTGCAAAGACAGATTAATACATAAAAACATCACGCAGCCTCTGGTGCTCTCTGTGCTTGGTGCTCAGGTGCTGCTAAAAGAAAGCACGGTACAGCAGAGAGGAGCAGCTGAAGTGGTAATCGTAGTACTTTGGACAAGCAGTCATATCTTGTGGAGATTGCCACAGCTTTATGCCACCCTCCTCTTGCTGCAGCATGGAGGCACCAAGAACCCCTCAGGAGCCCCACAGCTCTTGCTGGGCGGCAGTGAAAGTGGTTTTAGCAGCCCGAGAGTTATTTCTGGGACTCTTTTAAGGCCAGGTAGCCACTGGTGCCTCTCGGTAAGAAATGTTTTGCTGTGAGTGGGAACTTGCCGATGGCAGGGAACTGGTCACAGCTCAGTTATTTCACTTTATCTTACAGTGCCCTCAGTGCACCCCTTGTTTCCAAAATGAAAATCTTGTCATTTATGCAATCATCTGTGGTGCTGTTTCATGGGTCCTCACAAAGATGCAAAGATGTTTGTTTGTTTATTTCCCCTCTCCCCTTCACCCAAGTCCCCGGCTGTTGTTTTGCCTTCAGCAGCAGCATCTGAATGGTCTTAACGCTGTTCCTTTGCTAGAGCAAAGACATTTCAGACTTTCTGCAGTGCCTTCAGAAGGAAGAGAGGTCAGTGGGGACACCGAGACATGGGGCTGTGGCAGACATAACCCACTGTTTCTCAGCAGCCTGCGAGGACACCTGGCCGGCTGGGACGAGTGCTCAGGGCAGCGTGTGGCTGCACCGCAGGTCAGGGCCTTCTGGCCTTAGCTACGCTGCCTTGCCTCAAACCTGCCCAAAGTGTGCTTCAAACCTGCCCAAAGCATGCTTCAAACCCAGCCCTGGTGCTCGGCTGAGAGTCAGGAGGTGGGAGAGCTGCCCGCAGCCCCACACCATGTCGCGCAGACCGCTGCCGCCCTGCCCGGCTCCCCGGGGAGGCTTCTTGGAGGTCAAGGCCAGTGCCTGCGGCCGCAGTTCACAGTTCAGCCCCTTTCTGCGACCTGTTTTTCTCTGCCCTCGGTTGTGTAACCTGGGAGCTGGTGAGGTACAAGCCGGCATCCTGCTGCCCGCTTTTGGGGTGTTGGTGGGGGCAGCAAGGTGGAGGCAGTGTCACCTACAGCCTTCAGCGTGCCTCAGGTGTCAGTAACTCTCTTCAGCCTGCCTTACGCAGGTTTTCCTAGCCTTGCTGCCACTGGCAGGACCGTGGTGGAGAGGGATGAGCCTGCTGAGGTTATCTTAATGCAGTGATGTGAAGGGGCAGGGGTTTCCCCGGCTGATATCCAGACTAGAGCTGCAATGCTGATGTCCCACGACTGCCACTTCCTTGTGAGACTATCACTGCTGAAAGGAACCATCCTTTTTCATCGTTTGCAAGGCTGTGAAAACATACACATGCACAAACACGTATCCGGGAAGAGGCTGGGGTGAGATGCTAACGCTCACCTTCCTGCAGACGTGTGCGGAGCGGAGGTGCTGGCTCAGCCTGTGCTGCCTGCCGTGGGGTACAGCAATGCAGCCACCAGCCCCTGCTGCCCAGGGGGTCCCAGCTCCTTTGGGCCAGGTCCAGGCTAGAAAGCTGCAGAGACGGTGAAGGAAGAGGAGGAGGATTGCATCCGCCCTTTTTCTCTTGTTTGCCTTGGCCCCATGAAACACCCCAAAGTGAGACTGCCTGGTAAGGAGTGGGCTGAATGCCAGCCGGCCAGGAGCAACCTGTGCTGAGGCTAGACACCAACACATAGGAAGGTATCTTCTTCATCCATCCCTCCGGGAAACAGGAATTAACTTGGGGGAATCTCCTTTCAGCCTGTCTGCCAAAATCCCCTTGTTAAACTAAATATTGCCCTATGACAAAGAAAAGGCGAGTGTGCAGAACTATTCAAAGCAGCAATGGCAAAACATTAAAACTGAAAGTAACAGCATGCTGCCCTCAGATCTGCATCACTGGCTGTTCGCTTCCGAACCATGGGCCCCTGTGCAATGCTGGCAGTGTGGGGAGGATCAGGTGGGAACAAGTGGGAGTTTTGGGGTGTACAGGCGGTGGCACAATGCCATGCACAGTGCTGGATCTGGGCATGGGACATCTCAGAGTGTCTGTAGAGACTGGTTCTGTCCTGAAACATGGAAAAAGAAGAGTGAAAAAAAATGTTGTCCCATCAGATGATGTCTGGTCAACCAGCATGAGTTGTGAATACGTGCGGTAACCGGTCTGCTGACACGACAGAGTTTTGCTTGCCAGCAAATATACCCAAAAGCTCAGGTTTCTGTCACAGCGTAATTTATCTAACAGTCGCGAATAGCAAACTGATATAGCCAAAATTAAGTTGTTCCCTCGAAGACAGAAGGAAGGGAAGCTTTGTTTTCTTAATGATTTATCACAAATACTGCACTCTGCCCTTGCACAACGCAGCGTAAACTCACTTGTAATTTGTGCTAGAGGGCGAAAGTCAGCTCCGTGTCTCTGCTTCACTGTAAAGTTTTAGTGGAAATCCTTTCTGTGCATTGATCCCATGTTTTTTATGCATTAGTGAGCATTCATGACATCAACGTTAATACGGAATGAGCTTATATTGATTTGTTATATTAGATACTAAAAAACAGTCACGAGACCGCGATTTGCTAGTGTTATCTCAACACCTTGCATGGAGCTGCAAGGATGGCTTGGTGACATATCATCCTTGACACATGACACATAGAGGCCATGCTTCAATCAACACACCATGCCTCCGGGCAGCGTGGTGTTGCAGCCTCTGCAGGGGAAAGCCACTGCCTGTGAAACCGCCTCCCTTGCAACTAGTGGTGATGGCAGTGCTACGGGGACTGCGGGAAGCAACGAACCAAGCCTGGTATTCAAAAATCGAATACAGCAAAATACAGCAAGTTTCCTGCATGATTATTGATGTTTCATTATCTGCAGACAAGTCTAAGCAAGTCAGAATCTGCTTTTGTTTTAATTATTTATTCTGCAAGTGGTTTGAGGTGTAATAATCCTAGTAGCTCTATCAGCCCTAGGTCTGGGCATAAACCTATCATAATTTGTGTCATTTCATCTTAATTCTGATGTAAATCACTTTGTTTACTTGAATTCTAGTTACCTTGATTTACTTGAGCATGGTATGCCCATGCGATGTACCTTAAACCAAGTGGTGGTAGTGAGCAAATACTAATGGGGTGATGTTATAATTAATAAAATTAGTCAAGGTGCTAAAAAAAAACTGTATTATTATTATTTGCTTAGAAGTGGGGTCAGGCTGTTTTCATAAGCAGTAGCTGAATCTGGTTTTGCTGCAGAGTCTGACTTTAAGTGTCCATTGGCACAGAAACGGCAAATTTCATCGCTGCCCCACACACCTCTCTTACAAGGAGAAGGCGAGGTTGACAAAACTTTCCTGATGGTGTGACTTGTTGTAAGCCGAGCAGGAGATGCTGGTGGAGGTGCTTCTTCATGCAAATGAGACTGCAAGCCCAAGCTCCCCTTCCTCCTATGGAGGAGGTAATGCATGGCCGTGAGCTGGAGGTGCCTGTCTCGTGAAGCAAGCGCTGACTTTTGGCCATGCCAATGGTAACGAAGGGTTACAGAAATGCTGAAACTCAAAAATACAAACACAAATATCAGACCTCCAGCCCTCCCACGGGGTATTTCTAATTGTCAAGTGAATGGATGAGAAGTGTCATGATAAATGTCATGTATCTTGTGGGTTGTTACACAACAGTGATGGGGGGGTGCAGAAAGGAGAAAGTAAAGCGCTGTGAGAAAGCCAAGGCTGCTCGTCTCTACTTGGGAAAATAACAAGCCTTTCATTAGAAATGCCTCTAATAAATGTTGTCTGAATGTGTAGGGAGGCATGGCTGGTCCCAAACATGCTGGGTGACTATAAGGGCTTTGCACCCTCCAACTCTTGCCCGTCGTGACCTTGTCTGGGTGTAGCGACAAACAAGCAAGAAGCAGGGCATGGGGCTCCCCACGCTCGGGGAGCTACAGCTCTGTAGGTGCAGGCAAGCTTTGATTTTGTTTGGTGACTGCGGTAAATGGCAGCAGTTTTGCTAACACTACACACTGCTGCATACCTGGCGTGGGAGTTACCCTGGGCTAGTGCCGAAATTTGCAGTGTCATGAGTAGTAGTGAGTATGCGCTCTTCAAAGCCCTGCCTACCAAGGGAACTTTCAATGGTTTGACTTAAAACAAGTTTCATACTGGGGAAAATACTGTACAAGCACTTGGTTTCAGTTTAAACACAGTTTATTTTAATGTCATCTCAGGGGAGGGAGAAGGGTGGTTTTTTGTTTGTTTGTTTGTTTTTTAACCGAAATAAGTGAAACCAAATATAGGGTGTCTGTCTACCGGCAATGTGCTGGAGTAATTTCAGGCCCTGCAGTGAGACCCAAGCAAATTTTTCTGGAGTAGTTTCTGAGTTTCAGCCGGTGGCTGTCTGCCTTTACCCCTGCCAGCACCTCCAGCCCGGAGACAGGCAGGGCAGCTCTGGGTGCTGCTGCACCAAACCACTGCAGCTGCTCATCGGGGCCCCTCGTGAGCATGGAGACACTGATTACAGGTAAATCCTGTCTGTTAGTGTGCTCAGAGGTGAGTCCCAGACACCCTGTGATATAAGAGTGTATTTTTCCTCTGGGGCAAGAGCTGCAGCTGGATTCATCAGGAGGACTGGGATGTGAGGGCCTTCCTCAGGTGGGCTGCATGGGGGATTCACTGCCAGGTGAGATGCCTCATCTCTTGCCACATTGGGTGATAACGATGCCATTGACACCCACTCCAGCTCTAACCTGATCACCTCTTCTGGGTCCAGCTGGCTCTTTGAAGATACCTCCTCTCCCAGCTTGCTTTTCTCCCCGGTTCCCCTGTGGTGGGATGTGCCAGAGCCTCGGGCTGGGTGCTAGGGGTGAAGGGTCTCTGGTGGGACACTGGTCTGGGGAGGGACAGAAATGAGCTCTGGATGACTTGCTTCTCTTGGTACTTCAGGCCGAGGTAGACCACAAAGTTTGAAGGATTTGGTGCTGGATAGCAGGTGAAGTGGTCAGGCTACCAGAATCTCCCTCAGGCAAGGGCAAGAAAGATGTCCCCCAGTGGTTATGGGGGTGTCCATTCAGGCAGAGAGTCATGTAAGTTAGGGCTGGAGGACAGAGCTGAAACATGAGGGTGTTTAAGGTGTGCTGGAGTAGATATCTCTGCTATCATCTGTTTCTCACTGCATAGTTCAAGTCTGTTATTTTCCAGCTGGAGGTCTGAATTTTCTATAGGCCTTGGAGAACATCTCCCATGAGAAGGAGGAGGAGATGCCTCCAGGCTAGTCCTCTGATGCCTGCAACCATTCATGTCCTCTTGGAGGGTGTTCACCAGTGTGGTGCTGCAGTTCCCTGCTGTCCTAATGGGTCTGTTTATCCAGAAGTCTACAAACCACTGTGTAACAGACAAAGTGGCTAGAGTTAGCTCTCAGTAAAACAAGGAAGGAGGGGGTTTGTGGTCCCCTGCCTCTGTCATGCGGTATTGCTGTGGTGGGAAATCCCATAGGGAGAGAGGCTGTAGGGTTGGGGAGCAGGGCACAGTCATCCTGCTGCTTTCTGAGGGAGTTTATCCATGCTCTGTACTGGCTCTTGCTCACAGGTTCAGAGCCTGCCCTTGTTCACACCTCCCCTTCACTTTGCAAACAGCAAAGCTGAGACAATGACGACAGCCACTAAGAGAGGAAGGGCCAAGTACAATGTTAATATTGCCAACCTGCTGCATGAGGAATGAACCATGCTTGTATGTAAGTATGCACTTCTGAGAAAATCCACAAATTCTTTCCTCATACGTGATGATTCTTTTTCCCATGTACAGCATTAGTTTATCTTTGTTTTGTTACTTCACACATAAAAACATAAATTAGTGGATTCACAAAATGTCAAACAGCAAAGTAAAATCAGCAGCTGAACTAAAGACCTCCACCTTGAGTGGAGGTATGGTCTTCCAAACTTTGACCATGTGTTTTTTTAATGTACACTTTTCAATGTGTGTTTTAATGTAACATCTTAAGATTTTCTCAATATATTTGGACTCATTCCATAATACATACAGTAACTGCTTTTCAGTGAGGTCCTGGGTATGTGAAAGATTCAAAAAATATAAGACCTTTCATCAATGGCAACTTTTAAAAAATAAAAGCTGGATTATGACTTGAAGGAGATAAAAGGCCATGAAACAGGTATTTTTACTTCAGCAAAAGAGAAGATTTTTAGCTTCTAAATATGCAGAGACACTATATCAACTATCACAAATGTGTGCTGGTGATGCAGCCAACAACACTTAATTATCAGTTCTACAGGAAAATTAGGTGAGAAAATTACTTGTCTTTTTATATTTATTTTATTTATAAAATCCCAAAGATGATGACAATTCTCTCACTACAGCATGTTAGACATAGATGGCTTGTCTGTCTTATTTTTCTCCCTTGGTGATACAGACTGATAAATTCCTGCAGTGTGCACAATTTAATTTGCGTTACTCTTTTACAAATTTGTACTGTGCCATTTTGAAGACAGCTGTTCTGGTAGAGATGATGCAGTCTCATCTTGTGTGTTGTCTTAGAAATGTTTGAGATAGGGGGGAAGGAAAGCTATCTGGTCCACTGTATTGACCCCCTCTGCAATATGTGGGGTCGTTGTTGTATGTTGATATCGATGTGCTTCTTGCTTTCTTCCTCTAGGAATTAATTGGGGTCTTAAGCAAAATCGAGGCATGAACATGCTGGTCTTACTTGCAAAAGAGAGGAGGCAGAGAAAGGGATCCCAGAGGTACTGCAAGCCTGTTTTGCTGCTGAGCATTCTGTACCATGAAACCACAGCCCCATGGAGCACGAGAACAACAGGAGGCACTTGGTGCTTTCAGGATTAAATCTAAATTTGATAAATTTGACTGATGCTATTTCACCCCTTTATGATTGCTTTTAATACATGATCAGTTTCTTGTCCCAGATGAGGCTTTAATTCCTTCAAGCCAATATATCCTACACCAACAGTGGCTGTCCGTTCACTGGTGGTAAGGGGGAGGATGCCCATGGAAGTGTGTGGCATTTCAAGGAAAGCAGATCACGAACTACATCCTTTAGAGAGTGGCTTTGTTTGTCCCCTGTGTGAAATACAAATCTGCAGAGGCTGAGCAGGAACATAGCATTCCCAGGGTGGAAACTGAAGTGGTTTAGAAAATGTTAGCATGTCAGTTAGAAGGAACATGTTAATTTTCCCTTGATTTCCATCAGGTGCCAAACCATTAAGGGCATATCTGGTGGTTAAAACTGGAAGAGGTGAGAGAAAGAGGGAGAGGGGCAAATCTGGTGAGGGAGGAAGCAGAAGAAAGCCAAGTATAAGCAATCTTCTCTCCAGGGTGCTCAGGCAGGCTCATTCATGATCCAAGGCTGTTTCTTGATTGTTTCTTAAACAAGATGCAAGCAGTAGTCTGGCTGTTGGATTTGGTACTGGTGTGCCCAGCCTATTTCTGTGTTTTCCAAGAGTGCACATGCCATTGCAGTCAAAGAAATCATGCTGTCCAAGGACTCGGATCTAGTGGTGTCTAATAAAAGGCCAGGTGAAGAGAAATTTCTGCAAGATTTATTTTCCCCAGGGAAATTAACCACTGTATACCACAGCACATGTGGCATATAGCTGCCTGTCCATGGGAACAGTGAAACCAGCCCCTGATTCAGCAGAATACTGGAAGTGGTGTTTAGTTGTGATAAATGGGACTCAAGAAGAGGTCTGAAGTTGTGCATGGCATAAATGAATCAAAGCCATTTGCCAAATTTGTGCACAGACTGATGTGAAACAGAGATTTGTACTGTGACTCAAAGCTATTTTTTTCTTAGACAAGCACCAGATCAAAAAGTGGCAGTGAACGTGATTTCCAGATTAATTCCATTTGTTTTAGGTGTGCGTTACACTGTTTTTTCATCTGTTGGGCATCATGTGAAAATGAGAAAAGGTAGGCATACCTTGATATGCAAGACCAAGTGTACAATCAACATAGCAAAGTGAGTCTTCTGTCTATTATCTTTATTATGGCTGTTATTAGATCATCCTGCTCTGGGCACAGAATACAATAGCCATATAATTTGTAGTAGACAGCTAAGAAATTGTCAATCAATCAGGCAGATTTCTTTCCACAGCTGATCATGTACAGATTTGATTATGCTCTAAGTGTCCCTATACTCGTATATCTTGCAGTCTAGGAAGGACAGCACTGACACTGGCTGCTACCATGGAAGTGTCTAGTTCTTTTCTTAAAGTTAAGTCATAGCAGATAGTCCTAGAAGATTTTAACTTCTAAAAAACAAGTCTCCTTGGGATTTTTAAATCATTTGCTTCTCAGTTACTTTGAAAGTTTCCTTACTTGAAGAAAAGAAAAAAAAAAAATAAGAACTGGTAAGTCATATCTAAATAGCAATACTTCCGGAAAACAGAAAAACAGAGACCTGCTGGGTGTTGTTCTATGTTCTCAGACATCACTGTGTTTCTGTTGGAGGTTCAGAAATTGGTGTGCAAATACCCAATACCCTTTTCCATTAAACCCATTAAGGTCAATAAACATTTCTCTTTAAACAGCAATGCTCCCAGATGGGAGAGCTGAAAGTCCAGCCTGCTTATCTCTTTTCGAACTGGTGAATCCTTATTACCCTCTGAAAAACTGGATTGTAAGTCAATCTCATCTGTAGCTATTTCATCCTTTGACAGTGTGGTTAGGGCTCATTTGTTTTCTCTCCCTTTACTGCCCAACAAATTCAAACACACTCGTTCACCCTCTCACATGGTCACACTAGAATCTTTTTTATTATTGTTGTTGATGTTTTACTAATATTTATCTAATATTTCTAGCATTTGCAGTAATTTTCTTTTTCTCCACTTCACAGTTGGCACAGAAAACTACAGAACCACCACAGTGAACAAGAGTGACAAAGCACGGAGCCCCTGGTCCCACCGGGGTCAGCAACCACCAGGGACCTCTTGGCTGGTGCTGACTGAACCAAAAGGAAGAATCAGCAGGATGATAATTTTGACAAAATGGAGGGCAGAGCTCTGGGAGGTGATGTTCTGGCCTTACTTGTAACTGCACCCTTCCTGTCACCCATTAATAAGCAGGTTTGGTTTGTTTGTCCTTGTGCCATATTTTGGTTTGGTAACAATAGTCTGGGTGGTGGTAGAAACACTTCAAATGCTGGCAATGTGCATCTTGCTATAAGAGGTAGAACTATGCTATTGTTGTTTATTATTGTTGTTTATTATTGTTGTTTATTATTGTTGTTTATTATTGTTGTTTATTATTGTTGTCAATTAAGATTTAGAACCAAATCACCACATTTGATGGGAATTCCTCCTCTGGCTTCAGGGGGTACTGAGACTTTGTGCTGTTTCAGCGGCTCTCCAGAGAAAGCTTCAGTTTATTTCCAGGCATGATGCATCCCAGTTGGTTTAGCAGGAAGCTGGCAGTGGTGGATCTTTTAAAACACACATTGCAGGAAAGAGCAAAGGACTGTAGTGCGAGAAATTGAGGTTTTGTGCTAAGTGTGAAAAGTGGAAATTTGTCTCTGCATCCAAGGAAGATGTGGCCTGTTGGGTAGAGCAGAAACAGAGTCAGGGCAGATTTCTGCATTTAATTTCTGGCTTTGTTATTGTCTGTGGTGAGACTTCATGTGTGCTCCCATCTCCTATTTTTAAGATGAAGTCTTTACTTGCTAAAACAGTGAAAACCAATGGCTCTGCAAGAGCTTTGGCTGATAGACGCAGACAAAACTTGTGGTGTCTTCTGTCACCCATAGCAAACTGTAACTAACCTTCTTTCAAATCACTCAGTTGAAATCCTAAATGCCTGATTTAAAGAAACTAACAAGTTTTTAAGCTAATTTTTAATGTAACAACCTTTAGAAATATTGGGACCTATCCCCATACTTGCCCTTCCTCCTGATTCTTTTTCTTGCTAGAATACAGTACATGAGCAGTGCAAGGAGGTAGAAGAAGAAGAGGCTGTGCCTCCTCTCTCCTTCCTCATCCTGCAGCCAGCAGAAAAGGCGTAAACAAACCACGGATTATCACAAATCAGGAGTGCCAGTGAGGGAAAGGTTCACGTGCAAACGCACACAATTTTATTGCCACGCAGTCACAAGAAACAATAGTTTATTCCTGTTATCAACATCTGATTACAGTTTGTTTGTTTGTTTTTCTATTACTGCAAAAATAATATCCAGAATTGGAGGAGCTGTTCTTCTGTTTTGAAGAGAGAAAGCAAGTGTTGGAAATGATGCTTTGTGACGGAGAGTTTACTCGGCTTCGAAGTTTGTTTTTCAGATCTCATGGGAAAGGGTTATTGGCACTCGGATTGTCCAATTCCAGGAGAACATCCTCAGTTAAAAGGACATCAAGGACTGCCTGTTAATCCACAGGCTAAAACTTAAGTAAGCAGAGGCTAATGTCTCTTTACTGGTTTAATTAACAACAATTACTTGTCTAAAGATAAGGTATTTCCAGTTAAAAGCCATCTCCTTCAACTCCAGAGCAGCTGAGAATAGTTCAAATTAGTTTTAGGGTAGGGTCAAAGACCAGAATTCTAGGGGTTTGAAGTTTTTTAACTGGGCAGATCAACACATATCTGCCAGAGGAGAATCCACATCTGGGTGCAAAGAGGGAGGCTGGCATTTCCATCTGCATGAGGGGGCATTGTTGGGGGGGTTTAAACAAACGACTTAATGAGGTGCCACCGAAGCACACATCTGTCTGCTCTGGAGTATCTGAAGTCTGAGCAAGCAGCTCTTTTTTGTGTCACCGACAGGGGCGTGGAGCTGGAATAAACCAAAATGCAGCCTGGTAGAGCAGTGCCTGACAGGCTCTGGCAGGATGTTACGGATCTTTGCAACCAGGGGAAGAGGAACATTTAGAAAACAAGTGGAAATATGAAGGAAAAAAGAACAGAGCAGTTGTGGTGCAAACATTCTGCCAGGCAGCAAGGTGGTCCTCCTGCTGAGGTGATGCAGGTGGGGCTGCCTGGGACTGGCTTTTGGAGATCTCCATTGAGCAGCAGAATGGTAAGGACTCATTTCAAAATGGTATAAATATTTGATCTGTTTTGATGTTGTTTGTTTTTCTTTCTTTCTTGTTGTTTTGCAACAGGAGGCAGCTCACATGGTGCCCCTCCACCACAGCATGCAGCAAGCAAGAAGTGATGGCTGGCATTGCTCGTCAGCCTGTGCTGGCAGAAGGACCCCAGTAGGCAGCCCACCCTGGCTTGTCTGCAGGGCAATTTGGCAGCCAGGGAGGATTTGGAGGGACAGAACTAAGTCCAATGACCACAACTGCAACTCTTCTTGCCACACAGGGCAAAAAGAGAGGATCCTGGTCCTCCCTGGGACACTAACCAGCCTCCCCACCCTGCTCTGGTGGCCCAAGGTTCACAGATATTTCTACCTGCTGCAGGAGGTGTTTCTGGAGACAGTTCTTCAAGAACTGTCTCCAGACAGATCTCAACTGACAGATCTTGAAACCTCAGGCAAAGTTCCTGATGACCTGAATAGTTATGAACCAAGCAGAGCAGGGATGAGGGCTATGGCTCTTACCCACTAAGATTTTGACATCTCTGGTTTATCGGCTTACTGAGAGCCCAAAGTGTTGGTTGAGGGCTCATCCTACTTCTTGATAAGGACTTGGGTCCAGTGCTTGGAAAATCCTGAGGCACAGAGCTCCCATCACCTTAGGATTTGGTTAAAGTAGTTTCTGAAATTTGTTGCTGTGTCATTTTGGGGATTTACATGCTCTGTTCTCCCCCTGCTCCCCTTCTTGGTAGCACTGCTTACATTGTGTGCTGCCTGGTGGGTCAGGGAAGAGGCTCTGCTGTGACATCAAAGTCAGGGTTTGCAGGGTCACAAGGCCCCTTTCCACGTCTTGCAGATGTGAGGGAGTGCACAGGCTCAGAAAGCTGCAGTCATTAATGGCCCATTTGCTCTGGAGAAGCCCTCACCCAGGCTGGCTGTGATGCTTAGCCTACATGCACGTGATCCCAGGGAAATGGTTAGGGAGTCAAGGGCCTAAGGGCTTTAGACCTATGCCCTTGTCCCCTTTCCTGATCATGTATTTTTCTGTTATAAGAACTTGATAAAACAGCCTTGCAGAAGTTTCTTGGCCTGTTGTCTACTTCTGCCTAACTGTTTTCATCTCCATCTCCAGTTGCATTAGGCAAAGCCATAGACAAATGACCACAAACAAAAATGGCAAGGTGCAGGTCTGTGGCCACCTCCTGTCACCACTGGCCTGCTCTCCGGAGTAACCACAGGATGAATTTACTCCCTGAGTGCAAACTGCAGGGGTTGTGCCAGGGATGTTGAGATGTGATGACGTGGTTTTATGTGCAGAGCTGAGCTTGCAGTGTGGGCAGGCAGGGGGCTGATAAACGTGTCTGTATGGCAAAAAGAAAAATTGGAGCCTCTTTTCCCTTCTAGTTTCATGTTGGCCTTCATCATTCTCTGATGCTGTTCAGCAAAAGCCGGGTGCTGGGCAGGAAAGCAGCTGCTGAATACTCCAACAAGTGGCTTGTTAGTGAGGAATGTCCTGCGGTAAGTATGGAGCAGCCTTGTCACTTCTCAGCCAACCCTCTGAGGACAATAAGGAAGGAGGACAAAATGAGTGCAGCCCTCCTGGGCCTCCCCTTAAGAGTTTAAAAGCAAAATATTGATTTTGAGTTACCCTGCTTCAACTCAGCTTCACTCTCCTGATATTTTTATTCCCTTGTAGATTTCTGACTCCATTTGTTTTTTAAAGAAATCACTGGTGAAATTGTGGTGTGTCCATGTAACATTCCTGCGCCTAAAAATATGGTCAATTGACACCTTGAAGGTTTCCAGGCAACTCTAACCATTTGTGACATCTTTAGCTGCATCTCCAGTATGTTCAAAACAGATGAAGTGAATGAATTGATTTTAGCTGTATAAAACCCTTGATAAAAATCTCTTTGTGGCCATCCAGTTAGTCTCTTGATGATTTGTAGAGTATTTGCTTATGCCATGAATTTGATCCTTCCCACCTCTCTGCTTGTTTTTCAGCGAGCTTTGCCGTGGTCCCCCTGCTCTGCACTGCAGCCTCCTTCCCCGGGGTCAGGGCAAGAGCCAGAGCCAGACAATGCTATACCAACTGCTGCAGCATCACCAGGTTGGACCTGAAGCACTGCGTATGCCATAACACACCATCCAAACAGCAACTGATGGTAGAGAGAAAAAAGAAGCAACTTTTCTAGGTGTTTTGAGTCACTGCAACCCTCAGTCTGCCCCATAAAATCAGCAGAATTGCAGAATCTGATTCAAAGCCCCAGCAAAGTCAAAATGATTCTTTGACTGGCTTGAGGAGACAGCCGATAGACCAAAACAACCCAAACCTTTCCCTTTGTCCCCAGAAAACGTTTGAACGTTTGCATATAATGAAACATTCAGTAGGCCAGGAATAAATTAAGTGCAGAATCTCAACTCCTTTAATAAAATAATCTGCTAAACTGACACTTGTGTGTGGTCCAAACGAATTCCCTTTGAAGACATATGGTCTTTTCACTGTGTCCTGTTTTGGCTCAAGTTCCATTACATTAATAAACATATAAATTGTTGATGGGCCTGATCATTTTGAGGGATTTGTTTTTTCTGGAAGGTTCCTCTGAGTATTTCCAACCCTGGAGATTCAGGCTGGTCTCAGCACAGTTGCAACATGACAAAAAAGAATTTTGGTTTCTCAGTTCCCCTTGGCAAAAATGGAGGACTGAATAGAGATTGGACCCTGTTGGATGTGGTGTTGACAGGGCTGCAGTGCTCATAATAACATATACTTCAGAAGTATAAGGTACTCTTGGTTAGAGAAGGACTTACCTGAATCCAAGAAAAACAGAGGACACTTCTGCTGTTAGTAAGGGAGGAGGAAGCAGGGTGTGAGTGGAACAGCAAGGTCTGGCTTTGGCCAAGTGTTTAAGACATGCTGAAGAGTTATGCCCACATCTGGCACCCTTGGTTGACCAAACTGATAGCAACCAATTATTATTATTATTAGCCACTAATGGCAAGTTTCTGTGGAAGTAGAGGTGGGTAAAGACTCAGCCCCACCTTGTCCTGTGTTGAATAAGAAATAGAGTATTGAATAAGGAGGTATGTGTAAGTACTGTTTTTTTCCCTACAAGACCTCCCTTTTTGTCTTTTGAGTAATGTGATGATAAGGCTGAGAGTGTAACCTATAGAAAGGCAGAGGAACATACGTATTCTATGGGTAGCTATATCAACATGAAAAAGCCACTTCCTCTTCCCTGCTTGTCTCATCCATGTTGCTGTTCATGACTTGTGCACAAGTAGGTAAGAAAGGAATGGCAGCGGCATGTGGATACAATATCTGATCTACTCTGCGTTGCAGATGAAGGCCGGACTCTCCACAGCGTCATGGTACCAAAGGCCTGCAGGCTACTCTTGCCCCATTGCCTCTAGGGCTTGCCCCGCGTTTCTGGCTGCGTGTGTGGCTTCCTGCGGAGCTGCTCTGAGCTGCACTTGTTGGGAGCCTTCTCTGCAGCCGGCAGCATGTTGAAAATGATCAAATTGTCCCATTTTGCAGCACAAGCTTGTTTTAAAAAGCTGTGGTCGTGTCAGCAAGCGCAGCCCGTCACATTCCCCCCACCCTCCTGCTGAAACTGCAGCCTGCCCCACGCTGACCACCCAGCAGAGGCAGCCAGGGGGAAAAGGGTTTTTGAGGAAGGGCCCAGCTGAGCCCAGCTCTCCTGTAGCAGTGACGGGGAGGCCTTGGGTCCCCCACGGGGCCACAGCTGTCAGAAGACAAGAAGCAGCCACCTCAACCCAACACTGCAGGTCTGGTGGGGTTTGGGAGTGGGCATGCAAGTCTGGAGGGCTGCTGGAGTTGTGTGTGTTTGGGTTTGTGTTGGGGGGTGCTGTCAAGCCGTGCCAGTTGACTTCTGAGGGTTTTCTTCCTCTAAGCAAGCCAAAGCCAATGAGGTAGCTTTGCTGCTTCCTGACCCTTTTGCTGGCACCAGGAGAGTGGGGGAAGAGGGATGGGGATGGGGAGCATGAGCCCCCTGGGAGGCTTCCTCCCCATTTACTGCATGGAGGAGCCTCTCCAGAGCATCCCTGAGGGTGAGGATGGGCAAGCAACCCTTCGGCCTGCCAAAAACAGGGCAGAGGTGGATCAAGGCGGTTACACCTGTGGTAAAAATCAGGATTTAACAAACTCACAGGAAGACATTTCTCGGCTAACTTGCCCTGCCTATGAAGATACCAATCTCTGTGGGCTATGAAGTCTGCAACATGAAAAATAGTTGACAAAGTAATTTCAGAGCTGGCTGTGGTTTTCCTAGTCAGGCGCTAACATAGCAAGTAACCCAACCCTTTGCTCTTCAAACATGGTAGCTTCTCAAAGGCATTTATTCTGAGAAGAAAAAAATGTTATTCCAAGCTACAGAAATCCAGATGGGAGGAGAGTTAATTTGAATTTACACACAAGACATCACAACCTGTAGATGTTAAAGAGAAGATAAGAAAACAACTCCTGCATTTGCTTTTTCTAAGTAAATTTATTTTCTTTTCCTAAGTAAATTACATGATCCAGTTGTCAGCACCAGAGGCAGAAGCCTCTTGATACAGCTGATGCAAGGAGAGCCAGAGAAATACCAGGAAATGGCCGAGATGTAGCTGCCCATGTCCTTTAGCATGGCTCATGGCCTTCGGCAAGGCTGTGCTTGCTGAAGATGCCTCCCGTGGGCTGCTCCCAGCCCGGCACCATCTCAACTTGACCTCACCTAGACCCAAACACACAAGTGGCAGCTGTGGTGGATCTCTGCCAGCCTCACCTGAGTCACTGTGTCAGCCAGTCCCATGGCTGCTGAGAGATATGACGGGGAGGGAACCTTGTCATAATATTTTGTGTGTGTGTTTAGTCACTGGTTTATTTTCCTGTGAATGATAGTAACAGTTCAGCCTACAAAGCTGATGTAATTGTGAAACTTTTTTTTCAGCTGTCACAGTTCAAATGTCCCTACGTGGATGTTTTAAAGCAGACCGCCTTAATGGCAATTTGGCTATGCCCAATACCTTTACGTAATCTTTTTCTTTAACTGTTTTTTGTTTTTGTTTTGTTTTGTTTTTTAAATAATGTTAATACACTAAAAATTCTTTGAAAGCTTCTTACTGCAAACATTGTTTCCAGTTCTCATATTTTTGTAACTGAGCTGCCCACATCAGGAAAATCTCCATTTATCTCCCTGTGTCTTAAAATGCCACAGTGGGTTGGGAGCTGCCAGCAGAGCAGACCACCCTTCTGCAGATCTGGTCTTCAGGTTCTCAGTAACTGCCAAGAGCACGGTGGTCTCTGGTTGCTGATCTGGGCACCACTTCCCAACTCAGATTTCTTCTGAACATGTTGGTGGGTTGACATTTCACTGAGCCAGGTGCCCATGGACCCATCTGACAGCAGTACGACCACACCTGTACCAAATCTGCGTCAGCTTCGCAATGCTGCCTCTGCCCATGCCAAGCACAGTGCCCAGCCCTCAGTGGCCATGCCCCAACCTGGCTGGCCAGGAAGGGCTTGAGGGGGTGTCTGCGAAAACAGCGGAGGAAGTTTCTGCCCCACAGCTCTTTGTTCCTAATCCCATAAGACTGCTTGTCAGCTCCATTGTGCTGGTGCTGAGGCTACACGCTAAACCCAGTCACCGAAGTGACCGGGGTTAAAAGTGCACTCTTTTGGGAGGGGGCAGTTATTAACCTGAGTTACCTGCTGGGCTGAATTCACAGCACAGGCTTCCAGGCGTTCATAGGGACTGGTACAGGCCCTGTCACTTTCAAGATGCAGTCGGACAGGGTGCTGCAGCATCTCGTCCAGGCTCCCTTTCCCACCACAGGCTGGTCATGACCCAGTCATCTTTTGAGGTCCCTTCCAACCTGGGCTGTTCTATAATTTCTATGAACTGGAGATTTCATGGTCTGGTGTTGTCAACAAGGCCGATGTCTTGTGGAAATACAGTCGGAGGCCTTTTGCTTCTTCACGCGGCAGCTTTCCGTACTTGGCACACTGTGCTTGGACCACAGGCTTTTCACACGATGCAGAACCACTTTCTTTTATGTGCTTCATATTCTTCATCTGAGCTACACGTATCAGTTTGACTCCTTGCTCCCATGGGACAGGATTTTATTGGCTTGCAGATTGCATTCGCTCTTACACAGATTTCTTGCATGCAAATCAAGAAGTTGAGAGGAAGACAATGTAATGAATATGCTAAGCATGGAAAAGTGGTATATCGTTATGGTTACGTTACAGTGCATTTAAAGCAGGAAACCATCAAACACGGATACCCCAAAAAGCAGCAGTTCTTCATCAAAACATAGGAACAAAAATGTGAGTTTGCAGAATTTAAAGTTCCACTGAAAGGAAATGACTGTGGCTTCAAATATTTACTGAAAACAAGTGGCTGTAATCTATGAACTGTTAAAAAGAAGAAAAAAAAAAAAAAAAAGTAATTTTTCATATTTTGAACATTTCTCCCTTGTTACAGGTTCCTTCTTTGGGATGTGGAGAAAGGCACTGTTATTTGGCCAGGTGGGAGGACACAGGGAGTTTGAAATTTCAAAATAAAAATGCAAGAAAGGTTAGAAAAAAGGGAGTGTTTAACAGCTGAGTCAAGTCAGTGGATAAAGGCATAATGGCAGAGGCTTAGCCACTTGGTCAATGCCACATTTCCACCTTTCTCACTGCCAAGCCTGGAAAATCAAACAATGTGAGTTTATCCCCCTCTCTATTCATCACTGCACCCTTGAACTATAGTTTGCCTGGAATATCCTCCCAAGGGAACTGGTGTGATTTATCTCAGCTCATCCCCCTTTAAATAACGAGGCAGCCATAACCAGAGGGTCCTGCTGGTTCTGTCTGATGGTTTTCCTGCTTTACCAAGTACAGGAACAAGAGGGCCCAGGGCTTCTGTTCAAGCACCCTTGGTGGTGTGATGCTCTGAGCATCCCTCCTGGGGGAACCTAAGGAAGAGCCAGGCTGGTAACTGGGCTCTGGGGGAGACGGGCAGCACCCTGCTGAGCCCACGCTGCTCAGTACCTGGGTGTGGATCTCCAGGGAAGCCTCTGCTCTGAGGCTGAGGACTGTTTCTGGTCATGTTGGAGCCTCAGCTCTTCTGAAGAGCCTCTGGGGAATGGTGGCTCTGGCCTTGCTGACTTGCCAGGTGTCACTTTCTTTTCTCCCATCTTAGTGCCTTCCTTTCTCTTCTCCCAGCCTTCCAGGGGAGCCAAAGAAAAAGGGAAGGAGGGCTGTTAAATACCATATCCCCTAAAATAGTTTCTATTTTAAGCTTTCTCTGGCATCAGTGGTAGAATAGTTCTCTACAACACGGTGTATCTCACCAAGAAACCCAATTCTGATTCATACGTATTTTTTGTCCTTTTTAGAGAAAACTTCTAATTCATTAAAATAAAATTATACAAACAAACATTAAAATCACTTAAAAGGCAATGAAATTGAATGGAACTTAGAAAAAGTAGCAGCCCAACCCTTTGTTCACTGCAGCCTCTCAAACAGAGGTGAGGCACAGATTACTGCTTTCTCTCTCTCTCTCTTTTTAATCATTCTCCTCAACACACTCCTATTCATTTTTTGTTCCTGTGAAGCTGGATCTTGTCTTGCATTTGTTAACTTTTTTTTTTTTCCATAGGTGATTCCTATCACATCAAAACCCCAAACAAAACTGGACAAAAGTGGGAGTTTCATCTGACTAGGGACTTGGAGGATTTTGGCCAGTGTGTGTGTACACACTATAGACTTGTGTGTGTGCGTGTGCATGTGTACATTGTAAACATATATATATGCCAATCTGCGAAAATGCATGATTTCTTGGCTCCCATCCTAACCTTTGTGCAACTGGGTGCTGGGATCTGGATATGCAGCGTGCTTAGCAGCACTTTTTAATGAAGAGGTGTTTTCTCCCTTGGAGCTGTCATTCTCTGCCACATCACAGGCTCCTTCAGACAGAAAAATAATTGGCCACTTTCTTAGAGCGTGGAATCGGAGAGCCCCAGGGACTGGCAGAGTGCTCAGCGAACCGGGACGGTGACTTGCTGTGGCGCCCACTAGTGTCCCCCTGCCCTCTGTGGGTCTACTTCCCACGCAGGTCCTGGCCCTGGGGCTCACCACCTGCCCCCAGGCACCCGAATGAGGGCTGGTAGATGATGCCCTGCAATGTGACTGCGAGACCCGAATCCCCAGAAGGAAAAAGATGAAACAAAATGGACAATTACTTCCAGAGACGTTCAGTGACTAAAACAGAAATTCAAGACTGCTTTGTTTTTTTGTTTTGTTTTGTTTTTCCTCTGAAACCTGTGTGCTTTCTTCCTGGTGGGCTGGTTTTCCATGTTTGCAGGAGGCTTTGTTATTATTTTGCTTTGAAGTGGGTTTTTAGCAGCACTTATTCCACTCAGGGGCTCCTAATATCCACCCTTCATCAAATACTGCCCAGAGTCGTTAGCGTGCATTAGTAGGCGATGGAGTAAAATTCACCCCTTAGCACCTCCCACTGCTGCACCACAGGTAGGAAAACGACAAAATGAATGGTCACGGTGTCTACACCATCCTTGAGACCCAGTTGGACTTTAAGAACACTTTGCCTGGCAGGAGCATGCCAGTGTCACATGCCAACCAAGTGCTCAAACAAACACAACACAGTTTTTACCCTGTCTAACAAATTAAGTTACTCTGGGTCCAGCTCTGCTACTTGCAAATGAGTCCTCGCTGCCCTTAACTCTCTTGGCCCTGGAGCCATCTGAACCGAAGGAAGAGCCCGTCCTTCGCCTTGCTGTGTGACAACTGGTCCCAGGGGGATGGAGGCCCTCTGACCTCCAGCAGCATGCTGAGGCTCCGTGGGTTACCTGCCTGGCTGGCTGAAAGCCCTATGGCTTAGGCTGTATATAAGGGTAACTGGAAGGTGGGATTTCACCTCGAGTGGGGCTGAATAAGGTGTGAAGTAGGCAGAAATGTTGCCGTGATAGTATTATGTCTACCAAGACCTCAGCACCCCGTGGACATCAGGGTCTGACTACTCATATCAGGCCACCAGCTGCTTTCTAATGGGTCTTACTAACGGGGCTTGCATTTTAATTCGGATCAACACCTGAAACAAAAGATCAGAAGATTTTTTTTCCATGCCCTTTTCGTATTCATTGCATCCATTTCTTTTCTGCCCTTTAATCCATAGCCATGGACAACAGGAGAACCAGTAACAGCCTGAAACGTGACTAGTGGGGAAAGGAAAGAATATAGTCAAAAAAAAAAAAAAAAGGCAAAAGAAAGAATATGCATTTGTGTGATGGTTCAAAGTTCTTCTGTGATGTTGCTCATTTGTCAGTTCTTATCTGTATAACCCAAACTCTTCAAGCTAAATTTTTCCCCACTAATGTGCGAGGAATCAACACAATCATCTGTGCTAGAAAAAAAAATATGCAGAGCTCATCCTTCACTCACTGGAGTTAATCGGAGGGAAATGGTGCGGGGAGACTTTCACGTTTCCCTCGTGTCGTCGCGAAGCAAATGACGGTGGCAGAGATTGGTTGTCACAACTGATGAATTACGGTTGTAGGGGTTGGGATGTTACAGTTGGGATTTCTTTGGAAGGTAACTTCTGTGTAGGTCCCAAATCTCTGCTGCCAATAAATAAATAAGGAAAGAAAATAAAGAAAAAAAAAAAAAAAAAAAACGGTAGGGGTGGTAGCAAGGGGAAAAAGCTCTTCCCCGCCGGTGGTGAGGGGGCATCTCACCGGGCTGTCTCCCCCGGGGCCAGTGTATCCCGGTGGAAGGGTTTCTGGCCGATTTTCCCCCTTGGGGCCGTGCACACCCCGGGGCGGGGGTGCAGGCAGGCTCGGCTCCGCGGCCGCGCAGGGCTCCGCAGGTGCGGGGGCACCTTTGAACCTCCCCCCGGCTCCCGCAAGCGGCTTTTCCGAGCCGAAATTCCCGTGGGGCAGAAAGCGGCCATCGCCTTCCATCAGCCCCTAACGACCCCGGCTCCCCTGTGCCTTTGGTCTGGCTGCCGCCCGCCCGGATGGGTGATTTGGGAGCGATCTGCGCCCGTGGTTGGAGGCCAGCCGGGATGCTCGGAGCCGCTGGGGGCACTTCCCCCCCGAATGGTGCCCGCAGCCCCCCGCCGAGGGGATTTCAAAGGGTCCCGGGCTTCCCCCGCAGCCCCAACCCCACTACTCGCTCCTCCAGCCCCTCGGGTTAGTGGTGGTCCCACTGGGAGCCTCGTAGCGAAATCACGGAGGGCGAAAAGCCCCCGCAGCCTCCAAAACTCGTAGTTCTCAGCTCTCGGGTTAGCAGCGGGAGATGCTGCACGGCTCTGCCATCAGAAGGTGGCCCCGAGCGGCACGAAGTTTATCGGGGCCTTCGCGTGGTGAAATTGTACTTCGGGACGAAAAGGAGAACGTCTTTTTTTATGGGCTTTGAGCTGCTAATTTTCATGGCTGTCATTTAAACAGTTTAGTCGGGTCCAGGCTCTTTCAATAGGCGTTGTTTATCTAAACCAGGCAAGCAAACCAAAACTAGCTGTTTAAAACTCTCTTTAATAGACCTGTAAATGTAAAGAGGGTCAGACCAGATCTGTGGCCATCACACCCGTGTCATGGATCCTGGCACGTTCCCATATTTCCATGGCATGGCTGTCAGGCTGGCAATTGGCACCGACCTAGAAGCGAGTAAGCAATCTTGCTTTAAAACCAGGGAAAAGGTGCTAGGCATCCCTCATTAAGCTTATTGGAGGGTGAAAAGACAAGCATTTAAGAAGAGCTGTTTGGAGATCCCTGTGCATGAATAATACAAAATATGAAATGATGCTCGTGGTTACGCTCGGCTTTGTGATCCTAATTTCAGTCTCTCCCGAAGTTTCTGTAATTCCATTTTAAGGAAGCAAAATCACCTCAAAACTAAATCCAACTTAATGCTTTTCCCATCTCCCTTCTTGTAGGTTTTCCATATATTTGTCAAAATGTCGAAGGTATTTGCTTGGCTAAGTCTTACACTTTCTAAAATGTGTTTTTTTGTTGTTCTGTAGCCAACAGGGTACCTTAGGCCCAACAAGAAAAAGTGGTTACATGAGTTTACCTATCAAAATTATCCATTGCCAAGAATTTAATTCAAGCACTGGATATATTTAATCTTGTCTGTGCTACACTGCCATATTTTCCTTATTAGTATCAGACCTTGATAAGTTTTTACTAATCCTTGCATTTCCCTTTAATTTAACATCACAGCTAAAGATACAGGCTTTTAGGTATTTTTCCTTATAAGGCAGAGAAAGGATGTGACCGATATGGCTACTTTGAATACCACTTAATTTACAAATACTGACTTGTTTCTTCCAGTTCCTGATTCATTAACTCACGTCTGTTCTTTCTGTTTCATATACCTTGTCTAGAAAAGGATATTCTTCACCATCTCATTTTTATAAATTAGCCCCGTAATAATTATGTATCATTATGTATACTGGTGTAAACTTTTTTTTTAATGTCTGTACCCTGCCTTTTAAAAATGTTTCTGATGGAAATGGCAGCTAAATTGAATGGATTACCAATGAGTAAAATTGCTGTTAATGTGACACCATCCCCAGTTAATATTAAAAATAACAGTTCTTTGGTTTTGTAGACCTATTGCTTTCTTATATTTAAGGCCCGTATATATCTGTTTGAACAACAGCTGACTACTTTTTAACTCCTTGGGGTTCGAGCTTTTATGGGTCAAAGTGTATTTAAAGCTGCACTCCTTATGCCTCCAGGATTGTACACTTCTGCACTTGGAAAACCCCATTTGTCATAAAATAAAATGGATTAGTGGTCTTTGCAGCTACAGGACAACTCTTTGCAACAGAAAATAAAGAGCATTTCCAATTAATTTAGTTTGCTAAACTAAACAATCCCACAAAGGAGGTGGCTGTTGTCTGTGTTTGACAGATGAAACAACCAGAGCAGTAGCCGGCTTCATCATAAAAACAGCTGCTGAGGTTAAGCATCAAGCTGCAGTGCCCTGAGCCTTTCACGAGCATACTAACACATCCCTGATTTTTCTGCATGCTGTAAGCACTCAACTGCCTTGGAAAGAAAGGTAGCAAGATGAAAGAGAGAGAGAAAGAGAGAGACTCACATATGACTAGCCACATCTAAAAAATCTCTGATTTTGTGATTTCTAAAGTGACACTGAAAGATGGTGGAAGTGTGGCAAGTCTCATGAATGTATCTAAAAGAATGTATCTGCCTAGCCAGCTACTCTGCATGTAGTTGAAGGGGGGGAGGAAGCCAGATTAGATGACTGGAGAAAAAAAAAAAAAAAAAATCTGCAAAATTCCAGCACAGATTTGCCATAAAGGTGAAAGTATTGAAGCCCACTGGGAATTGGATGCTAGCAAATTGAGGAGGGCATCTTATAACGGCAAGCTATTTTTAAACCAAAATCACAGCAAGGAAAAATCAAGCAAGGAAACAAATTGCCGTGCAGAAACAGTTCAAACGTAGCATTCAGAAAATATCCCATACCCTGTGTGTCCTGCCATAGTGGCAGCAGGACTTTGGGAAGAGCACAGGGACCAGGTAGTACGGGGATCCTGTAACTAAAATTTATAAGCTGTCCACGTAGACCAGTTGTGTCTGTGTGTACCCATACCCATATACATAGGGATGATGGATATATATGGCTATAAGTGGTGATGTGTAAAGTCATAATTATGTAGATGCTTGCAACAGCCTGATGGAATAAGTTTTGCAGTTCCCAACTTTTCTCCTCCTAGGCCTTTCAATGCAGGGTACTTGTGTTAGCCCCCACAAGTTTAAGCAGTTTGCTGAAGGAGCAGATCCATGAGCTCTGAGAAAGAGGGAAGGTCTCAATCTTATCCCAAAGGCAAAGGAGGGAATATTGCAGCGTAGATTTCAGCGTAGTGTCATTCTGCCGTCGCTCAGGCTGCAGAAAATGAGGTATTCTGGAACAGCTTCTTCAGAGTCAGAGGCGCTCTGTATTTGAATAAACCCAGGGAAACCCAGCTTTATTTGAATAAAGCCCAACAAAACATGATAATCTGTAACCCTTCAAAGACCTACAATTTCTTTCAACATTCTTTTTGTGGTTTGGAGGTTATTTTGGTAGTTTTACGAACCTAACACGCTCCTTTCTGTTTCGCCAGTCTGCTGCTTCTGCAATTTATCTATAACATCTAAAGGGCTGCGGGACCTATTCATAAATCTCCGGTCCCGCACATGAGCGAAGCATCCCGCAGCTTTTTGGGGTGATGTTCCCCGGAGAGGTCCGGGGCAGGCAGCAGGAGCGGAGCCGACTTGTAGGGACTGTGTGGGGCAATGCCCCGGCTGCCTCTCTGACCCACGGGGGGAGAATTGCAAGCCGGGGCAATGAGATCCCGGGTCCCGGGAGTCCGGCAGGTGCCTGCGATGGCCACTTCAATTTGCGGGGTGCGGGGGATTGGGGCTTTTTCCGCACCGTGCAGATTGCGTGAACGAGCATCCACATTTCAGGCTGCGCCCTCAAACCCTGGCATAGCCGAAGGGCAGCCGAAGGCGGGCAGGTCTCCGTCCTTGTCCCTGTCCCCGACCCCGTATCTGTCCCTGTCCCTGTTCCCGTCCCCATCCCCATCCCCGTCCCCGGTGCCGGCCGGCCTGGGGGGAGCTGCGTGTTCAGAGGCTGGGGTCGAGGCCGGGCTGCTCCGAGCTGAGCTGAAAATCCCCCCTGCTCCGGAAAGAGCTGGAAGGAAACCCGAATTCGTTAGGGAAACTTCACCGCAGGTGTATTTCGTACCGAAGTGGAAAGCTCCCCTTGTAGCGGGACAGCCACGGTATTCCTTTCCCCCGTACCCCGCTGGCAGCCGTAGCATCATCGGGAGGTTTTCTGCCTTTCTCTCTGAAACGCGAGGTTAGCCAAATTTTGGAGGAAAAACCGCAGCAGCTTTCAGCAGCGACCGGCACCTGTGTCAAACCGTGGCTGGTCTGTGATCCTGGAAAAATTCGCTCCCTTACACCGTGCACAGAAGCATCGCCAAATCTCTTTCCGTGCCGGAGCACCGGGCTTCCCCGGCACTATTTCGATGTCTTCCTCGGACGCCAAATCGGGAAAACGCTGTCCCGGAGCGCACGGGGGGCTGGGGACAGCGGGTTAGGGGGCAGTGCCGGCTGTCACCAGCCCCCCCCGGGCACCCCGGAGGTGGCACGGCGGGGACCGCTCCCCCCGGAGCCGCCTCTCGGTTGGGATCCGGGGGACGCAGGTGAAACCCCGCATCCCGAACCCCAAAAACCGGCCGGGCACCGCCGTGCGGGCTGCATCCGGAGCAAGATCCGCGTCCCGCTGCGGAGCCGCTCCGGTTGCTGGCTGCGGATTGCGGCAGCCCGATGCGGAGCGGCTCCGCCGGCGGCTCCTGGCGTCCCGCAACGAAATCCTGGCCTCTCCTTGGGGCCGCCCTCAAATTCGGCCCCGAGGAGGAGGCACCGGGCTTTCAGCGCTCCCCGCGATGCGGGCGGCTGCGGGGAGAGGGACTGCGGGGCTGGAGCTGCCAAATCCTTGGTGCGGGCTCTGCCTGTTCCGCAAAATCAGGCGGGCATCCAAATCTTCCCCAAACCCCCGTTCCCTCCCCCGCCGGGGCGGCCGTTCCCATCCGGGGGAAAGCGAGGAACGGATCGCTCCCGCATTTCGGGCTCTGGCAACCTCCCCATCCTCGGAAGGGGAAAACGGGCTGCGGGGAACCGGCCAGCGGCCTCCCGAGCACCGGCAGCTTCCCACCGAGCCCCCCCGGTAAGGTGCGGGGTGCCTCCCGGTGACACCCGGGGAGGGCACCGGGGGACGGCTGGGCTCGCCTGGCCCTTCATTTTTTGGGGTTGATGGGGGTGATGCCGGCAGCCGGCTGAGGGGAGGACGGGGAGGGAATGTGGGGGAGGAGGAGGGGTGCCGGGGAAGCGCACCCCAGAGTCACAGGTGACTTGTTCCAATTAGTAGCTGTCTAATTAAATTAGTGTCACCCGGGCCAGCCAATGGGCCGGCGGGGGCGGGGGAGGCGGCGACGAGCCATGCCCCTCCCCGGCTGCTGCCCGAGGAGCGGGGTATAAACGGCCCGGGCCCGGCCCCGGCGCATCGCTGCGCGGCTGCGGGTCGGGGTCGGCAGCGGGCTTCGGGCAGGGGGCTGCTGGGCACCGCCGCCCGCCGGGGATGCAGCTGGGCGAGCCCCTGCTGGCTGCAGCGGGGGGGACACCCCTGCCGGGAGCCCCCTTTTACCCGCTGGAGGGCGGCGGGCGAGGCGCTGGAGGAGGAGGAGGAGGAGGAGGAAACAGCAGCAGCAGCACCCGCGGGCCGCCCCGGCCGGGCTCCCCGCCTCGCCTGGAGCTCGAGAAGGCGGCCAAGAAGTTTGGGGGGGCCCCGACCATGCTGGGCGAAGCGGAGGGGGGCGAGCCGCCCTTCGCCGCCCCCAAAGCCGACGGCCGCAAAGCCACCCCCTGCGGGGAGGAGGAGCTGCCCCCGGCGGCGGCAGCAGCAGCAGCCCGCTACTCCCTGGACAGCCTGAGCCCCGAGCGCTACTACCTGCAGTCCCCCGGCCCCCCGGGGGGCGAGCTGGGGGGGCCCTGCGCCCTTTTTCCCTACCCACCGGGAGCGCAGCACGGCGCCGTCTACCAGCCCCCCGGCGGGCCGCCCCGCTACCCCTACGGCTCCGTGCTGTCCCCCGGGGGCTTCACCGGAGCCGTGTGCCCCCCCGGGGGCCGGCCGCAGTTTGGAGGCGGAGGGGGGTACCAGTACGGGCAGGGGGCGGCCCCCGGGGGGCTCTACGGGCCCTACCCGGCGGCGGGGGGCTCCTGCGGGGGGCTCGGGGCGCTGGGGGTGCCGGCAGCCGGGCCGGGGCTGCGGGCTCAGGTCTTCCTCTGCAACCGGCCCCTGTGGCTCAAGTTCCACCGGCACCAGACGGAGATGATCATCACCAAGCAGGGCCGGTAAGAAGCCGGGGAAGGGGGGCGCGGGGGTCCCACGGGGGTGGGTGGGATGCTGGCCGGCTCCCGGGCAGGCGGTGAGGTGGTTTTCCCGTCCCGCATGCAGCATGGTGTTGGTCCCCTTCTCGCAGGAGGATGTTCCCTTTCCTGAGCTTCAACATCACCGGGCTCAACCCCACGGCGCACTACAACGTCTTCGTGGAGGTGGTGCTGGCGGACCCCAACCACTGGCGCTTCCAGGGGGGCAAGTGGGTGACCTGCGGCAAAGCCGACAACAACATGCAAGGTAAGGGCGGCTCTCCCCGCCCGGCTCGGCTTCCCCCCAAAATCCCCCCTGCTTCCCAGCCCTTTGGCAGGGCTCCTCTCGTTGGCTGCCCGCTGATGTGGGGCTTTTCCCTAGGCAACAAGGTGTACGTCCACCCCGAGTCGCCCAACACCGGGGCGCACTGGATGCGGCAGGAGATCTCCTTCGGGAAGCTGAAGCTGACGAACAACAAAGGTGCCAACAACAACAACGCGCAGGTAAATGGCGACACGGGGACACCGGGCTCTCGGGGCTTTCCAGCCTGTCGAGCTGCTAGGTCAATGTCCTTGTCACTTGTTCCCTTCTTAACGGGCTGTAAATCTGCTTTTCTAGTTGTCTTCCTAGGGAGAAGCGATGTCAGAAGTGTCTGCGTGAATTTCTTTGTCTTTAAGCGAGATGTCTTTAGCCTAGGGTTGTTCAAAAAGTGCAGCTGATAGCTCTCGACTTGCTGCATTTACAGAACTTAGCATATTAGTAACCTAGCAGAGCAGAGGGCTGCCTGCTGTGAATCCTCTCCCGCTAGCAGCGAAAATCTCCCCCTTCCTGAGTCAGAGGATTAAAAGGACTTTTATTGCCTGGAAGCGGAAAGGTTGCTGCAGTTTGATTTAGCATTGTCTTCCATGGTTCCTTTCAGATGATAGTCCTGCAGTCTCTACACAAGTACCAGCCTCGGCTCCACATTGTGGAAGTGACCGAAGACGGGGTCGAAGATCTGAATGATTCTTCAAAGACACAGACGTTTATTTTCCCTGAAACGCAGTTCATAGCGGTTACGGCATATCAAAACACTGATGTAAGCACGGGTGCATAAAACTATGGGTATAAAATCGGGTGGTGTGGGTTCGGCATGTCATTTTTACTGTGTTCTGCTGCTGTTTTTTAGATTACGCAGCTCAAAATTGATCACAATCCTTTTGCCAAGGGCTTCAGGGACAACTATGACTCGTAAGTACATGTCTGTCTTGCAGCTGTTTCTGTCTTTTGAGGCATGATTCTGCCCTCAAATACTCGTGTCTAAAGAGAAAAAGGGAAGCTCTTTGATAATACTTCAGTTCTTCAGAAGCAGTTATACTTCTACTAGCAGCTCTGCTGGCTCATGAGCTCTTTTTAAAGATGTTAAATGTCTGTCTTAGGCATATGTCTATTTGAAGAGTTGATGCATCATCTTGATCGCATTTTACAGCAGGCTGCTGAATTTTGGTTAAATACACTGGCAAAACCTAGCTGGCTTGGATGCAGGCAGTAGTGTATCAGCAGTATATGTACAGGATAGGTGACTTCAAAGTGTAAGCAAGGCTTGCCTAGTCATCCATTTCTGATGCTTGTCTCTGAAAACCTGTAGCTGTAGGTATTCAAGTCTAGCTTCTCAAAGGACTGCATTTCATTTAAAATTGATTGCTTGGCAGATAACAGTGCATACTGATGGTAGCAATTCTATAAACTTGATCCCGGTCTAGGAAAAGCAACCTGAATTTGTAAAGGTGATGAAAATGAACTTCCAGATCAACTTGATTGTAGTTCTAGCTAGGAAATAACTCAGTTTCTTCTTTTTCTTTTTTTAATACTGTACTTGGAATTGTAGGAATGACTCTCAGTGTTTCTCTTTTACGTTGTAGCATGTACACAGCCTCAGAAAATGACAGATTAACTCCATCTCCCACGGATTCTCCTAGATCCCACCAGATCGTCCCTGGCGCCCGCTACAGCGTGCAACCGTTCTTCCAAGAACAGTTTGTCAACAACCTGCCCCCAGCCAGGTTTTACAACGGGGAGAGAACCGTACCGCAGACAAATGGCTTGCTCTCCCCGCAGCAGAGCGAAGAGGTGGCCAGCCCTCCTCAGCGGTGGTTTGTTACTCCTGTACAGCAGCCCAGTGCCAACAAACTGGACATGAACTCCTACGAGACGGAGTATTCTCCTAGCACCTTGCTCCCTTATGGCATTAAATCCCTCCCGCTTCAGACATCCCATGCTCTGGGATACTACCCCGACCCGACATTTCCATCCATGGCTGGCTGGGGGAGCAGGGGCTCTTACCAGAGGAAAATGACCACGGGATTACCTTGGACCTCCAGAACAAGTCCTCCAGGCTTCTCTGAAGACCAGCTTTCCAAGGAGAAGGTGAAAGAAGAAATTGGCTCGTCCTGGATAGAGACTCCACCCTCCATAAAGTCTCTAGATTCAAATGATTCTGGGGTCTACACGGGTGCTTGTAAGCGAAGACGGCTCTCCCCTAGCACTTCAAGCAATGAAAATTCCCCATCCATGAAATGTGAGGACATTAATGCTGAGGACTATAACAAAGACACTTCAAAAGGCATGGGCTACTATGCGTTCTATACTAGTTCTTAAAGCATCCTTTTACTCCAGTTGGCTGTTTTATTTTCAGGGTGGCCTTGGTTTTTTTTGCATTACAATTGCCAAAAAGACTCTTGCCTTCCACCTTAAATTGTTGTGTGCAATTCTAAAGAAGGTGCCAAAGCTTTTTGACTGTTGCAGGTAACTAAGTAGGGAAAGAGCAAATTATGATACACTTATCTCCTTCTAGAAGGAGCCGCATGTGGAAGCTGTAAGCAGGAGCCTAGGTTTTTTACAAGGTGGCTTATTTATTGGAGACACTAAAGTGTACAGTTTGGCTTAGCTCAGAGGCCTGATCAAATCTATGCACTGCTGAGCAATGAAACGGGGGGTTGGATCCCAAATTTCACTGTCTTCCCTGCCTGCCCCCCTGATTAAAAAGGGGGCTAGGCTGCGGGGGGCTGCACAGATGCTACATTCTGCTTTAGGGCAAGCTGGTTTCTTCAACCCTTGTCTGCAGCACAATTGGCTGAGTTGGATGCTGCTCAGCTAAGGTTTTCTTTGGCAGAAGATGGTTAAAAAAATAAGGCCTGCTTGCCAGGCAGGGTTTTCTTAATCTAAGGTCCTGTTGCTAGCAATGGTGTTATAATGACCAGATCTGACTCTTAGATCTGACTCTTCTTTGTCCAGAACTTGCATAAGAACATGCCTCCATCCCAAAAGCCTAACCTTTACTGAGGTGGCAAAAAAAAAAAAAAAAATCAAAAGTGTACAGTTGTGTTTTGTCTAGGTACACTGTAGCATATTGTGGAATAATGTATAAATAGTTGACCTATAGTTGTTCAGCCAGAAGGACCTCCGGTGGTGCTTTGAAGTTCAAAAGGCATATCTTGGTTAATCAAACTTAGCATATGGAGCATTGCAAAGACCATTAACAGATTTCTATTTGCGTGTATGTAAAGTGACTTTCAGCTGCCCTGTGTCGAACTGGAAGTGATGTAACTTACCCACTTTTCTTGCCTATAGTTTCAGCCATTTTAAACTCATCAACCCTAGAGCACTGGCACACGAACTTCTTCCCGTGAAAGTTGGTTCTGTTTTTTATGTACATAGTAGTAATTTTTAATAAATGTGGTGCTGCCAGGGATGAGTGGGATTGGCTCTTTGCTTCTTTGCCTCTTTTGGGCATCCCAGCTGGGGGGGAGGAGGGAGCCCGAGCCTGGGGATGCTGCATCCTTAAGGAGTGGGGACTGAGGTGTTTCCAAATTTAAACACCTTTTTAAAGTTTCTCCTTGCTACTGTGTTCAGATAGATGCTGCTACTTGTGTTAGGTTTTACTATTTATTTTTTCTTCTCCCTGTAAATCTCCTACTCTGCACCCTTTCTCTTCTGTATCCCTCCCCCAAAGCTCTGAGCTTCCCCCCACGCTTGCTGCCCACCCCCAGGGCCCCTCTCCCCCGGAGCTGCGGGGGGCGAGGTGTGAGCTCAGCCCCCGCCCCTTCCCGGAACGCGTTAAGAAACTCCCCCGCACCCTTATCGGGGCAGAAAGCCCCTCCTGGCACAGCCAGCGGAGCCCGGCTGCCGCGGCGGCAGCACCTTTCCCGAGGAAATGCAGGCGGTAATGGGATTAAGCTGTTAGCGATGCGCGGCTGCAAACAAAACAACCCCAAGGCTCGGGCCGGGACCCTCCCCGATGGAGCTAAAGCAATCGGGGGGGCGTTTGCAGTGGCTCCCAGCACGAGGGAAGGCGAGCAGCCGGCTCCCGAGGAGCTTTCCATCACCCCGGGGCTGCGCTGGGTGAGCGCAGTGGAGCCCCGACAGCTCTCCCGTTTGGGACGGGAGGAGACCGGCAGGACTTTGTAAGCGGCTGGGGACAGAGCTTTTTTTTTTTTTTTCCGTTTTATTAATTTCATTTTTTTCCTTTTTTCCATCCTTTTAGGGGTTCCCCTCCCGGTTCTCCTGCCCCTCGTCGAAGCTCGCTGCTCGCCCGGCGCTCCGGAGCCCGATGCCGCCGCTGCGCGTTATTAAAGGCTGTATATTTTTGCACTGTTTAAAAGAAAAAAAAGAAAAAAAAAAAGAAAAAAAAAAAAAAAAAAAGAACTTAATACTTGTGAAAAGTCCTCACACTGTTTAATAGAAACATAAGTGCCTGGCTGGCCCCAATTAACACCTTGTGATTATAATGCATTCCTAAAATGGGGTGTCAGACGCCAAATTGTGAATAAAGGTAGCTAATTAATCTTCATAGGATGACACCGATAAACAACTCTATATTTAAATAAAGATCAAGGAACCGGGTGCTTCTTATTTGTTTACATTAGCAGAAGATAAAGTTAACTACCCTTGCACTTCGCTTCGTACCGCGGCAAACAGCAGAGAGCCCCTGCGGCTCCCTTATCCGGGGTGGGAGGGCGGGGGCCACCCCAAGGTGCTCGCCCCCTTCCCCTGGACACTGCTGGCAAGGGTGGGGGTGACCCCAAAGTGCTCGTCCCTTTTTCCCCGGCCACCCTTGGGACGGGCGCTGGGTGCCGCCGGTCCCGCTCGCACGCCTTCGCCTGGCGATTTTTGGGTAGAAAGTGCGGCGAGCAGGGGGTTTAGGGGAAAAAAAAATAAGAAATAAAAGTTATTTGCACGGTGGTGGGTGATGCTGTGCAGTGAGAGGCGAGCTGTGAGCGTGCCCGATGAGGCTGTAGAAATTAAGTCATCGGTTAAGGAAAATCCGGGCTTCGCCGGGCGATGCTGGCTGGAGTCTGCTTGCTTGGCCCAGGCGGGTGCTGTGGGGTGCTGTGGGGTGTGGGGATGCCCTCTTCCCACTTTCCCCTACCCATGGAGAGGGCGAAATGCGCTCTTAACCCTTTGAGGCCGTTCCCCGCGATTTAACCATTATCTCGGCTATTTCCCCATCCTTCGAGGGAGAGGTTCCTGGCTCTGCGTGTGCGGCGTTTGCCTCTGCTTTAATCGCATCGGCTCCCGGCGGGTGAACAGCGGCAGCAGAGGGGGGCTCATCCCAGGGCCGGCTGGGATGGAGGCGGCTCCTCAGCGAGCAGTTTGGTGTTTTTTTCGTTAAAACAGCCCCGCGTTTGCTCTCGCCGCCGCCACGTCGGAGCCACCCGCCTGATCTCCCAACGAAACTTCGTCCCTCGCTGCTCGCCCCAAACTTTTCCGCCGATCCTTCGCACCCAGCTGGGAAAACCAAACGACCCCCAGCCCCTTCCCATCCCACCGCCTTTCCCCCCCTCGGCGGCAGAAAGGGCTCCTTCCCCGCTTCTCTGCGGGAGGAAGGAGCAGCTATTTTTTTTTTTTTTTCCTTCGCTGTCTTTTCGACTATTTGATCGAGGTTTTACTTTCAGTCTGAATTTCTTCCACCCAACCCCGTCCTCAACGCCGGCTTTTCGTCGCCTGCTCGTTTCTTTCCACCTCCCCCTCGCTGAGGGGGCTTTCCCGGGAAGGGTTTTTTCGGCTGTCCCCCACAGCCGCCGCCTCCTTCCCCTCAGGGACACCTCAGCAAGAGGCGCGCTGAGACGACCCTGAGGGGAGGGCGGCAGGGGCGGCCGAGGGAGGCGGGGGATCTACCCTCGATGGGATCTACCCTCCCCCGGTGCCATTATGCTTCAGAAATGCCCCATCCCGCCGGGGTGACCGGCTTAGGGTGGCTGTGAAGCCCGTGGTGACGGCTGGGGTGGCCCTGCTCTGGGGACAAAATGGCGCCGAGGTGGCTGAGGTGAGGGCGGCAGGGCCCGCCTGTGCCTCCCTCGTGCCCATCCATCCCATGGAATTGGGTTTTGCCACCACCGACGCTGTTTTTTTTTTTTTTTTCCATCTTCTTCTTTTCCTTCTCTGCCTGCCCTTACTTTCCAGCGTTTCCTTTTCCTTTTTTTTTTTTTTTTTTTTTTTCCATAATGTACAGCCAGTCCTATCCCCCTCCCTATGCAAAGTATCCACAGCTCACTCCCCACCTTCCACAACATCCATAGCCCTCTTCATAGTAATAATATGGCTAATATAAATATTAATCTAATCCTTATTGGAAGGATTTTAGTTCTTGCTGCATATCACAAATATGTAATCCAGAGGAGAATGACATTAGGCTGAAAGTGCGGAGTGCAAAATATGATTTGAATAAAATGATAGGGTGGTATCTAATATTTCCTTTAGGGAGTACTATACTCTGAGCTGTCACAACCGATTGTGTAAATAGACGAGACTGAGGGATGTGATCCTAATCATATTGATGAAACATTCATCTGAAAGACCGAGCGCAACCAGAAGGGACTCACTAGAATACAATTAAATCCTAATCTAGGGAGGAAGAATCCTCTGCAGGCTTTCCTCTAACCCGCCACCTTCTCCTGCCTTTTCATTTTGGAATCAAATAGAAGATGGGATAGAGAGAGGAAATAAAGGAGACGGTGCTAGGCCATTTGCCTGCCTGAACGACTGAACTAATGCAGGGAGTGCTGGATGGTGAGGAAGTAAATCAGCAGGCCCAACACGCATATAAGAGTAGATAAAGGCCTAACTTTTCTCACATGGGTAGCTATCAACCTGCAAAGGGTTTCCGCATGTGAGTGGTGTTAATTTGGTGCAGGAGGCCTGTGTGTTAGGATGAAAAGTCCTTCTCTGACCACAAGTTCAGTTCCAGGCTTGTGAGTAAAACTGGCTGCTCTAAACCATTTAATTTCTATCTGCAGCAGGGAAATGATTTCTTACCAATAATATTTAGCAGTTAAGGGGTTGTTTTCCCACCTCTACTATTTGGTTCCTGTCAGGCTCTCCTTGCCACTGTCTCAAATTGCCTTCCAGGGCTGGGTAGTGCACAGGGTGAAATGGTCACTCTGTCCTCCTGACATATGGCAATATCCCCTCAGACCATGATGGAGATGGGTCAGGTACTGCTATAAGGGGAACAATGTATTTTGTCCCTTGTCTCTCTCAAAAAAAAAAAAAAAAAAAAAAAAAAAAAAAAAGGAATGATCTGAGAAGGTAGATGAGATGGCGGCTCTTCCTATGGTACCTATAACAGTATGAAAGCCAGGCTGACTGCTTTTTTTCACTTCTTGCTTTTGGGGAAGGTGTTGAACAGGTGCATTTTCCTAATGCATACCACGTTTTGGCTTATACCACTAAAATGAATTCAAGCTAAGAATGCCTGAATTCTTGTGGTGATATTTAAAGCTGGAGAAGCACTCTGTCTTCTTCCTGCCACTGTGTAAGTCAGACTTTTTTTGTGTTTAAGACCCGAATCTGTTCTGGTGTCTTTAGAGCTTTTTCAAAGTCAGATGCTCTTTTATCAGCAAGATGAGGCAAAGAGTGAGGTGAGGGCTTTCAGTCTGGAGTATTCTCCATGCAGGGACATTGTTCGGTTCTCTTTTAGCAGGGCATGATGTCTGCAAATGAGGGAAGGAAGGATGTATCTAGGGGGCGGGAAGTCAGTTAACAGAACTGTAGCAGAATTTTAGAAGGTTTGGAAATGAGGCCCTATGTTCTACACTTTGACTACATACTGAGGACAAAGGAAACAGTTCTGTTATGGTTGGGTCTGGTTTTCTTACAGCAGTGTGAGGCTTTAGTAGTGTATGTAGGACATTAATTGTTAAACTCCATGGAATGGTTATGATCACCTTTGTTTGTAGGGTAATATAGTCTTTGTAAAATGCTTGACGTAAATGCAAATTTCATTTGAGGAGGAAAAACGTCTTTATTTTTAACCTTAACTATTAGTTTGAGTGCTCAGAAATGGCAAGTATACTTGGCTGTCTAGTTTTAGGGTCTCAAGTCTTCTGGTTTTCTAAATTGGTAGTAATACTCCGGCTGTTCTCCTGGGAAGAGGAATTCTTGAGGAACTACCTGGTTTGTAATATGTTGGCACTTCCTTTTTCTTAGTGATAAATTCCCAACAGCAGAAATGTTATTATTTCAAATACTCCCCTTTCTTTACACTTTAAAATTGTCTGATTACTTCCTATATTAAGTAAGAATATGAGAAAATGATATTCATGTCACAGCGAAGTTATAATTTAGGCAAGGAGAGCTCTTAAACTGATTCTTCAGAGGAACGGTCGACACAAAGAAGATCTTTCAGCATACCTGTTGGTGAAAAAAGAAATCAACACCTGTTTTTCATACCTGCCTCTTCACAGTGGCAGGTTTTTTTGTTTGCTTGTTTGTGATTTATATGATTATTGTTCAGCAAGAGACTTCTTTTTGTTAACCCTTCTCTTGTTACTTCTGTCGGTCAAGGCAGGATTCTGCTCTGCTGCCTTTAAATTGCAACTCCTTTTTAGGATCATTAGAGAGAAAAGATTAGGTAAACTTCTTATTGGGGGGAGAGGAGAATGTCTTTGACTCAGGTGAAAAATATGGCAGAATCTATGGAGCAATGTTGCTGAAGCTTGTGCTAGCAATGATCTGAATAGCAGATAAATCTTCACTGTAAAGCTCAGTTTGAAACCTCCAATATATTTATCAACTTGATCTGTTTAAATTATATGTCCATAATATACCTCTGAAATTACGTGCTGTCAGGATGGGCCAGTGAGTAAGGGTGGTGGCTTGGAAGTGAAGAATGGGGTCATTTTTTCAGACAGATCAATTTCCGAATTCAGTTCACTGTGCACCAGCAGAATTGCTTGTGCTGGCACTGAGCACAAAGAAGAAACAGAGTAGAAATTAAGAAAGAAAAGCAAACTTTCTTATTCCTTCTAGGGATGCTGGTGACTTCTTTCACCTGTTTAAGCAGCAATACTTGGGATATTTTTTTCCCTCCATTTCTTTCCTTTTTCCTTTTACAATAATGGGTCATGGCAACTAATACCTCAGTAGTGAAGTCCATACACAGAGGTGACCAGAATAGCTGCCAGTCTTCAAGAGCTTTTAAGGAGCTTGGTTTAAGTTCCCTGACTGGAAAGCCAGTCCCCCTGGAGAGGACCCTCCAATCCAGTGGAGATGCCACAGTCGTATCATCACAGCATTTCAGTAGGTGTGGGATTACAGTGAAGCATGGATTTACAGCACCTCTCCTACCCCACAGCAGCTGTCTGTGGACATGCATTTGCTCCACAGTTTACTACATAGTGTACTTGCTTTTCTTTCATCAGCAGGCCAGTCTGTCTGTTCTTACTGAATGAAGAGAGCACGCACTGGCTTGCCAAACAGAGAATGTGCTGTGAATCCACAACTTCTCTTGCTTTTCCTATGTATTTACACCTTCAAACGCAATGATAACAGTGCAAGTATTTCAGACAGTCCTGAAAATACCCTGCTATTTCTACCAAGAGACAGGTCTAGTGCTTTCCTGACATCAACCATGGGAAGAGAAAGACATTCCCATAAGTATTAGAAAGCGCACACTGTTTTTTTTTTTTTTTTTCCCCCTGTGCTACAAAAGGCATTAAGCAAGGCACAGCATAATGTAATGTATGTAATAGTCTGAATGCAGTTTTAACATCAGAAGAAGCATGATTATGATTTGGGTACTGTTTTGTGTTCCTGACATACCCATAGAGAATCCTTAGGGAGATGCAGCCCCCTGGAAATGGTCTGAAATATTGGGAGTGTCAGGAGAGTGTCTTTGATCAGTAGCTGCAGGAGGGGTGCTCTGTTACAAGCTGCTTTCTGTTTCATATTAGGAGTGATTCTAGAGGAATAAGGAGTGTATTTGACTCTAGGATACAATAGCACACAAGAAATGAGCAAGCAAAATGTATTGGGGTACCTCACCAGAAATTTTAAACAAATAAACAAACCCCTCATCATTGATGGATTGCTCTTAACTGTGGGATGATGACTGATTTTTACTAGACTGGATTCTGTAGTTTCTGTTTTTTTTTTTTTTCCTTTTTGTTTGATAAGTGGCTAAAGTAGTGGGCTGTGTGTCCCTTCTGAGTTTTACTCCATCTCTTTAGGAGAATACTAGATAAGAGACAGTGACCTTCTGTTTACCAATCCGCCCAAGGAATGGAGATTAAAAATAAAAGAAAACAACCTGGATTCATTATCTCAGAGAAGTATTCTCCAAGCTAGGAGTTGCAGGGAGAGCCACAGCAACAGCAAAAATGGCAACTTACGTTCCTCCACCCTATTCACTTCCATAAAATCTGATCTGCATTATTCTCCAATCTGTATTAATATTGTTATGCTGAGAAGTGCTAATGGCCGCCCATAACACTTAAAGGTCACTCAAGTAAATAATGAAAACATTCTATAGAAAGACTTGAAGACTGGCCATAACCACACCTAAAGAAATCCTGATGGACACTAAGTGGATTAATTCTCTTTTGTCTCACAACTAAAGCTTTCAGTCTCCTCTATGATAAGAGCTATAGAAGTTAATAGGTAGGCCAAAGCATCTTAAGTTTATGGTGCCTCTTTAGTGAACAGCGAAGCTATAGGAGAGGGTTTGAGTTCATTTAAGGTTCCACTAACTGCTGAGAAAAGAGAACAATACTTAACCCTCCTTAGTCTTTCCTTTTTATGCTTGGCATGTGGGTTCAGTCTTTCTGTTGTACCAGCTGTAGGGCTCATCAGACTATTGTGTGAGTCGATTCATTTTGCAGACTTGACAGGAGACACATCCAGGAGAAAAGGACAATTTTGTTTTGTTGGGTTCGTGAGTTGAATCACCTCGACTAAAACCCAGAAAGAGTCAGAGACAGTGCAGAGAGAACGGGATTACTTTGGCTGGGACTGGTGGAGACGGGAGCAACCTCCCTGTCTCTCTCTGCCATAAAAAAGACCTTTAGATGGTGCCGATCATCTCTTTAATTTCATGTAGGTTTAGTGAGAGAGAGGGACTATAGGAAAAGAAGGCAGGACTGGGCTTTGGTATAATCTTATGTGCATTTAGTCTTGAAATTGCAGTGTTATTCAAAGAGACAAAACTCCATGCTTCAGATCAAAGGGTGTGTGTTTTTTTTTTTCTTTTTTTTCCTCAGGCTGTTGGAATAAAAGTTCCCTTATTGGTATTCTGTTCTGTCTCAGTGTCTGGAAAAGCCAGGGTCACAGGGAGAGAATTGCAACGTCACTCGCTGTGTCACAGCCGTAAGAAACGCAGGGTGATAAGGTAGAAAGAGGTGACTGAGAACTTTACAGGTGTCACCTGGGGTGTGTGACCTTGCCATTGAGTCACAGTCACCCAGATTTAACCTCTTGGATCAGACTCCACATGTCTATTTCTTCAGATAAAGTTAGCTTGCTCGAGGAATCCACAAGAATGGGTGGGTTATTTGTGGGATTTGGGTATATTTCAAATCCCCAAGGGGGATTTGGATATAATTAATTGATAGTAAATGACATCAAGGAAAGACCTGCATTGATGCTTCTACTTTCTCCTCCAAATAAGTGTAGACATTCAGGGACAAATATGAAAATCTGCTCCTGCCTGTTAAATGGATAAAATCAGTAATGTTGGACAAAAAAGTGATGTTGCCAATACTTTCCAAACATAGCGCATACTGCTGTTAGACTTCCCTGTATAGGCCTGAGGCCTCCCAGAGTAAATACCAAACTTGCTACTGTTTTGCAAGAGTAAATTACAAGCAGCCAATATCCAACTGCAGGAAAGACACTTCATAAGCTGAAAAAGAAAAATTGCAAATTGCGAAAGTGAAATACTGAAATAAATGAACAAGCCATCAGTACTGCTTGAGAGAATCCAAACTGTGAACCACATTCTGCAGCAGTGGATTTCAAAGGATGTTTTTTAAAAGTGAAAAACATTGAGATTGGTTTACGATTTTAAAAGACTATATTTTTAATTCCATTTTATTAATTCTTTAGCTACCTTTGTTGGTAGGGAAAGACTGCCTCTGAAATGCTTTTTTACTATTTTACTATGGAGATCTTCATTATTTCTTCTTCTTCTCATTATCATTTCTGTTTTCTGAGATCTGTGTATCTGCCGCTAGGGCATATGTAATCAGAAATGAATTGACTTGTAAAACATGACTTGCCTATGAGAAAATCTTTCTCTCTGGGAGGAAGCTACAACTGAAGAAAACTACAGTCTAGTATGTGAGTAGCAGGTTGTGCTACGAAGAATTATTTGAGAAACTGGAAAGCCATTGTTAAGGGCTGACTGATGAAAATATGGCTTGCAGCATGCTGCATAAGCAACGTAATGCTTGTTCTTTGTCTTCTCAGGACAGGACACTTGGAGACTCTAGCTAACTGTACTTCATGGGAGAGAGATGACTGCAGAACTCTGGGGTCATCGTGTAACCAGTTTAAGTAGCTTGCAAATAACTTTATCTTACTTCTGAAAGATGATCACTGCATCCAGGATCAGGTCATTCTTTAAAAGTGGTGTCACCATTCTTAAAAACAAAACAAAACAATAATAATAATAATAATAAATCAGTAATAATCCTCTGTTCTTGACCTGGTCTGGCAAAACTGTTGGTTTAAGAAGTGGCACACAGCTGTAGCCAGGTCTGAATAGATTTACAGAGACATGTCGCTATAGATATATCCGTAGCTATAGATGTATTCTACAGAGATGGGTGAAAGTTGTGCCTGTGTTATGTTTTTGATGCATTCTCTGAAGAGGATCTGGAAATATCAGGACAGATGTTCTTCCTGATATGAGGCAAAGGTTTAGAACCTGTTCTCAATCTCAGCGGTGGAATCAGAGCCAGAAACAGTCCTAAACTCCAGGCTAAACACAGAGCTTCTAAACAAGAATGTCAATAAGCGAAGTAATTATCAACAGTTGTGAGCTAAAGGCAAAACTATACCTTGTTTAAGTTCATTGGAGCCCGCAGAAGAGTTTGCTTTGGAGGAAAGGGAAGGAAATTCAATGTTCACATGAGCATGCTTGTAGAAACTTGCAAGATTTCAAAGCATCTGATCTGACTGGAGACAGGAGCTGGGACTAAGCCCACTTCAGCTTTCACCTTCTAAGTGCTTTATTTTTGTATTTGAATTCAGGAGCAATCTGTCTATCCATGCTGGCCTTCTAACATGACTGCTTGACTTCCTGCATGCAAGAATGAGCAGTCTTGTGCTTTGAGGAGGTTGTTCTTGCTCATAGACTTTCCCTTTACCTTCTAAGGTGTTTTTCCATGAGATTCTACTAAAAAGATCTCTGGACAAGCTGATTTCTGCTCTCCTGAAGTGCCATCACTAATTGTCCAATTTTTCTTTTACACTTCTCTCAAAATTCCAGATTCTTATGGCTGCCCTCTATTTCCCAAACATTTTCTTTTTGCCAAGTCCAGAAGACTTGTCAGTCACCCACATCATGAAGTTACCATCAATGGAGTTGAGAAACCTGGGCTGCTTGTGCCCAGCTATATTACCCCATCTGCAGATACCAGGGTGGTTCTAGTTCCCAGTGAGTACCAGTGCCTATGATCATGAATCTTGTTCCAGCTTTTGAGTGAAGGCTTCTTCTCCTTCTCCTTCTTGAAGGAGATCAGGTCTATGGCAGGCACCTAGCACAGTGTCACCCATGTTGGACCGTTCTCTGATCCTTGCCCATAAGGTCTTGACTGTCTCATCATTTGTTCCCAGCAAAGCTCTGTGTGTTCCTGCCAGCACACTGCACTGTTTGAAATCCATGTTTTTTGCCTTCCCAGCCTGGCTTTCCTCAAGAGTCTACATCCATCCATTGCAGCACTCCAGCCATGTGAGGTATCCCACTGTGATTTTGTAAATCCCTGTCAGATGCCACCAAACAGTCTCTGTTCTGTGGTTGATTTCAGACCTCAGACACTTGCTCTCTTATTCCTTTGGGATTTGCAATGCTGCTTGTTGGAGCTGCTGCCTTCTCATTCTTTCTTTACCTCCCCGTGTGTTCACCCTTTTTTCAAAGGTCTGTTCCTTTTTCTTGTCTCCTTCATCATGTAAACGGTGGCATTAAATGCACTTTAGTCTCTTGTTGCGTTAGTTACATTGTAGTAAAGGAGCTGGGTACCCTAGCAGCCCTTGGATATATTCCTTGGCACCTGAGGCAGGCCATCTGGAAGGCCACTTGAAGCCTTAGCTCTGCACTACTTCAGGTTCTTAGGCAGAGATGTTTGCTTTCTGCATGCAGTGGTAGATGGAAGTGGTCCTCACATTGCTCGGCAGTCGGGTCTTGCATGGATGCCCTCTAGCCCTGAGGAGCAGTATTCCCAAGGATGCTTCTGCAGTCGTCGCTGAGGCTGGTGTGGGGACGTAGTGCTGCCTGCTGAGCAGCAGAGCACCCACAGATGTATGCTAGGTTCAGTCATTAACTAGCAGAAAGAGAAGGGCCTTAAATGTGGTGGATATACAAGGCAAAGAGAAAACTTGGAGGCCTGGGTCAGTATCGAAGAGATGTCCTCAAGACAGCAGGCACTGCGGTTATTGAGCTTTGGAGGAGAAAAGGGGGCAGGAAGGCACCAAGTAAAGGCCAGAGCAGGCAGAAGAAGGTGAGCTGCAACGCAGGGTGAAGATGTGATAGCCACCAAGCAAAGCCTGCTGGAAGAATGCTGCCTTTCAAGGCTCACTGAAGAGATTTGGCCAAGCAAAATAGTTTCATGGAAATGTAGCGGTTTATGTCGTGTGCTTCTATCACCTTTTTAAGTCCAATGATAAACCAAACGTATTATTTTGTGGAATTGTGTCCACATTTTAGAGGAGAAGTACTGGTAATCACCAGCAAGTCATGCCCAATCCTCAGTCACAGAACTGTCAGTGTCGGCGTGTGTTTGAGATGGTGTGAATTTCGAGGGCTATTGTTATTTTGAATAACCAAAGAGCACCTCCAGTATATATTTTCCACTGCAATGAAAACTTGTAGAATGCTGTAAAGTTTATAAACTTTAAACTCACAATCAATGTATTATCCTGTAATATATAGAAAACTAATACCAAGGAAACCTTTTCTTGAACTACTGCTTTGCATTTATACATAAACAAGTCAACATAAAAATAAAAGGTGCCAGTCTGTCTGATAAATGTGTGTTTTTTTCCCTATATTGTATTATCCTTACTGAAAGTGCCATAGAAATTTGTACAGGAACATAGTAGCCTCCTACAGAATTTGCTCCAAAATCATGTGTTAATATAATGAATAAAGCAGGAATTGCTCTTTCTGTAGAGCTGAAACATTCTGGTATCGTGTCTGAGTAGAGTAACTGCTGTTGGGATTAAACGGGTTGGATTCTGGCCAAAAGATTTTCACTCTGTTTTTTTCCAAAAGGACCAGAAAAGTTTGAGGTGAAATGACTCTGAATGTTTTGTACCACTGTAGATTTTTGTGGCAAAGAGTTCAATTTTATGACCTCAGCCTACAACAGTAAGAACGTATTTAACGTTCAGCTGCATGGCAATTCTCACTAGCAAGTAGTACCGTGGGTTCCCTGCTAGCTATTGAGAGCAGTGCTGTAAATTACAGCAAAGGATCCACTGAAATGGGGCAGCTGGGGCTGGCTCTGTGGTTCCCGTGTCTGCTCTCCAGTATGCTTTCAGTGCAATCTTCTGACACTTCTGCAAGTTTCCATTCCAAACGAGGGATTGTCAGTGCATTTCTCATCCAGCCCTGAAAGTCTGATGCCTTTTCCTGTAGATAACATGAAGCCATTGGGGTGCTGAATGCCGAGGATGGCTCACGCCTTTCTCAAAGATGGTTCTGAGTAGGTCAGGTACCTTTCCTGCTCGAGCTTCTGATAAAAATGTTTGACATAAATCCCTAAGGCAGGGCCTGGGCCTGCAGAGAGTGTTGGGTACAGGGTGTTGAAAAAAAGAACTGACTGCAGTAGAAATCAAGTGGTCAGCACTTCCCAGGGACAGGCCCTTGAGCTCTAGCATTTAAATGCCAAATAGGAGCTTTTCTCTTGTTGTTTCCACAAACCGGGGTGCAATCCTGCAGCATGAAGCACAGCCCAGAGTCACATCAGGAGGACATGTGAGTTGCATGTGTCTTCTCTTTGCCAGTGCAGGGTCCTGGTCCCAGCTAAGTACCATTTGTGTACATCTGCTCTGAACTTGACTTTCTTTCAGTGTTTGAGCTGAAAGCTTCTAGACCCATCCGGAACCACTTCATCTGCAGAGTGTTTCTCAATGCTGAAGTTGGGTTTACCAGAATTTATTTTATTTTTATTTTTTTTGCTTGTAAGGATTTGTGTCACTTAACACAGGGCATTGCATTGCTATGAGGCAGCATGCTCCGGTGTGGAGGAAGGTTTCAGGCCACAGCATTGAGTGATACACCAGATTTTTGTGACCACGTAACCTCAGTCTCCAGTTTCTATACAGCAACTCCAATAGGGTTTAGAGGTCTGTTTTCTGGGCTTGCAACTTCAGTACTTCTGATTGCAAACGTAATACTTTGCTGCATCAAAGAGGATGTATTTCATGGTTATGGCCCACCTAGCACTCTCCTAAACATGCAAAGGGTATGTACGTATAAAGCAAAAACACATAACATGCAGTCTTACGGATGTAACCTTAAAAAAGGCAAATAAAGGGGTGGAGGGGTAGGAGAAAGATACAGATATGCTGGAGATCCAAGTTGGAACTTTTCCTGTAGAAGTAGGATGCTGGATAAGATGGACCCTGTCACAAAGGGCCAGGTCTGCACGCTGAGTAGCACTAACCCTTGTAAAGAGTCTCATTGAACGCTATTTATTCATGCATCCCTATTGAAGTTAATGTGAGTAGAATATGCTGAATTTGGCCCTAGGTTAGTAACATAAAATTGTAGCTCTTTAAAATGGATCTGAACAGAGATGTCCAGCCCGATGCTGCACTGGCCCTGAGAGCTCGTTGCTTTGAGAGGACTTAAGATTTTTGATTTGGCTGTTTTATCTGGGGGGTGGGGATGATCGGGGGAAGAACAGCGTGATTATTTTTCTTTCAGATCTAATAAGGAAAGAATTAGCCTGAGAGAGGGCAAAAAGAATTTGCTCCCTTAGATGTTATCTAAGATGCTGCCTTCTTCCTCTAAGAAATAGAGCTTTCATGTGTTATATTACATATGGCCCCCCAAAAAGATGCATATCTTTTGCCTGGGGTGAGCAACTCCTGAGATTTCTGAAGTCAGGCTAGTACATTAACACCTTGGATTTAGGTAGCGCACGGCTACAAGCAAATGTCTTCGGATGATAGAAGCAAATCAGACACTGCTTTTGTATGTCACGAGGGATTATTCTATTTTAGTGCTATGCCCTTTGGCTTTACAAATGCACCTGTAGTGCTCCTGTGGTTAGTGCAAAGAATCTTGGTAGAATTAATTTACTATAGTCGTTTTGTCTTTATAAATAGCAAATGTTAGAACGGGCTACACACAAACAGCTCTTCAAACCTTACGTGTATTCTTTGAAGCAGTTCCTGAATAAGGAAGGCTTCTGCTCGTTAATGCCAGCACTGAGTTCACTGATATACTTTTCCTTTCAGAAAAGACAATCTGAGGAAGCAGGAGGAATTTTTGGCTGTATCTGGTCATATGGAAGATGGCAGATGAATTCTAGGAAGTCTAAGGTCTTTCAGCTGTGTAAATCTGAAAAAAAGAAAAAAAGAAAAAAGAAAAAAAAGAAAAAAAAGAAAAAAGTCTAATGTAATCTTCTGTGTTATTTTTTATTGGCGTAAATGGCTCTGAGAGCTCATGGTGTTTACATGGTATCGTTGTCATATAGTAGCAAGCTGTTAACCACTGTCTGGTGTTTCAGGAAGAGAGATATGGTTCTGTCAAATACTATGGCAAATAATTGTTGCTTTGAGTCTTTTTCAGAGATGGGGGGAGCTAAATGACTGTACTATTAAGAAGGTTTTAATTTTACCAGTATCTCCTATTTCACATTTATTAGCTACTGAGATTTTTTCCCCCTTAGATTTGACATTTTTTTTTCCTATTTGTTTTTTAGGTGACATTACATATGGTATCATGCAGCCTGATTTTAGCTAAGCATGCTGAAACACTCACTGTGCCTGTTGTAGTCCAAACCTGCTTCACAACAACACCAGAAGACAAATAAACATAACAGCAAAGAAGAAAGAATAGCAAACAGAGGTTGAGACTTGCATTTGGAATAAGTGGCTTTCTAATAATCTTGCTATTATAGGAAAAACAAGTTCAGCATATGAATTGATTAGATGTTCTGTTATCTGGCAAATTCCAGTCAATATCAGCTAATTAAGCTTTAGGGTTTTAGTTCCCTTTTTTGATCCAAAGCTTGTGGGAACACTGCATAGAATAGCCATACCTAAGCCAGGCCTTTTTTTTTTTTTTTTTTTTTTTTTTTTTTTCTTTTAAGTGGTGTAGGATGTGGAAAAAGTGAGGCAAAGAAATAAAAAGCATCACAAGAGAGGTGTTAAGAATAGGAAAATACTAGGAAATTTTGTGCCTTAAGTGGTCTCAGTATTTGGATGAAGATGGTGGGGAGGCAGCCTGGTTTGTCGTGCCATCTCTCAGGATCAGTAATGGTATGAGCTCCTCTTTGTCAGGGAGGATCAGAGGACGGTGGCATTAGGCCGAGAGCCCATCTTGTCCAATATGTTGTCTCTCAAGCAGCTAATAGCAGAGTATAGGAATAGGGAGTATAAGAATAGGCTGTGTTATAGATTGATATTTCTCCCAAGGGCTTCCGGCAATCAGCTTTAAGGATTTCTTCAGCTATTTCTGAACCATCATGCTTAGCACATCCTTGATGTGGTTTTATCCTTTAAGTGAACCTCATTCCCTGTAGGAACCCCTTTCAGTTCTGCAGCCCAATGTTGTAATGGCCTGGTTGCAGATGTCCTAGCCAGGGATGCGGAGGAACCGTGCTGTTGTGACTTATTCTTTTCAGGCCAATTTTTTTTTTTTAATCATCAGTGATAAATGAAAAGAAGTCCAAAAATGCAAGAGGGACTTTTTCTCTTATTACACATTTTGCTAAGAACGGCCTCCTGTGTGGCTGATAAATGCAATTTTCATGTTTGTTTCTGTGCTTGTTTGTTTTCCTATTCTATGCTCATTGCTAAATAACCTTTGTGTCCACCCATTGCTTGAGTCATATCAAAACATAAACACATTTATATGTAACAGACTTCTCTGACTTTATTTCTTGGGATGCAAACCTCGGGTATTTTGGGGTACTGAGATAGGATTTGATATCTCACATTTTGGTATTTGATGTCCATTGTTATAAATGCAATTGAAACTTTTGAGTGGGGAGCCTAAATTTAGGTAAATAAAGCAGATGCCTTGTGTTAGGGGTGGCCTCATACATTGGGGTATATCGTGCTTTTAACACCTACCTGAATTATTGGGAATCGTGAATGCTCTGATCCCAAAGAGAAGCCATTTATTTGGAAAGCAGAAACATGCTTGAAGGTTTACAAGAGGACAGACACCCTGGTAAGGTTTTAATACCCTTCATATTAAAATCAATTGTCCTGTGAATACCTAGGATGTTTCGCTTTGCCAATATAATTGAAATACTCACATTCCTACAAGCACAGAAGTTTTTTTTTTTTTTTTTTTTTTTTTTTTTTTCTTCCTTTAATTGGCATGAACTCTAGTTTTTTTTTTTTGTTTTGTTTTTTTTTTTTTTTTTAATAGCTTGTGATAGTTTCCCCGATTTCAGCTCCCTGGGCATGCATGCAGGTAAACCGTAACTGTCTAATGCTATTCAAGGGCGAAGCCGGGATGAAGCCTGCAACGCAGATTTACCCCAGAGCGGTCGGTCTGTGTGGAGCATGCCAATGCAACACGCCGGCACAGCTCTCTGTGTTTGCTGCCAGGCTGGATGAGAAGGCAAGGACTCTCAGCTTAGGGGAAGAGCAGTTTAAAGCCTGTTTCTGCCCTTTTCAAGCCTGTTTCTGCAGACGGAGGCGCAGGCGCTCGGCTCCGATGCGTGTGGCTACAGTGCCCTCTTGTGCGAGCGAGCGCTGGTGGCCGGTGGCTCTTTCAGGAGGTCTCCCCGCAGCTCCTGGCTGCCAGAGAAGGAAGGAAACCGAAGCCGAAATCCTCTTCCTGCTGTGGCTATTTGCAGCTGTGTTTTAGTCACCCAAGTGTTGTGTTGCAGAGCTGTTTTGTTCGGTTCCTGTGATGTGATGTGATATGATTTCAGGGCAGCCTTTGGGCTTTTACAGCTTAAAATGTGCTTTGCATCCTGCTAGTAGTTTGGCATCCTCTGGAAAATGAACATTTACTATTTCTGTTGTGGTGATGCCCACAGGACCTGTCATGGACAGGAGCTCCCGGTTGTGTTTGGTGCTGTCTCCACACTTGGAGGTATGGCCCTTGCTGTGCTGTGAAGCTTTAATCACGTAGAAAAAAATAAGTAACCAGACCTGGTTGTTATTTTTGCAGGAAAGAAGAGGGAAGTTTCCTCCTCCTTCCGTCCCAAAATTGTCAGCTGTACTTCATCTGTCCCTGAAATTAGAGAGGTTGAATTAATATATCTTGATTGGGAGAAGAAAAAAAAAAAAAAAACAAAAAAAAAAAAAAAAAAAGAAAACTTGAAGGGAAAAAGGGCACAGTGATCAGAACTAAGTGAGCAGGACAGACCCAGGAGGGTTTTGACACATTATCATTTGGAAATGGCAAAGTGAAAATCTGCTGTGACTGCAGTGTTTCAAGATTACTATAAGCCAAGAAAAATACCTGCTTGTGCAAATAAGTGTAACCATGACACAGAAACTTCAAGGGATCTATTCCCCTCATTTGATCAAATTACTTTAGATCATTTAAAATTATGGCCATCCTTTTGAGGGTATAGTTCTTGACAAAACTGTTGGAAGTATAAGTGACAACTAAGCAAGCAAATTGTCACTGTATTACCAAGACAAAGTGTGTGAGGAAGAATGTCATAACATTAAAAAATAGAAATCCAAACCTAGTTCTTCTATACAGGCAATGGAAATATATAAACCTAGAAAGAGAAAATTAAACTATATTTGGAGAAGAAAAAAACTTGGTGCTAGCAGGACTTGGCACAGGCTTTTTAGTCCTAGGTACTTCAACTTCTGTTGAAGTCCAAGGGTAGAGAAAACATCATGCAGCATCTCTGCAGTGAATGAAAAAACAACCGCCCTTTTTTTTTTTTTCTTTTTTTCTTTTTTTTTTTTTTTTTTTTTTTTTTTCCCTACTGTGCTTTTCTCTAATTAGCATGTAGATTCACAGACTTATTTTGTCTCATTTTAAACATTTTATTCTAAACATTATCTTTTGATTTTTTTTTTTTTTTTTAAACTGTGACAGTTCCACCCTGACTTCTCTTACCTGCCAGTCTGCAGAGAGAGGTACAGAAACAAGGGGAGAGCTGCTAGGTTGAAGTGCAAGCCAGACTGATCTCCAACAGAAAGGAGGAGAGAAACAGCGATATGATGTGCCAGAGGACCTGCATGAAAGTGACAAGGAGCAGAACCTGACCATTACAATGCTGTTGTCCTCCTGTCTTCCAGTCCTGTTGCATGTCCCACCATGTTCTCTGTCCTTGTTGCTTCTTTTTGGTCCTTACTGGATGCTTGGCCTGTACTTGCAAATACTATCACCAGCCCTTAAGCTAGGGCAATGTGAGATTCAGCTGGATTTGTGGGAACACCATATCTTCTCGCTTCCTGAGACCAGCAGTTCTCATAGGCTAGGGTCCCATAGCTGAAGGGAAGTGTGTGCACCATAAAACAACTTTATTCACTGTTTTGGGTTTAATAAGATAGGCTTTGTTTGCAAGCCAAATGCATGACATTATCCCAGTTACTAATTATCCGAAATAACACAAGTTTGCCTTACATTAGTCTTTTTTTTTTTTTTTTTTTCATCCAAGGATCTTATACTTAAATGTCAGTTAAATTGCTCAACAACATGAAAATGTAAAAACATATTTGTTACTTTCCATGCATACTGGATTCTATTTCTTCCCCTCCAAGTACTCTGATTATGTGAACACAAGATAGTGGCAGAGCCTCTGCCTGCTGAGGGTTGTCCTGCAGATGACCACCGGCTCTCCTGTTTGTGCATTGCCAAGGTGTACGGGTTGACTCTAGCTCTGCTTCTCCTGGGATACTGCTTAGGCTGCAACACCTTCCTACAGAGCCCATCATCAGCACATTCAGCTCTGCAATTAGTGCATATATTTTTTTTGCAGATGAATGAGGTGCTTTCACATCTTTGCAGCTGCACCGCTTTCTTATCCAAGCACATGGTTTTTTAAATTTACATTAAAAAGGATTTTTTTTTTCAGAGATTTGATAATTTCAGAGGTATTTGCCGCTTTGCAGGTGAACTTTCATATATCCAAGAATTTTTCAGATTCCAAATACAGGATCATCAGTGCCTACATGGACACATCAATTCTTGGCCACTATCAGAGTACAGGTGAGTGCAGCAGCTGGAAGCCTTTGTTTTTCACAAAGGCAAAGTGATCAGCTAGGTTGTTCATTTTGTTCTTCATGATAAATACCAGCTCCAGCTAGAATACAAAGGAGATCAGCAGGAGAAAAATGGCTCACACGGGAGCAAAATACAGATCTGTTGCTCCCATCAAGGCAATGGCTCCTTACTATGAGCTGTTGGGGATGCTGTGGACCGAGCTGTTGTGTGGCTCTGTGCTGTGTGTTGAGCAGTGAGCTGCAGAGGAGCCCAGACCCAGCAGGGAGTAAGCACACACCTCTGTCTGTGAAGAGGGCTGGTGCCAGTCAGTGTAAAACCATGGCTGAATAACGCACAGCAGCAAGTACTTCTCAGAGAGGAGACCTAGCAGTGCTGAGAAAGTTTGCAGAGGCTGAATAGATGTCCTGTGAAATTATGGTGATCTCTTTAGACCCACTGATGTTTCAAGTCCCACCAGCCCCATAGGGTCACTATGTTGGGGGAGTGGATTTACAGGAAATTTGTCTCTAAACTTTGTTGAACACAGGTTTGCAGGTTCTGAGATGTGCAGCAATACAATTACATTTTATTGCTACAGTCTTTCAACTAACCCTATGTTTGTCCAGGAGCACCTGGACACAACTATTTACTAGCATGAAGTCCAAGAAAGAGCAGGGATCATAATGTGAGTGGGCATGGAGTCCATCTCTTGGCACAAATGTTTTCTGAGCTCATACCATTAATAGCTTCTATGAGCAATATGCCCAGCTTGTCATCTTTCTTAGGACAAGTTGGAACACCAGGGGTTATAAACCATTAGTTTTTTATTTTATTTTATTTATTTTATTTTTTTAAAGATAGCTTTAAGGTGAGAGTGGATGGCTATTAGAAGTAAGGCAGCAATAAATGAGTGTTACCTACAAACAATATATTTACAGAATGGCTGTCATCTGAAGCATTGCTCAGTTTCCATATGTCACAGAAGATAGACTAGTCACTCATTCATGTGAACTTATATTTGCAAGGAGATTGAGTTTTAGCAGGGTTATTTTATTTAGATGACAAATCATGTCTTCATAGCAAGCTTAAGGGCATTTAATAAATATGCATTGATGTCTGTGTAAGTGGACAGAGGATACATGCATGTTCAAACCTTTTTTTTATTATTTCTGTTTTTAGAGAGAGAGAAAAAAAAAAAAAAAAAAAAAAAAAAAAAAAAGAAAGAATCAGGAGAAGTAAGACAAGGCAGCATATTCCCATGAATAAAGTAGGTATGACTTCCACAGTGTACAGAGGATGAAAATATTAGAGGAAGACGAATATTCCCAGAGGTGCCGTGCATTTGTGCAGCTAGTGGAGACTTTCAAGAGGAAAGGAAGACAGGGATATTTTTATCACACCAGTGCTTCCTGCAGATTCTTGGCTGCACCAGCACTTGCCTTCTTGCTTCTTAGACTTGGGTCTATGCAGGATCAGTAACGTTGGTAGATGGGGTATTTAGACATTGTTCATTGGATTATTCAGAATTTGAAAAACGAGTTCATTGCTATTAAAGGAAAGAGAACAGAGTGTCAGAAGCACTGCTTATGTACAGCAAAGTCAAAAATACCAAAGGTATCCCTTTCAAATTGGGATTCTTGTTTGAGTTTACCATTTTCTTGTATTTCCAGCAGAGGGCAGGTTTGTGTCATAAAACCTGTTTTCTTGTTTTATCAGAATCTAACGTGAAGTTCACCAGTCACATTCAAGCCTAGTTAGGAAAAAAAAAGTCTTATTCTGTGGTAGTATCCCATTTATTTATTTATCTCATATATATATGTATTAGAAAAATAATAATAATAAAGTAGGACTTCTAGTAACCTTGAAGCTTGCTAAAAATCTAGCTCCCAAATGCATTAGTCTCGTTTTCTAAAATTGTTATGAAATTGCCACTGGTTCATTTCTCCCAATGCATATCTACCTTGTTTCTATTGTGATATCTAAGATATTTTTAGCATTGACTTCATATGAAGACAATCAATGATGCACTTACTGTTGCAGAGACATGAAAAGGTGGTGTTTTATTAAAGTTAGGTAGCATAAAATAAAATAGTACTAGGAAAACACAAACATAATTAAGATCTTAAGGCTAAAAATGGTTAAAAAATAATAATAATAAAAAATATAATCCTAACATGCAAAACACCGGGGAAAAAAACAGGTTGTTACATCATGGTAACAAGTCCCAGCAGGGTTAACCACATGCCCATGTTTGTGTAATTCTTCTCAATATCATTTTGGTTTCAAAGTGACATGTTGTGGCACTGCCAGAACGGGACGTTCTGAAGCAAAGGGAGGCAATTGCTTTTCTAATTCATGTGTCATCCCCAGGAGTTGTGCTCTTTCTGCTGTGACTACGTGAAGATGTATTTGCAAAAAATAAAAAATAAAAAAACCTAGATGGAATCTTACTGGTAACTGGTATTTCAAATCACATTGCTTATGTATGAATCAACAGGACAGTTTAGACGCAGCAGTGGATGCACCAGTTTTTGCTTTTGCTTCTTGCATCTCATTGTTGCTGCTTTTACCATCCACGTGGTTTTGAGTCCTGGATTTTACTTTAGTTTCACCTACAGCTTTGCATGCAGTGCCCCCAAATGACATTGTGACGAAAATACACATTTTGGAAGGTATTTCTCCCCTTTAGCTGCTGTTGCTGTTCACTTTGCACACTAATGTTCTTGCTGGTTTAGATTTGCTTTGATTTTTATGTAGTATGTTTTAGATTTGTGTAATTTTGAAAAGTACAGACTCACACAATAGTACTGTGCTCAAATCATTATCATCTGAAGATTTAACAATCACCATGAAAAATCACAAGTATAGCCTACTGCCAACAAGCTGTGCACTGCTAATTAAGGAGCTTTACTTCAGCAGTGTTATCCAGGATAGTGCCTCTTGCCTTCAAGCTGTCTCTGTAGTTTCACTTTGTCTGCTCTTAAGGGGATGGCAGCACTTTGCTTTGCATCTGGACATGAGCTCCCACTCCCCCAAGACTAAACATTATTATTAAGTTTACTGTCTGGATGATTCAGTAGTATCAAAAGACAGAGTGAACTTCATCAAGTCAGGAAACATAGCCTATGGTTAGCTGGTGAAATGTAACAAGGACTCTAAATAGCCTCCAGCATGTAACTGGCGTGGCCAATATTGAACCCAGGTCTCCAGAGGTGGAAGACTAGAAAAACTGGCCCTGGGGACAAATACCTTTTCTAACTCCCATCACACTTCTAATAGTTACTAGGGCAGAATAATGTTTCATGACCTTTGGGTTGTCCCATTACCGCAACATAATCTAGCTGTGCAAGCTTTCCAAAGGTCACTGTAAAAATAAAAACATTTCCTGCTGTGATCCATACCCTCAAACACAAAGAAAAAGAAATATCTTAATAAATGTAGTGACATTTGCACTATAGGGCACAGTACAAAGATCATGAACCATTATTCTGCACTAGTAATAATGTCACGATTTTATTCTTGCCCAGTGGTTACTGTATGACATTTGTGCTCACAGGGAAATTCCTGTGAATATCAGTAACTTAAAATATATTGCCTCTGGGTCCTGTCGATCTCCCATTGGAGTCAATGGAAGCTTTGCCATTTGCTTACCAGTAAGAGGGAACAGGACTGACCCGGCATTCTCATGAGCAAAACTGAGATAGTTTTAAAGGGTTATTATTATTTTTTTTTTATTTTATTTTTTTTTACATTTCCCATTAAAAAGCATCTGTTAACTGGCTCCTTGATGAAACATGTTTCTTAAGAGAATATAACTGGTCATTCTTATTGTTTTCCTGAGAATTGCTGCAACTATGTTTACAGAGGAGAGATTATGTGATGAGTCCTTTTTGGGAAAAAAAAAAAAAAAAAGAGAGAAAAAAGAGAAGTCATAATGCTTCTTGCTACTTGTGCAATTATTTATGACTTGGGAGACAGATGTTACCTAATACTTCTTCACTGCATTCCTATGTGATGGGATCCCTCTATTTCTCAAACAGGGAGATGGATTAATTCAGAAATTTCTGATGGAGTGATATAACAACCTATAGAATGCTTAATGGTAATAATAATAATAATAATAATAATAATAATAATAATAATAAAGGCCTGATTTTCAAAGACATGGAAGTACTTGGTTTTATCTGACAGACTGGTTCTTATGTTAGTTATCTGCAAGTGCCCTGGAGCAGATGCTTTTTAGACTAAAATACGTCAGCCTTGATCAATTTCTATAAGATTATTGCTGAACTCTTGGAAGGAGGAGGTGGAGGGTTTGTATGCAATTGCAGTCCATATTGGCATTGGCTCCTGTCTAGAAACACACCTTAGTTATCAATACATGTAATATATCTCTGACAATATTTACAAGTCTGAGAAGAACTCCACCCCTCCTCCCATGTTAAGGAGAAGCCTATCTGAAGGAGAGGAAGTATTTGAAAGCTCAGTTAATGATAGGATCACATTATTCATTGTTTTGGATTACACGGTGCCTGCCTCTAGTCTGGCTCCACTGCAGGGGAGATAAATGTTTCCTTCCCCAGTCTCAGAACTGGTTTGCGTCAGAGCAAAAAAACACCAGTTCTGGGGGAAGCACACAGGCTGTTATTTCTTAACGGCTTCTGGTGGCTAAAATTATCCCCAGCTGCAGGGGATGGTTCGTGTTTACAATTTGAGGAAGAAGGCAGCAATCGTAACATCCAGTGCGCCTCCTCCTAATTGCCTCTCTGACACGTGCCACAGTCAGGTTTGTGATGCAGGAAGGTTTCTGCTGCAGTGCAGGTAGGAGGGTGTCCTGTATTCATCAGGTACATCCAGCAGTGGGATTTTGTTGAACAGGGGAACTCAGCAGGTGGGATCTGGCAGTAAACGAGCTGAGACCCACAGAGGCCATCTCAGCTGTCACACCATCCTGTTGCTGCCCCTCATGGACATGAAGTTGAGTCCTGGCTTCAGACAAACACAAAGTGGGAACCAGTCATGTGAACCAATGTGTCCAGTGCGTGACGCTGGGCAAGATCAACAGTACAGGGCAAACATTCAGCATGCCCTCCAGAGAGCTCAGGGAAAGACCCGGTCTGGTTCTCAAAAGGGCTAGCCACCAAACAGCACAGCTTACGTTTATTTTCCTGCTCCTTGCCCTGGCCAGAAGCACAAACAGGCTCGCATAGTCTGGAAGCAGCTGAGTACAATTTTTCCTGTGGGTGGTAGTATTTAGAAAGTGTCCCGCCTTGCTTGCTTTTCTCAGATTGCTATCTTCCTGTCCTGATGGGATTAGGAGCCTGCCTTCTCAGAGGCACTGCCTGCTCTGGCCGGATTTCTCAGGGACTAGGCCGGTAGTGGTGATGACTTCGCAGCCGTGCTAGTAGCCTGTCCAGGGGAGGTGAATGAGGGCAAGGCATGAGGACAGAGCAAGGAAGTTGTAGTTCTCACCCCTAGCAGGAATTCCTTTGAATATTGGAAGGAAATGACCAGGGAGCAGACATCAGTCATGCTTTTCTGACTCATTGGCATGTTTTCCAGCCGGCAGACCCTGCCGGTCTCCTTGCTGCATGTAACATTGCTGTCCTAGTCTCTTTCTGCAGGAAGCTAGCACAAGAATTTTCCTCTTTAAAAATATAACTAAGGAATTAATGTTGTAATACATGAAGTTTGGAAATGCACTGAAATCACTGAGGGAATAAATGCTCATTTTTATATTAAAAAGCAGCAGCACTCTAATTAATTAGGACCTGGATGATTGAGGTGCTCTCATGAGCCCTTGATTTCTCTGAGAGACTGCTTCTTTCCCCTAAATGTTACTTATCACAGGATGCCTATAGAGGGGGATAGAGTACGGTTTGATCTAATGAATGGTTAATTGGCTTGCTTCTCTCCCCAGCTTTAGAAAAAGGAAGACCCACAGGAGAAATCATTTGAATGTCACAGTGGGATCAGCAACAGAGCAGGCAAAACTGGAGTGGCCCGTGAGGTACCGAGCTGTCCTTAGCTGTCTGTTTTCTTCTGAATCTGCTTGCTAACTTTGTTACTAGCACAGTGTTCGGGAGCACTGAGGGACAGGCAGCTGCTGCTTTCAAAGTTTGTTGAAGGCAAAGAGCCTGGAGGTGAAAGGCTGGTGTAACTCTGCACTATCCTCATGGAAAGTGCTGTTAAGGCTGATTCTGACACAGGTACTTTTGCGAGCTTGACTTAGCATGTTTTCAGCTGCAGCCACCAATACCTTCAGTTCTGGGTCCAGAGTTTAAAGGATCAGCTTAGTCAGCAAGAGAAACTCAGTCTTCTAATGCGATAGCCTTTAATTAGGCACGCATACATATATAAATACATAGATTATCTACTACCTCCTACTACAAATGTCTCACTGAAATTAATGGGGTTATTCAAAGAGTAAACTATGAGTAATAATGAATAATGTTAATACTCAGCATGACTAACAGTGGTAGGAGGGAGAGTCTGAATGGCTTAGACAGGAGGGTCTGCTGGGAGCCAGCATCTGATTTGCAAGAACAATGACTTCTCAGAGCGGTGAAGCTGTTGCTCACTTGTTACCAATCATTAAGTTATAGCACCCATTTTATCAAAGACTTCTTGATCTCTGCCTTTATGCCTTTCTCAAGGCAGAGTTTACATGCGTGGCAGAAAATGAGTCACGCACACGCAGTTGGTCTTCTGATCCCTTTTCTGTTTAGTTTTAGTGTGGTCTACATCCTCGCAGCAACATTTTATGTAGACATGTTTCAAAAAGCCCGTGACAAAGCTTCTCACAAGAGGCTTTTTTTTTTCTTTCTTTCTTTTCATTTAATGTGGGAGAGAGAGCGTGAGATGAGGATCTGATTAAGCAATAAGAAAAAGCAGGCTGAGATCAGATTTCAGAACAGTTAACGGTCCCTGACGCAGTGCCTCAGAGTCCATCTGAGGCTAAGCCATATTGTGACATGCTGGTGTGTACGGAGGATCTAGAAAAAAAATGGTGTATAATGAGCAGAGAAAAGCAACATTCAAGAAGATCAAAAGTTTTAGAAGAACAAAACGTGTATTTATTTTCCCTGATAAGGGCTGTTAGATGGTCATCTCTTTATAGATAATACTGAATTTTTAACGTCACTGGAAGAAACTGGTGGTGGTGTGTTACTGTGGAGTGATATACAGTGAAATAAAATCTGCTGACATTCTACCTTTCTGTAATTGCAAGTTTCTGGGGAAAGACCTGCAGTGTAAATTCACTTGGGATGAGGAATGAGGAAATTAATATTTCTCCTCAAATACAAAGCAATCTGAACTCCATCAGAATTAATTCTGAAGAGATAAGTCTTTTTGTCAGTCCCTTAAGTCAGATCAATTCCTTTCTTCTTATTATTTCTAGTTCTTGCTGTTCCTCCCAGTCTGTGGTAACCTAGTTTTCTCCTGACAGAAATTTCAGCTTCATGTTTCTAACAGAAAAATCTGGGAAACATTAAAAATTTAATACGCTAGAGAGAGATCCTTGGTTAGACTGAACCTAAGATAATGAGGTCAAGAGGTTTGGGAAAGGGGCAAAGCTGTATAATTCCAGCATTTGTCCTAATGTGCAATTAAGATTCTGATATGTGACCTAATTTTAACAAGCTCCATGACTAGAATAATAAGCCAAACCAAAGGAGTGTATCAGATCATGGACACTGAAAAAGACAAAACAAAACAACAACAACAAAAAAAAGAACAGGTCATTTCAGGATGTCTTAATTGTAAATGTTGTCTCATAGATTTGTGATGCAGGTCTGGACCAGACCGATATTTAATAGTCCAATCTATTAAACGTCTCTTGTTGGTTAAGGAAAAATACATTGGTCAAGGTGTTAAAAGATTAGTTCCATCTGAGGATCTCTGTCAGACGTTGTTACTGTATAATTAAAGCTCCCATTAGAGTAGTCTGTCTGTTATGGCCACATCAAAAGCAAGAGTCAACCTTCTCTCAGCAGCAGTTTTGCAATGTGAATAAACGCTCACCAGAAACTTTCTTGAAGTCACTCAGTCCATTCTTATTCTGCTTTTATATCATACTTGAATCCAAGTTTTCAGATGCTGTAGGCTAATGTAAATAATACCTATGCTGTCCACCCTCAAGGAGAATATTACTGTAAATGTTCTCAAGAAGCTGGATCATAAACTGTTTCTCAGGGATGTAATTTTAAAATAATTCGTTTGTACTCTTCTTGTTACAACATTGGCCTAAAGAGGATCAGTCCCGATCTGTTTAAATGCAGTCTTTAGACACCCGCTTGTCTGGTGACTGTAATATTGTCTGTTGTGTGCTGGAAGGTAAGAATTTTAAGGTGAAGTGGATCCTAAGGTTCAGCTGATTACTGCAATATGTCTCTTGCATGAATTTGACAAACATCGCTACTGCTTTTCTGTTGGACAGATTAGATGACTAGGCTACCAAGTGGAGTTCTTTACAGAAGAAAACTGAGCAGGTTGCTTGTTACATGAAGCAGTGAAGGTCAGGCAGAGGGACATTACAAAACTGATGAATAATTTTGATTGATGTAAATTTTATTCCTAGGCGTGCATGAATGGAAATCTCTTTTTCTAAAAGTAGGCATGCTAGAACAACAACAATGTTCTTGTTGACTTACCCAGAAACTGCATTGGGTCTCTGGTATTAACCATGTATTACATACATGAGTAACATCTCAAAAAGTCAATGGTTCTATTACTTGTTTGCAAATGTGAGCAAGATTGATAGCTTTCAACAGTTCATCAAAGCTGAATCCAGATCTCTGGAATATAAACTCTGTGTAGGTTGTGCATTGTCTTGTAACACAGAGATTCACTATGAACACTCTCTGGTCCTACTGTTGGTATGTGCACCATGACTGTCAATAAGATTTTGGTTTACTTGTGGTAAGTTGCAGTTTGGTCTTTCTTCTGGAATCTTCTCTGAGCTTTACAGCAAAGCCTTAAAGTGAGCAAAGCTTGTGTGTGTGGTTATTCACATACCATTTATGTGTCAGTCAGCAGCAAACTAAGTTATCTTTTAAAAGATGTTTAAACATTTGAATATTTTTTTTCTGTAATTTATTTTGTTTATCTTATTTTATCTCAATAAATAATTGAAGTGGATTCAGGAATCTCCACTGCAAAAGAAAAATGTGCAATTAACTTTTATATGTGACAGCTGGTAACTGCATCCTCCCCCCTTGAAAAGGAGATCCTTCTGTGTGGTATGAATTTGTTGATATCTCCTAACTTAGCTCTTTGTTGTGTCCTCCAAATAAAGCAGAAGAGACCAATACTGCAAATAGGGAAGATTCTTGATACTTTTGGAATTACTCATCCCCTGAATTGTAAACTGTGAAGAAATCTTTCTAATTGTGTATCCTTCTTGGTCTATAATTTTGAAAGGAATAAGCTGCCATCAGCCAGACGGAATCACCACTGAAGTCTTCAATAAGCAGCTGCTAGAAGTTTGACTTAGAAATCAGGCAGAGACAAGAAGAGGAAAAAATCTGCTCAGTGTGGGTGGGGAGAGAAGAGAACTTGTAGGAGGCAGAATTAACTATTTTCATCTTTGCAATAACATTATAGAGAAAAATCAGTGTTATCAGTGTTGTTTTTTTTTTTTAATTTATTATTTTTTATTTTATTTTATTTTTAGGGAAATACTGCTAGTGTGGTTAAGAGTGAGCCATTTTGTCAAGGTATCTCATTAGGGCCTGGACATGTGTTTCAGATCTGTTGTTATTTGATGTTGCTGCTGATTCTTATGCAAATGAAGTTTTGCTATTGACTTAATTGTGAACAGGCAGCATTCTGCCTCCTTAATGCTTCACAAAGCTGCATGTGATAGTTAAGATTTTCCAGTTGCTCTCTAGGGAACATGCTCTTTATACAAGGCTTCTCATCTGATCATGAGGTATTCAGCTTAATTTTAGATTATTATCTTTGTTCATAGAATTAAATTAACTTTATGAAGATTTAGTATTCTGTAGTTTGAAGATTTAGTATTCTGTAGTTCTCACAGCTGTTTAGAGTCTATCAACTGGATGTAAACATTTTGGAGAAATTAATGCATTTACTTAGAAAGGTTTTCTAATCTTTCTAGTGCTTGCATGACATTAACTATTCCATGGCTTTCTTGCACATTACTGTCATCACATTCTTCATACTAGAGAAAAACAACTCATTGTAAATAGGTTTGAACAGTTGGCTGTGAAGAAGCTGGAATGTACAGAATGACTCAAGAGTAGACAATTCAAATGTGTGCTGACTGCCAGTTGTTGTTTGACAGTGGATAGATTGGTTCAGGCAAGTACATCTTCCAGGACTAAAGCTAGAAAAGACCTGGAAATGAACTCTCATGACTTTGAGGCTCAAGCATGCTTATTATTTGCCTTTTTTTTTTTTTGTCTACTTGTTGTCCATTTCTCTCCTTGGTTTCTGAGTCTTGCTTGAGACAGGAGTGGAAGCACCAAAACAGCCTCGCAATATGTGATTTTTCAGACGTGAATTAGTCACCCCATCCAGTTAACAGTATTCTAGCTTGTCTGGTGTGGATAGACTGGAATTGCTGTGTGTCATTGAGAAAGATGATTTGAGGATGGGATCTGCTTAACCATCACTGCAAGTGAGATAAAAGTCTTCAAAATGTGGCTTAAAGAAAAGCTTAGGCCTATAGATTCCTTGGAAGCAGGAGTGGATGAAGGAGAGGGAATGAGGCTCAAAGTTCAGGAAGTCAGATCTGTTAAATCTTTGTTTGAGAATAGTTTTTAAACAAATGACTTTCTTTGGCAGTGAGGCTGGTGTGATAATCTCCTGTTCCCAGCCTCTTCTCTGTGTCTGCCTCTCTTTCCACTCTTACCATGTGTTCCCTGCAAGCTGTTCTGCTATAGCTATGTGTGAGGTAGTGTCGTGAGTACAGTCTGAAGACTGATCTGTCTGAAAAACAACTGGGTTGAAAATATTTATGTGTAATGTGGCTCAGGTCCCAGTGTGGCTCACTGTGCTGCCCTGGAATTATTGCCCTAGCACCAGTAAGGGGTGGTGTAGAAGCAGGCGTGAGCACACAGGGGCCATGTGGAAGTAATGTAAACTGATTACTACCAAATTTCTGTGCTGTAATGTCCCGGGATGTGGCCCCGAGGTAGAGGGTTGGCAGGAGTATGTTGCCTGGGGCTTTGCAGCAGGCAGCCCATGTGCAGTACAGGAGCTCTGGGAAGAAACAGGGCTGTGTGTGTTGGCTAGGTGTACCTACACGATGGGTATCTTTGTTTCCTCAGTGCTGATTTCACCTCGCAGGAGGAGGGAGCCCTGGAAGCACCTCCAACTTGTAGCTTCTTGGCAAGGGCAGGGGTATTGCATGAGATGTTGTTTTTGTCCTGTTTTTATCTTTGACCATTTGCATAAGGAATTTGACTCCAGTACTGGGTGTGTGCTGAGATTAATACATGTAATACTGGTAACGGAGCAGCAGCTCTCTGCAGCAGAGGTAGTCTTTTCTAAGATGATTGCTGTGGTATTTTTAAGGTAAAATCTTTCTGGACATTGTGACTGAGAGAAATGCAAACAGTCATTACCTTGTGGCTTGAGAGAAATACATGTCTGGACTCCTCAGAATCCCTCAACACTTTGCATTTTAAGTACAACTCAAAACTTCCAGAACACTTTCTTTGCTAAGATTAGATTATTTTCCATATTTCACTTTTTTTTTTTTTTTTAATTTTCTGAACTCCAAAAAGAAATTTTTTTTTTCTTTTTTCTTTTTTTTTCCTCCTTCCCTTCTTCCCCAACTTCCCTTCTTCCTCTTCCCTACTTGTATTTCAAGAATGGGGATAATTTGAATGGGGGGGGATGGTTTAAGAACCTAGCTTTTATTTTAGGCATGCAAATTCTCTTTCTGGTGATAGAGAATTATCTAAGGACATTGCCTGCAATAGCAAGGGACTGGATTGATAAATCACATTCTATATGTAACTATTTGTACATAATATGAACATATAAATGGATGTCTGAATGTGTTTGGCTTTTTTAATCAATCTAGATATCTTCTGCATTAAGTATGTATAAATAGCAAACAACTATTTCCATAGTGGTGAACAATTGACTGGAATCTGACTTTCTGGAGTGGAGGACAGTGTTTATTGAATGATTCTTTGTATGATTCGTTTTGCTTACTGTAAACATGGCATAAATGACAAAATATGAAAAAAACAAAAACTCAACCATCTGAAAATTCACAACTTAACTGATAGTGTGAGGAAAGACAAAATAACAGGTGATGCCTGAGACACAGACCTATAGGTTTTTGTCAGCAGTGTTAGTCTTTCTAGAGGACTCACTATTTTAGAAAAATGGCATTTTTCAACTCGCTATTTTAGAAAACTGACAGTTTTTCAACTGTCTGCTCATTTTGGCTTTTGCTTGTGGAAACATGCCGTCCAGAATCATTATCTGCATTATAGTTATATTTGTAGTAATTATGCCTCTGCAGGTCAGATGAGCTATTACCTTTTTATTGTGCCATAAAAATTTTTAAGATCTCTGTACCAGTGTAATTAGCAAAAGTAAAATGGGAGATCATTGGGGAGGAGGGAAGGGGGGAGGAATTTGATTCCTTTAAAGTAACAGCTGGATTTGCTATACCAAGTCAGATAAGGTTTGTTTCATTCTGGCCTCATTGATGCTGCAGGTTCAGGAACAGCCATGAACACTGCGCAACTAATGACTTCACTTGGGTGATTAATGCCCATTATCTACTTTACTTCAGAGTTTGATATTTACTAAACTGATTTTAATACCTTGAAATATGCTGAAACCACCTCGATTTCTTGCAAAATTACATCTTGTGAGTAGGGTGGTGCTGAATGCAGGCTGGAGCATGCAGTAGGTGGTAGTCTGCATCAGAGAACGGGCCAGCAGAGAAAACAAAACCAAATTTGGAAGCTATTGTACATCTAAGGCATAGCATGATTCTGGGGCTACCATTTCTCAGATACAGTGATGCTGTGTCATTCTTCTCAATGCCTTGCATCCTCTGTTGGACAGAAATACTATTCCAACCAATGGTCTCCTCTGTACTTCAGTACAGGCTCATGGGACATGCACAGATGTAGAAAGTTGCCAAATCTTACTTAGAAGCATGACTCACATTAAAGCTGATGAGAACGGGGTGCCTGAATGTGTTGGACATCCAGTGGGTTTACAAGGCCTGATGCTACCCTGCATCAAGACTTGTGGCACTGTATGGGTTTTGCAGGTCCACATATGTTCTGTATTAAAGGTTTTTAAGGAGCAGTGTTTAAGTGTTTGGCTGTTATGTTAAGCCCTTTCTGTGGTACTGTTCTTCTTTCTCTGTCCCATCCACCAAGTTTCTGTCATCAACCTGCATTACATGCACAGCCTCTGATTTCCAAAGAAGCCTCACTCTCCCTCTCCCCAGCTCCATGAAGCAACTTTTTCCTCTCTCTCTCACAAAATCCCAGAGCAAAGCTGCTGTGTTCACAGAGAGAGAATCTGAGTTTCATTTTTGGCAGGGAGATCATTCCCCAGGGGAGCTGAGGAGCACCAGCCTTGCCTTTGCCGTATGAACTTGTGCTGGGTGCACTTGCCAGCTTTGGTTCTCTGGAGGGTCTTGATGTTAGTGGTAGAAAGAGAAAGGTCCCCAGCTGGCATCCTGTAGGATAGATCCTGCTTATCATCAGGGCCCACTGGCACAAGGCAGCATTAATATGACTATCTGCTACCCTTTGAAGTAGTTTATCTCAGAACTGGTGCAGATATTTCTAAGTCCTTCTAAATTATGCGGTGTGTATCTAACCTTAGAGCCTAGCTCTGTGTACCAGTAAAAGGTGCCTTTGGGAGAGAGGCAGCTCTGTTTCCATGTTATGTGTTGGTTGTTCAGGCACACAGAGTGTGTCTTATTCAGATCACTCAGGAAATCAGTTGCTGAGCTGTAACTTCACCTGAACCTGAATCCCAAGGTATACAGAAGTACCCTTCCTGACTGTTGTTTTCAACAGGGTGATTTTCATCGCAGCAGTAGGGCCATGGTTCTTTTTTCAAGTCTCAGCAGTTGGCACGAATGGTTTAGCACTTTCATTTAGAGGAAAAGTGAGCATAAGCACTGCTGGGAAAAGTCACGCATCGCAGGTGGGATGTCCAGGCAGAGCTGTGCAGTCCCTTCTTGCCCTTGAGGCTACAGGCTTGGGTTTCAGCCTTTTTCCTGTGCCTCAGTAGGTTTCCAATGTGTGCTTGGAGAATTTCTGTGCATTTTTTTTTCTTCCCTCACAGAAAAGGAAGGCTAGGCTGCTCTGCTCCAGAGGTTTACAGGCAGTGAAATGATGATCTGAGCCTAATGGCTGCTCCTTGTCAGGAGTGTGAGAGAGGAGCCCTTTGCATGCAGGTAGAAGGCAAAGTGCCCTCAACAGCAAGGCCTCAGATGTGGCCTGAATCACCTGTGCGTGCTCAGGTGCTTGACAGCTATCTGTATGGATGTGGTGACCTCGAGTCCTGTGGTCTTTGCTCGGAGTCTGAGAGCCACGCACAGTTCAAGCAGCTTGAGGAATACGTCTCTGCAAATTCTGGCATGTCTCGGCCTTTCTTCTTGTGCCAAGCTGAGGCTCCAATCATCTACATGATGCTCCCAGCACAAATTCACCCTTTTAACCTCTTAACACACCTTGTATATGTGCGTGCACATCCTCACGCTCTGAGGTGATGGGAGCCAAGGATGGCAAGCACTTTTGGCGAGGCTCAGCAGATACAAGCTGGGTGAATCTAAAGGGCTGGTAGGTCTCTAGTTCAAGCAGGCAAATTGAGTAACTGTAGAAGGAGCAATATTTTAATACTCTATGAGCAAGCCATGCAGGTGTGAGGAAACTTCCTGTAACCTGCAGCACAGAAGGTAAAATCAGCCCACAAAATTTTGTCTTTAGCAGGTTTCCAAGTCTGCAACCAAATAAATGTATTTACAAGCTTTGGCTTTATTTCTGAGAAAAGGGTAATGGGAAGAAAAAAATATGCTATGGTCCAGAAAGTTTTAATTTTGACTCTGATGTTAACATGCTATGATTGCCAGCAAGTTATTTTAGATTTTTTTTTTTTTCTCCTCCTCTTTACCCTTCTGTTTCTTCCATTGAAAACTCAAGCCTTCTCTGGGCCTCCTGCAAGGATTTTTGGTTAGAATAACCCACGCTGACTCATGTATTATTAATGGGGTCACTTGCTGAGAGTTGTCCATTTGGATGCAACAACAGTGTGAAGTCTGTTGCTGGCTGTTAATGCTTTTGGAACACGAGTTTAGACATGGTCTGTGAGAGCTACACAGAGATATCTTTGTCTACCAGGTGACTGAGGCATCTCCACATACAATATATAAAGGCAGAGTGATTTATTCACCTGATACGTATCTACTGCAGACCTGGTTCGGGGCTAGATCCTAGGTTTTCTTCTCTCACTTTCTGGCCCACAGTTTGTGTATTTGCTGTCACTACAGTCATTCACAGCAAAGTCAACAAGAGAGAGGTTGGCATAGGAGTGATGCTTTTTCTCATTTAACTGCATCACTCTGCTCACAAGTATACTACAGCAAGTGCAGTTATACCAGAGGAACACTCTCTAGCTGTCACTTTGTGCTTTCCCAGCCATATGTGGTGAGCATATGCATTTGTAGTATGTAGCACAGCAAAACCAGGCGCCATTTGGGTATGAGTGTCTGTGCTGAGAGGGCTGTTGGAGCAGAAATCTGTCTACTGCTGGCAGTTATCTGCTATCCCTTGAGTAGCAAAGGAAATGTAACAGGCTTGGGCACAAATAACTTAAAAACAAACACACAGAAACAGATAATTTCATTAGAAAATGTCACCCTATCTTTTGGCATAGGAGTTCTATAGAATGGTCTATTGACGGAAACCTTGAGAAGGACTTCCACAAAGGGGCAATTGGCCATGTCCTCTTCATAGAACCATACGTCTGTGCTGAAAAGTTAGCAAGGGTCCATTCTGCAGAGAGCTCTCCCACAGTTGTTATAGGGTTATGAAGCCTTTCAAAAACAATAATGCTTTCAGGCTTCGTGCACCTCCCATCCCCATGAAGGACCTTGTACTTTGCTTGGGTACTCAGAAGAAAATGTTTCAATTAGCCCATTTTCCTGATCTACCAGAGTGCTAACAGTTTCCCTGACAACTTGACTGTAGTAATATCTCTTGCCTTTTTTTTTTTTTCCATGCCAATTTCCCAAGGACTGGTAGTTTCAGTTAATTTCCTCTTGGGAATATAGGAGAGGGATATTATGTTTGTTTTCCTGTGGTGAATTCTGCATGAATGGTTCTCTGTGCATGCAGGATGCGGGGAAGGGAAACTTAGAAAAATCTTATCAAACAGAGGAAGAAGGGGAATAAAAGGGAAGGAATGGTGAATTAAAGAGGCTTTTAAATGGAGAACAGTGAAAATGAAGTAATTTTCTTATTATGAATAACTTTTAATTTTTCAATTCTTCACTTTTTTTTTTTTTTTTTTTTTTTTTTTTTTTTACAATTGTGTGAGTTATTACAGCAAACAGTGTTGTTAGTTCATAATACTAATTCCAATCCCAAGCCATCTTCAAAGAGTAAAGATCTGAGATGTGGCAAAACCTCCATGGTTTACCACTGGACCCTGATTTTACTGAAGAGGCTTAAGGGTCATCATTAGGAACTTAGTTTTCAAAATCATTTAAGCAGCGTTGTTATATCAGCTATTACTCTGCAGTCCAAGACAAAAGGTTCTACAAACCAGCTGTCCCCTTTAATCCTGGGTTCCCAAGAACTGCCCCAACATCCACCTTGTCTTCAAAGCATTTTCACTGAGGACTTCAGCATCAGGGAACTGTGACAACTAAACTAATGCCCAGTTCTTCATCATCTGCTCCATCACACAGACCTCATCTGCTTTAAGGTCATGGAGAGAGATTGCAAATACGTGGAAGAACAAAAGGGTGGACCTAAACTCGAGATTCTTACTCCAGAGAAGGTTTTTATGCTTGGGAACTGGAGTATTCCCACGGTTTGAGCCAGTAGAGGGAGATGTTACACGCGTGTAAACCACAGGCTCTGCATGAGGTGGCTGCGCCCCTCTTAAAGGGGGGCACCAAGCCCAGCCCAGCAGGCATAAATGGAGGAATTCCTATTTCCCTCCTACATGTCACGTCCCTGGTTGTTTTAGTATGTCTTTCAGAGCTGCTTTCTTCCACAAGAAGCTGAACACTTGGTGTGGAAAATTCCATAAAAATTAAGTTGTTCCAAGCCTACACTGAAAAAAGCAAAAATTCATTTATTCAAGCAAATTAGTGGTCAGACAAAACACTTATTATTGTATACTGTGTGCAGTGGCATGTGAATGCTTCCAGGTGGATGTTTTATGACTGTTAAGAGCTGTTCTGATAGCACTGGAACCGGTATTATGAACTAATGGTTAATAATGATAGCAGTGAGCTGCAGGGAGCATACAGAACAGCTCTGAGGTGTTACAGTATTAGTGGAAGAACACCATAGGTCTAATAATTCCTATCTTTCTTTGTAGTGGATTGAGCTGAGGCAACATGGGAGGAGAGCTGACATGAATGGCAGCTACTTTTCGCGCAGGTGTCTGTGTACTTGGGGACACAAGGGTGGTACTTCACATACACTGCTTGTGGAAGAGGGAGCTGCTCTCCATCATGACTCTTGGGAAATTTTCTTGTATCTGCCCTTATGGTGGGCAGCTGGATTCCAGGTCAGAGGGATGAGTTGGATATTTCAGCCAGTGCAGTCAAGGACTATACCTCTTTCCCCTCTTTATGCTGAAAAAAAAGATTTCTTGGGAAGTGGGTGGGCAGGGGTTGCTTCAGTGCATATTATCTGTGTTAGTTCACTTTTAGCCACAAAGTGAGTTTGCTGGGCTGGGAGGCTGTCAGACTTCCATGGGGATTTCTGTGTTCACTTTAAACATGATGTAATGGCTGATTGATTAAACTCCTCTTGCTTCGTTTATAACGACATTAGATTGCATTAACAGTTTGGAGACCCAGGTATTTTTGTCCCTTGTACTGATATTTGTAGAGCTTCTTTGGGGCCATGTTTTGAAACTTGGATACTACTCAGTTGCAGATGTGTGTTTGAGTTTGGCATGTCCTGTAGTTCTGTTGTTGGACAGCATCTTGTAACCATCTTATCCAAAGGAAAAAAAAAAAAAAAAAAAAAAAAAGGAAAAGGTCAGATACTGCCTCAGGCTTTTCTTTAACAACCCCCTCCTATTGATGTGCCTGAATAAAAGCTGCAGGATATGACCTTGATATCTTCTACTTTAAATGCCTGTATTGAAAGTATGAAGTGTTCTTTGTGTATAATTTTTTTTCTTATTCCTTGCTATTTTAGAGGCTTTCTTTTTGTTCTTTAGATTATATTGGATGCTGGCTTAGTTCTGTAACATTCTCATGGCAGGAAATGTCTGTATATGGAAATCTTGCAGCTAGACTTCAGTAATTCCCACAAAGACTGACAGTCCTATGCAGTGACTATGTATATTCTGTCCTCATGTTGGCAAGAGAATTCAATTGTGTTCCTACAATGGGATAGGATTTAAAGCTTTTAGCTGCTTTTGTTTCTTGTGGAAATGATGGCTTCTGGCCATCTGGGCAGAGAGTGACATGGTCTTTTACACAGGACTTTTACCCATGCTAGGGAACTGTTCAAGCTTGATTTTTAAACAAAAAGCTCCAACTTGATATGAAAAGGTGCTAGGACCTAATCTTTTCCTCTCCCACTTCCCTCAGCAGCTCAAGCTCTAACGTACACTTACAGAAATTAAAGGACTTGGTGGACACTGAGTAAAATGTCAGAACAGCCAGACAGATTTAATCACTATCTGACAATCTCCTGGCCTCCCTAGCAGACAATGGCCAAATATCCATGCAAGCCAACCCCTTAATATCCTGATAGCACACTTGCAATGAGGATTAATGCTTCTAGTATTCATTACAAAGTTCCAAGTCAATCATAGGTGAAAGTATTCGGGACAAATGGAGTTTAGACCTCTCCAGGAGGATAATAGTCACTACTGTCTCTCACATCACTGATGATTTTATTTAAAGGAAAGCTACAAAGATAAGTGAATGATCACGTTTTTGGCTGTGACTTATTAGACCCTCCTTAAAATCAGTTCACTACTTGTGAAGTTCAAGTTTATCCTGACATCATGGCATTTCCAGGCCAATCTGTTCTCATTCTTTATATCCTTCATCCTCGCCTTACTCTTTCCAGGACTTCTTGTTAACTGATGTATTTGGTCATATTTGTCCTGTTGAGACAATGGGAAGATTCTTACTAACATCAGTGAAATTAGAACGGGCCTTTTCCATTTTCCTTCTCATATCTCTTTTTTCCCCTTCATGCCAAATGTCTGTGAGTAACACTCACGCTGAAATGGGACACTTCGGTCTCTCTTCAAATTTCACTTTTTTTTTAAATTCTCTAGAAAAACTGCCTGTAATTATCTCATCAGCCACAGATGTCAGAAATGCTTCATGATTATTTTTTCTATTTTTCATTGTGTTTGATGTTTAAATGAGTTTGATTGTTAGGTTCTTGGAACAGTGATCAATTTGTTCTTATGACCCATGTAGAACCTATGATAATCTATAATTAAGGTATCTAAAATCAGTAGAGCATAGATTTTCTTTGTTTGCTGCTGAAGTCCTAAGATAACAGCACTCAGTATGTGGGAGGATATCATTGTGCTAAATTGTGGAGTTACCTAATAGAGAAAAACAAAAAACAGCACAACAAAACAATCTATTGTGTACTTTGACCACCTTGCCTGCATTTTCCCTTTTAATCTTTCTCTGTTAGGGGTACTGCTTGCACAGATCCAGCTTTAGATATGCTTGTCACATTGGCCTTAACAATGGTATCTAGAAAAGCTATAGTACATAATCTTGAGGGAGTAGAGATGTGTTGAGGAGGTAGTATTTTTTTGTTTCCCAGGAACTGTATGGTTTGCACATTTGGTAACTAATGGAGTCTGGATATGATTTAGGTAGAAAACATAGCCCCAGTATATAGCATATATTAAAACTAATCAAAACAGCCCTCAAAACCCCAATTCTTAACAGTTCTAGAACTGCCTGGCACAAAATAATCCCATTTCTGCTGGCCATGTGTAATGCCTGTTGCTTATAGCAGTGGTCTGTTTTGTTGTTCCACATTGAAAGATGGTAAAACTGGGGACAAATGGCCTGTGTGTAATTAGCAGAGCCAGGAGCAGAAGTTGAGTCTGTCTGCTTTTCTTTCTCTGGCACTTCCATACCTCAGAACAGATGCAAGTATTGTCCACAGAACTTCCTGAGCATTTATTTTTGAGAGTGACGTGGGAGACTGCATTTGATTTGGTCATAGAAAAAATGCTTAGCAACTGGGAATCATTTTATTTTTTCTTATTTATTTATTTTTTCCTCTCCTTTAGTTATCATGGCCCTTAGGGAATTAACCCCTGATGGCCCAGCCTTCCCCAAGGCCTCCACCCAACCTGCCCAGGGCACCTTCACAAAAGTCATGGGAGTTGATGCGTTTTCGGGTGTGTTTCAGCATGGCAATTCCCCTTCTCCAGCACTGGTCAGTATGGGATGCTGTAGGGGAAGGCACAACTTGTCTTTAATTAGTATGTGTGAGATAATCTCTTCCTCAAAGCAGTCTCCTCCTTATTACAACACAATCTCTAAATACTAAGCCCTGGAGCACGTAGTTAGTTGTCCTTCCCATCTGGAAAAAAAAAAAAGTGGCTATTGTAACTGTGCTTTATAAACATATAGGCCCTGGGAGAGTTTTGCCTAGTTTGTAGCTTCAGTGACTGTCAGGTTTGGATGAAATTCTTAAAATCTATACAACAACATTCTTACCAGCTCTGAATTTACCTTCTTGCAGTTTGCTTCAACATTTCCTTGTTCTTTAGTTATGAACTAAAACAGGTTCCACTTCAACTATTTTTTTTTTTTTTAAACCAACTGACGTTTTACTTACTTGTATTACTGTGCCTCATTCATCTTTTGTCTAGAATCAACTCCTAACAGGGAATCCAAGATCCTGTTGAACTGTGCCTTTTTTCTCAGGGAAACCATGCAGTAAAGCATGAAAGCCTGCATCTAGCAAGACAGGTGGCCAGTTCCTCTGTGGCAGTGGAATTAGGTGCTGCCATATCTCATACAAAGCCTGGCATTGAGCAAGTCCTTTTAATGTCTTTAACCCTTAGTAAGAATCAGGTATAACTCTTTGTGCTCCTGATGGTGTGATGAGGCACTGGCACAGGTTGCCCAGAGCTGTGGATGCCCCATCCCTGGAGGTGTTCAAGGCCAGGCTGGATGGGGCTTTGGGCAACATGGTCTGGTGGGAAGTGTCCCTGCCCATGGCAGGGGGTTGGAATTAGATGGTCTTTAAGGTCCCTTCCAACCCAAACCATTCTGTGATTCTATGAATGTGAGCTTGTGCTGCAGCTTGAAGGCTGTGTGATCCATCTGTCTGGGCTGCGCTGCTGTTTGGGACCTCTTGATGCAGAGTGGCAGCTTTACTGCAGTTTAACCAGTTGCCAGCTGTTTGTCAAGCTGCAATAACCGACCATGTCATGCACCCGCCCAAATTTCAAAGAAAACATGTTGGCTTAAACCCATGACAAACAGATTTTAGCAGCATAATGCCCAGTCCTTTCTTTCTTAAGTAAGCATGTCAATGTCCTAGGGTTAACGTTTCTCAGCGTTTGTTTTAGTTCATTTTAAAAACAGCGAGCCTGACCCTACTCTCTATGCACCTTCTGGAGTCAAGTGGGCACACTGGCAAAGGATGTAGGAGATGCCAAAATGCCATTCTACTAGGAGCTAGCAAAGGGAGCTTATTGGGGTGGTTGAAGATGATTCCTCAGGGAAGACCTGGGCCTGGTGAAGTTGAAACTCCCTATTTCAGGTGTGGTGTTGCACACAAGCAATAATAATGCCTTCCACTGAATTGTGCTGGTACCCCCCTATTGTATACAAAGTAAACAAGAATTACATACCACACCTTCCTATTCTTGCAGCTGGAGCTATTCTTCTGATATCTTTGATGTTAGTTCACTTTTCCATTCTTTAGATCTCTTTGTTTTCCAGTTTCCTTTTCAGTCCTCTCTGCTTGTTTTCAATTCTTTGCCCTTTTTTTTTATTTTTGTTTCCTTGGGCCAGACACATTAAGACCTCAAGATAAACATATGAGGGGATTGGTATCTGGGCAAGGCAAATCTTTTGTGGCCAGGAAAAACATTTCTGCTGTATGAAACTATTGTGGCTGAAACCGTAGAACTAACAGGTGACATTGCAGTGGAGAAACCACACGGATATTCTGCACAAATACTAGATTCCAGGAAATGTAAATGAGCTATCTTTGCTGCAATGTAAACTCAGATTCCTGCTTATGTAGCACTTCTGCTCTGCACTGATGGATTAGAGAGACTTTCAGCAACTCCAGGATTTCAGACAGCTGCGTGTGGTCACTCTGGAGCTCCTGTATGTTATCCTCAGCCTTCTCGTCAACGATATCCCTGCCATTTTTTACTGGGAGTCCTGTTCAAAGCTGCTAACTAAAGGGTGTTTCACCTACCAACACCCTGGAGCTGCCTCTGCTCAGCAAAGCGCCCAGTTGCATTCCCAGGGTAACAAGCCACTGCCATTATAACCTCTGTTATGTTGGGCAGCCTCTGCCTCCTACTCCTTCCTTTACTGAGGGCTGTATTGATCTCAGCAGCTGAACAGGTCCCCTTTCTGAGCTGGGCCAGTGCCTTGAGACTGACTGGAAGGAAGCCAACAGCCAGAAATAAAATATGTGCTGTCCAGAACTAGTTCATTTCAGTGAACTGGTGGGCTAAGACCACCTCTATATGTGCCCTGGAAGTTCAGGCAAGTTCTCCAATAATATTTCTTGGAGAAATTCAGCTCAGTGAATCTGTACCAAGAACTAGAGGATGAAACCAATTTCTTCCTCTTGGATAGGGCATGGATGCTGTGGCTTCCGCTTGCCTGAAGCCAACTGGAGTGATCTCTGAAGAGAAAACAAATAAACTGTTTATGTATACTTATCCTTACTCTTATGAAAAGACTGACTTCTATTAGCTGGGCACTTCAGTATTATTCCACAGCTTCTCTCTGTCCACCTGCTTAAACAGGCTCGTCAGTATCTTCTCTCTGAAGCGCTCCCACCCATCGAATAGTTAGAAGTCCAAATTGCTGAAACATGTTCTCTGTTCAAGTGAAGCCTGTAATACAAATAGGTCTGTTGTCATATGACAGTATAATCTTACCAAATAGTGCACTGGCAGGATATAATAAGGATGTGTACATGTCTGTTCACATAAGGTCTCCTCTTACTATTTGTTTACTAAGGAAGAAGGGTGCTAAAATTAAACCCACTTTTAGTTCAGAATAATTCCCATGAAATAAGTACTCACCTTTGGTCCTGTGATCAGAGCTCATCATCCCTTCTGAAAAAAAAAATTAATCAGACAAGTTTGAAATAAAATGCAAATAGTGAGGACTTCTTAGCGTGTTTTTCATCAAAGTAAAAATCACAAAACATTTTGAAGGCATCAGCGTTTATTGCTGGCAGAGCTACTGGTGAAAATAATTCACTAGGTCTGCAATGACTAACACCTCTGAATTTCGCTAGGTGGAAAAAGCAGAAGGAAATGAGTGCCAGGTAACATGATGATAGCTTACCTTCACATGGTCTCTGTCTCTGGAGGAGGAGGTACATGTGTTACTGTGCCATGAGGGTACGTCAGTGCAGTTGTCCAACCTCGGCCACTGTTTATGGTCCCAAAGCTGTGTTTCAGCTTGTATAGCTTACTGTAGCCATTGTCAGCAAAATGAGCTCTAGATGCAAAACTGAACTCCTGCCAGTGACGTCTGAACAGAGTATGGCTATGCCAGGAGGGATTAATTGTAATTACACCATACCTCATCTTAGGTCATTCTTCCTCTGCTCTGCTGCCGCCTTGCAGTCGGTTCTGCCTCAGTGCCCCACTTCTATCACAGCAGGGGGTGGCAGCAGCAGTGTACCCCAAGTGCTGCTGTCATCTCAGCCCTGCTCGGTGTGTCCTGATGCCTTACTGTTGTGCAGAGCTGAGGGAGAACCTGGATAGGGGCTGCTAGGCCTATGCTTCCTGCTCAGCTGTGACCCTTCTGTAGAGGAACTGGTGTGGTAGACCAGTATCGTCAGAGCAGCATATACCACTTCCTGTTATACGATGCAGAAGTACGAGCCTAAAAGTGGCTGTTGGTATCATTTTCCCATGCCAAAGTCAAACGTATTCTGCTGTAAAGCACTTTCCTGGTGGGGCTGTTTCGGTTCCAGTAGTTACATAAGTACACAGCCTTTGGGTTAACCCTTATGGGGCTGGTATGGGGTTTTTGGAGTAAATATGGCTTTTGGAGCAAACAAACTCCAGAGAGGAGGATTTAAAGAACAACACACTGTGTCCAGAACACCTTCCTGATGGATATTTTCATTAATAAATAAAGCCTTGGAAGTCTTGGGCTGCATCAAAAGCAGTGTGGCCAGCAGGATGAGTGAGAGAGGTGGTTCTCCCCCTCTGCTCTGCTTTCATGACACCCCACCTGGAGCCCTGCGTTCAGCACAAGAAGGACATGGACATGTTGGAGCAAGTGCAGAGGAGGGCTATGAGGATGATCAAGGGCTGGAGCACCTCTCCTGTGAAGACTGGCTGAGGGACCTGGGGTTGATCAGCCTAGAGAAGAAAAGGCTCTGGGGAGACCTTACAGCGGCCTTCCAGTGCCTTAAGGGGGCCTGCAGGAAAGCTGGGGAGGCACTCTTTGTCGGGGGTGTGGTGACAGGATATGGGGTTATGGCTTTAAACTAAAAGAGGGTAGATTTAGATTAGATATAAGAAAGAAAGACATCACTCGGAGGGCAGTGAGGCACTGGCACAGGCTGCTCAGAGAAGCTGTGGATGCCCCATCCCTGGAGGTGTTCAAGGCCAGGCTGGATGGGGCTTTGGGCAATCTTGTCTGGTGGGAGGTGTCCCTGCCCATGGCAGGGGGTTGGAATTAGATGGTCTTTAAAGTCCCTTCCAACCCAAACCATTCTATGGTTCTCTGATTTGAATTTCAGCTCCAGTTTACAAGTTGAAGCTCATGATTTCAAGAGATGTACTCTCTTTCTCCCCCCCTTCCCTCCCCCCCCCCCCCCCCCCCCCCCCCCTTTTTGAAAATGTCGCTTACTGGGTAGGCAGCTTCTGATGTGTTCTGGAAATCTGCTAGGTTTGCAGAATGCAGAGTGTAACGTCTCTAAGTATCAGACTTGAAAGCTCTCAGGTTGGATATTGGTATCATGAATCACTGATGGAAATTCAGCCAAAGACTTTGAATAATGTACTCAGAATCACATACATGTATTTGTAACAGTCAGGACACATTTCTTAAGTATCAGTCTTGTGCTTTGACCATGGGTCCATCCCTTCTCCATTCCAGTGGTTAAATAATGAAATATGACAGCATACAGAATTCAGGCTTATTTAAAATCTTTTACAGATAATTTTTGTTATTGTTGTTGTGGCTAGGTACCTTTTAGGATCCAGTGAATTGCTTTATTCCCTAAAAAAAAATAAAAATTAAAACCATTAAGCAAACCAAAAGTGGATCTGAATGATTTTTAGAAGAGACAGCAAAGAGGAGAGGTATCACAGCACAGGGCTGGCCCTTCCAAGACTGTGGACATATGTATTCATTTGGCTGGCTGTTTGGAAAATACCAGTGTGGTGAGGGTGAGGACAGTCTGTAAAGGCCCGTGTGATTTTATTCTTGGCTTGTGTGTTTTCACTGTCAATGAAAATACTGCCTGTGATTCAGTTTCTATGAACTGAGTGAAAAAGCTACAGGTGCCAAATTCAAGGTTGCTTTCTATGGCCATCTTAGGTCCAGAAGCACTATGGAGGTTGTGTAGGTGCTGGGGTTGGAGCAGCAGTGCCTCTAACATGGGGGTGCTACTCCCATCTGCTTGCCAGGAAGACCTGACCACGGGTGTCTACAGAGAGGAAAACTATAGGCGTGGGCAACTGGGGTCTGAGCAGATCTGTTGGACTGAAACTTCTCTGTAGCACAGGAAATGTCTGCCTTCCTCTTTTTTTTCTTTTCTTCTTTTTTTCTTTTGCCCTGTGCTAAACCCTAAATCTGTGAGTGCTTATGCACGTACTTAACTTTACTACCGTGAATAATTCCGTTCAACTCAATAGGGCTATTCATAGTCAGGCTGAGCATGTGTGTTCAATGTTTGCAGGATCAGACAGTGCAGAAGCTGGCTGCTGCACCATTTAGGGCTGGTAATTCCATCCCTTAGGCCCTGCTGTCCTTGTATGGAATGATTTCATTTTACACAGACTTTGCTTCATTTTCCACGTGTCAGCCCTCAGTACGTGTGCTATTAGTGCATACCAGCACTGAATACTCTTGCCTTAGGTATCACATGAAAAGAAAGCAACTTAAAAGTGGATGCAAATTTAAGCTGAATTCCTGTCCGGTATGCTGGCCTGATTTAAAACATCCAGAATATTTTAATGCTGAAAACAGCATTCATCTGTTTTGACAAAGAGGCCTGCCTGTTTTATGTTGATTTTTTTTTTTTTAATTTTTATTTTATTTTAGTTGATTTGTAATGTGTAAACTCCTGGAATCCAGACCAAAGGTTTGGGAATTATTGTACAGGGTGAGGTGCAAATAGAGTTGAAGGCATTCCGCCCACCTCCCCCCCCCCCCAAAAAAAAAAAAAAAAAAAAAAAAAAAAGCTTGCAAGTCTTGCAATCAAGCAACAACTATCTGGATTTGGCCAAAAGGAGTTGAATAAAAGCACACGATGCATAAAGAATTGTTAAGAAATATCAAATTAGGGGATTAAAGCTTATGCTTTGCATAGGGGTTAAACATGAAGAAGAATACAGTCATAGCATACAGAGCTGGAAGGGACCCAGAGCAGTTACTCACTGTTGCCTCAATTGCTTTCAATTGTGATCTTCCAGAGTGCTCACAGCTCCCTCCAGTTTGACATTGTTTGCAGATGTAGTGAGTCTTTTCCAGCTTCCCACTCACAAATGCATATATTAACTAGCTGGCACCCTCGAACCATGCTCTGCCCCACACAGGTTGATAAACTTTCCCGTTTGACAATTGATAGCTCATTGTTCTGGATATGATTTCTCCATGCTGTTTTGCATCTGACTTACGATGCTGCCCCAGCTTGCCTATGAGAACATTACATGTTGCGGTGTCAAAGCCTTGACAAGGCAACTGTGAAGCATTTCTCCACTGGGTTTTGGGCTTGCTTCTTGCCTTAAAGGAAATTAACTGGGACGGAAGTGACTTGATACTGGCAAATCCCTGCTGACGTGTCTATCTCTGAGGTGCTTACATAAGAACTGACTGATTTGTTCTGGTGTCTTTCCAAGAACCAAAGTGTTAGGTTAAGTGCTCTGTCATTTCTAGGATTCTCCTTTCTGTCTATTTTTATGGATCAACACTGTATTCACCCTTTGCTGTTTAGGAAAACCTCATCCTTCCTTCACAAGCTTTCAAAGATAGTCGCTAGTGGCTCTGAAATAGCTTCAGCCAGGTCCTAAAATGTTCTAGGCCAAACTTCACCAAACTCATGTGAAACCCCTACTCTGCTCTCTCTCTTTCCTTGCCCGAGTTATGTCTGCTTTGCTGGTTGTGTTCTGTCTGATCACAACTGATTTAACAGTGTCTGCTAAACAGATTAGCGGCACAGCAGGTGTCACTGTAAAGGGCTTATGTTGTTGCTGAGTGTAGGTGGTAAGACAAAAATATGCTGAACTGATAGAAAGGCTGAGAAAATGGGAGATCTTGGAAGCCAGAACAAGAAGTTAACAGTGTAATGAGTAGGAACCAAGAGACAGTGGAAGAGCTCAAAGGTGGGAGATGTCACGAAGGAAATGTTTTGTTGAGGTTATTCTGACAGTGAAACAAATTTACTGTCCCAAAGGGCAAAGAATGGAAGATCACAGTGTCTGTGAATGTTGATGTCTCTGAACACAGTGGTGTCTTAGAGAGTTTATTTGCTTTGAAAACAAAGCTGGAGACTTCCGAGTAGCCTGGATATAAGGACCGATAGAGAAGGCAGTGTTTCTCATGCCTGTCATGTGCTTGAGGTGCCTTTTCACAAGTACCAGACTGGCTCCTACCTGTGCTTCACAGGGTGCAAGAACTAGCTCCGACCAGATCCTGTGTTTTGAGAGCAGCTAAGGTCCGTCTGTGTTGATAGCTTAGTATATTTTTCTTGAAATGAACCGGCTATCACTCAGTTTGAGTGCAAATAGGGAAGAGACAAAAGAGAATGATATGTGTCAATGTATACAACTGTGTATGGATTTGTTCCATCATCTATCCCCTGCTTTCCGTGGGGGAAGCATAAAGCCCAGTGCTGTAAATCTTCACTCCGAATATTTACACCTGGGTGGGGATGATTGAGAGACAAGCTTCTGAAGGATCAGGTCTCCAGCTCAAGACCACTTATTTTTGAGTGTTTTTGGTTAGCTGCAGAATCTGCTTAGCTATAGTTTATTCTCATTTAGCCTCATTTGTTCTGTTTTCCTTTTTTCTCAAGACGAAGTACAAAAAATATGTTTTTTTCTTCCTCTTGTTCTTTGTTTTTCTAACGAGATCTGGTTACAGCTTAATAAGAATGTTTGCATATAACCCATTAAAAAGAATATTTCACCTGTTTTCTGTGATCAGTTCTTGTGAAGAGGGCTTGGAAAGCTGACAGCCTTCTACAAAAATGGTCCAAATATAAGATGGTGGTTTCACCCCTGGATTATTTACACTACCAGCTTTCTAAGGGTTAATTAAAGTGCATGATCTTGTTACCAAGGATGATGAAACCAATTCACTTATCTGCCAAACAAAGAGCTTTGTGGTTTTTCTTTTTGTTGCTTTGTTCCTGCATTACTTTATACTTTCAGCATGTAATTTGTTCTGATTTATTCCATTATTAATTGCCCATGTGGGTTATATTGTGATGATCACTTTTAACCATGGGCACCTGAAGTACTCAACACTGTACCTTTGAATAATTCTAACCATCACAGATACACCTCCATTTTTATTATTGAAAAATCAGAAATGGCTGATGCTAAGTAATTAATGACAGAATAAATTTTCTTGTCTGTGAACACTTCCCGCACAAAGCAGTTTTCCATTCTGTGGTGATTTATCAGTTGTTGGTATGGAGAGAGTGAATGGGTGAGCTATTTAATTAAAACACTGATAAACACCAGATACTGGAAAAATTGAAGAATGTGTTTGTGAAAAGGGAGGGGAAATCATTTCCTTTTTCTTTATTTTGCTGCTAGCTATCTTGAATGTGGCCACTGTCAGCAGGTGAAAGGGTAGTTGATTAGAGGAATGGCATATTCCTCTCATATAAAAACAAACTCACAGTACTAGGTGATTGTTGTAGTTAGATGAGCTGCAGAATTTGACTGAGTTTAATAAAAATTCCATGCATTTATAAATTATTTATTTTCATAGCACAGTGCTCCTGAATATATTTGCCACTGGAAATGCACAATGCTTATTTGTATATGTTGTAATAATAATTACTTTTGACATTTATGATAATTTTTTTTTATTTTGAAAGATTGGTACAGTTCTTCAGACACACAAGAAAGTTGTTAATATGGCAATCAATCAAATGCAATCAATCAAATATCGTGCCATACTGCTGATGGTAACTCAAGGTAATAGTTAAGATCTACAAGGAAAGATGTTAGTCTTTAGTCTAGGAAAAAGAAGTCAGAGAAAACACGGAAAAAAGTCATAAAACACAGACAAAGTGGCTGCAAAATGGAAGGAAATGAGTGGTTCTGTATCTTATCTGTGCATAGTAGCTGAATTGCAGCAAGTAATACTTAGGCTAGATGCTAGGAAGAGCTGTTTAATAGCGGGGGTAGTTAGCACTCGCAGGGTGATTCCGCAACCTCCCTTGGCAACCTTCAGGGGATAAGGCAATAAACTGCTCAATCACTGTGCCAGGAATCATATAGGCACAGCTGATCCTGACTAATGGCAGGAGAGAGAGGCTCTCAGACATACAGTTTGATTTTTGGTGGTCCTGTGTGGAGCCAGCAGTTGGACTCAGTGATCCTTGTGGGTTCCATTCCAGCTCAGGATATTGTGTGATTTTAAATCCCCCCAAAGCAATAAGTGTTTAAAATCAAATGAATAGCAGCTGACATACAGCACTCAGTATGGAAGATGCTGGTTTAACCAGCTGTAATGAAAAGTCTCATAATTCTTGCATCTCCTACTTTGTGAGTTCATTAGAAGCAGACACAAGATAAAATATCATAACGGGCAAAATATTTCCTCCTCAGAATTCACTGGTGAGTGGTTGAACAGTGGAGGAGTTCTGTGCAAGAAGGCCATAACCAGCCCTTCTATGCAGCGTTGTCTCCTGGGGCACGGGAAGAGAAACTTGCTGGTGGGAATTAGCAGTGGCTCTATCAAACTGGGTAACTGTGGCTTCCTGATATATGCTATAAGAGGTAGAGGCAAATGCTGCCGGTGTCCCAGCTTCACATACAGCAAGCTGTGACCACTTACTGAAGCCCCACTCATTTCCCACCAGCTCATCTGCTGCCCAGTAAGGAGCCACATGTGTTTTAAGTTACCACCTGCAAGCTGTTGGAAGTGCCAGCTGTTTGGGAGTGTAACTAAATTCAGTTGCTGGCTACAGGAAATTTTAGGATGTGGACAGCAGAAGGAATAATCCATATCTTGTACTGGGACTTGGTAAGCATGTATTCCTGACAGGGCACATTTCTTCAAATCCTCAAGATAAGTTTAATGACTCAGATTGAATTGTTTGATATTCGGTTAAGTTTAGGCTTGGATCCTCAAAAATACATAGCTTCCCCGGTTGTTCAGATTAGGAATTAAGCACCTTAAAAGAGATAGGGATAAAAGGCCACTGACAATGATAGAAATAAGTCTCTGAGCAGTTCTGCGTGGCTGACCGGCGTGCAGGTGGAATTTCACTGGGAGGCTGGGATATGAGTGAATGCCACGTGTATTTGAGCGAGATGTTTTTGGCACTGCTGTAAGCGGGGCATGTTTTTACCTGCTCTTACTTATTTTAAAAGTATCGCTGGACTCAGCTCTTTTTTTTTTTTTTTTTTTTTATATATGGTTTTGTTTTCCTATGGGATCATAAAAATGACATGGTGAAAGCATGATAACCTGCAGCATCTACGCTGAATGCAGCTGGTTGCAGAGGGATTCTGCAGAAGTTCTGCCAACCCAATGCATCTCTGTTTATGCCAACAATGACTCTATCAGTTTTTTAATACAGAATCACATCTTTTTACTTTCCCAAAGGCAAGAAAGCACTTTAATGGGGACATAAAAATGTTCTGGCAGTACCTCTGTGCATGTGTTGGAGGGAGGAAGAGTTTTTTAAGGCTTATCAAACATGTTTGAAGGGAAAGAACAAATAATTCTTTCTGCAAATATGACTAACTGTGAGAAAACTTTGCTGAGTGTGGTTCCCAATTTTGATTTTGCTTATTTGTGCTTATGTAAATCTGAAATATACACACTGAAGTTATCAAAGCTCCACTGACTTAAGCGATTGCAGAATTTACATCAAATTGTCCCCAGAGCTGTTTGTGCTGCTGTAAGAGGTTACAGTTCACAATGGTAAATTAGCTGATATGTGTATGGGACATTCTTCTGTGGATAGTGTGAGATACAGAGACTGTCAAACTAATTCTCTTGAATGGATTTTTCTACAGCAACACTGAAAATAGCTCATTTCCCTTTAGTTGTACTTAGGAAGCTTAGAGATGTAGGAACTTTACTTGTAACTAAAAAAAAAAACAACCCTTTCCTTCATTGGTGTTTAGGTAATATTCTTGTGATCTTTTTACAGTCCTCAATTACAGCATAAAGCTGACAATTTTTCAGGCCATTTCTGTTGCTATAATAGGTCTTATTAAGAGGCCCCATTATAGCAAAACTAGCCTTTTCTAGTTCTGGTCCAGGGAGCAGAAACAATATTTTATTTGAATTGCTCTATCTCTAGGGAAATAATAACTTACTACTCCACGCTTTGAACTTGTTAGGGGTTTGTTGCAACTTTTTGGTAAATTAGCAGTGTTCCACACAAAGCATTAGACTTACACATCCGATCTAATGTTAGATACAGTTCGATCAGAGAGTTTTCCTTAGGCAATAGCTAAACACAAAGCTAAACCAAATCAAAGCAAGAATCGAAACATTTTATGGAAAGCCCTCAGTCTCATTTCTCCCTTGCATTCTCCCACCCTTCCTGTAATTAATAGATTTAATTCATTTGTTGTTTTAATAAGTCTTCCCTCATCCATCCTTCATCTGAAAGCAGTGTTACTGCATTGCCAAATATGTATTTCCATAAAAAAAATAAAGCCTTATGTCCAAGATTGCTATTCATTTCTTTCTCTTTCATTGACATAGTGTAATATGTATCCAGTACTAATTCTTCAAGAATGTTAAGTTTGTAAGATGTGTTGCATTTGTTTGCAGTTATGAGATCCAAAATGTGTAATATTTAGCATATATAACATGTATAATACTTAGCCTGTGAAGATGCCATACAAATAATCTATTGTATAAAAACAATGATACTGATATTTAATCATGAGGCAGGAGGAGGTATATTTCCCCAGCTACAAACATACTTACTGGCTAAACTGACAAACAGTTAAACTTGACCAACTACTTGCAGGAAAAGAAAATGAGCATAAATGCTTTCATGGGTGTAGAAACAAACAAAAAGAAATCCATGGTTGGTCAGATTCATATTTAACAAATAATATCCTTTGCAAGAACAGCAGAAAGATAAAACCTGACTTGAAGTTTTGATAAGGGATTATTAAATGACTTCTATTTCTACAAAGCTGTTCCAATAAGATAACATAAGAAGCAAACATCATACGCACAGTAGTCAATAAACAGAGCGTTGGTTTCAGCCTGGCAGCAGTGGTTTGTATGACACAGGCTCACACTGGCAGCCTCAAACCATTTACTTTGGTGCAACACAGAACAGTGAATACAAATCAATCTCTTTTAGGAGAACTAAAGAGAGAGGCTACAGTGCTTAGGCTAATCCCAAATAGAGGAACTCAGGCCAACTGTTCGATTTCTGTATGCTTGTCACCACTCTTGGCCAAAGTGACTAAAGCCAGGTCTGACACTAAAAGCTAGGTTTGTTAATGGCATTGGCTGCTTAGCTGTTCTGTTTGTGCTCAGGTTTTTGTAACATGCCATTAATATGAGGGACTACAAACACAAAATACACAAGGCACTGTGAAGAGCTTCCTACCAGCACCCAAAGTATTGTGCTGTAGGACCCTTTTGCTGAGCTCCTTGTCCTATAGATGCTGTACTCAAGGACATGTTTTTCATTGCAATAATAATTTTCTTGACATTTAAAAACAGCCTGTCATTGCTTCTCAATTTTGTCACCTTATCACCTTACCGTTTTAGGTGTAGTTGTATGTTTATTTCAGGACTGCTTTCACCAGAGGAACAGTTAAAGAGGTGGGCTGGTGCTTTTGGGTCTGTGTGAGAGATGAGTACGTGCTGCAGGGAAGTAGCCAGGTCCCATCAGGAATAATAAGGAGTAGCATCGGAACTTAAGACTCGGAAGAGGTGTTTCTCTGATGCAATAAAAGCTGAAATATAATGAAACTCTGGAAGTCTGAAATCCTGGGAAGCTCTTGGTGAGAGAGTCATTGCTTTTCTCTGAGTATATGAGGGAGAAGGGACTTTACCAGGAGGGATGTATGGCCTTCTGTTGAAGGTGGTGATTGTAGATGTTGTGCCAGAAATAAGAGGGGTGTTGGAAATAATAACCTTCCTGGTGGGCCACCAGAACTCAGACCTGCCTTCCTTGGCTGCACGTGACTTTGCCCCAGAGCACAAAGAAGAGGGAGCACTTCACTGATGTGGGATGGCTTTTTAGGGACTTTATTCTGAGCACTGAAGGAGTAAGTGAAGGATATTTGCATTTTTAGAAGTTCAGGGCTTTCCAAAAAACATCCTAGGAATGATATGCTTATACTGATACCATTGCAGTATCATAAATAACTGCAATGACTTTGGCCTCCCAGCCTTCCTTGGCTCATAGAGCCATGCAGTGCATAGAAGCAAGGACAGATTTCATCGCTGTCTGACCAGGCTCAGGATGTTGAGTTTGGTAGGCCTGGATTTTGTATTCCCGTTGTACATGATCTTGCTATGCTTTGCACACATATGGGACATATATGTAGCAATGGGTGGAAGGGACAGAAGGTCAGGATATTGGCTGGTAATACTTGAACAGCCTTTGTAGCTGCAAGAACACATTCAATACTGTAAAACTGGGTGAGGCTTTAAAAGATAATTTAAACTACGTAGAATAGTATCGTAACATGCTGATGTTTGTGCACTAACTCAAATATTTGTCCAAGTCCATGCAGATATGGTGGAAAGATGCTAACTTGACCTGTGACATTTTGCTTTACTTGATAGTATCTTGATTGAAAAAGCAAAAATGTTACTAGTAGCAAGTCAAAAGAAACTGCATTAATAATAGTGCATTTCTAAACCTGTAAATACTTGCATATTAATTTGTCTTGAATATATATATATTTTAAATGGATGAAAAAATCCAAATGTTTACTAACTCTGAATCAGTCAGTTTTGTTTATGTACAGTACAGACAGATAACGAAGCAAGTTATGTGGCCTCATGAGCACCGAGTTATCCATGGGCTGAATAGTCATTGGTTTTGCAAGTGTCTGGAAAAAATTCTCTTACATTCTGCAAGATGTCTGGATGCCATGCAGTGAGTACCCTGTCAGAATTCATTGATTGAGAAATGTGTTTGGGTGTGGGCACATGCAAAGCTGTGGTAGCGAGCGCCTGTCAGCTGGACTGTGGAAACTGGCTGTGTGTGTGGTCTCTGCTCATCACAGCTGCGAATGAAAGGCGTTAATTTAACTGCTTGCTTAGGGGCAGTGGGGATGGCTGTAGCTGCACCCTGCAGATGGGCTGACAGCCTGGCAGGTACTATGGTCCAGTGTCAGGAGGACTGCTCTACTAGCCTCTGGGTGTGCTTCTCAGTGTAACTCCTTGGTCCTTTGCTACAGTCCTCTTTGTTGGGACATGCCTTTGAACTCTTAGAAAGTTGTATTATTTTTTTCCCTAGCCACCTGTATATAATGGCATGCCTTTAAAAGGAGTGGGAATGTAGATTTCAGACTTACTGTCTGAGAAAAGCATGTACTACAGAGTCCCTCGAACCCTCTTCCCTTATTCTTACCACATCCCTTCCAAAGTCTGGGTTTAACATAAGAACGGAGTTACTTCTGTTGTACTCAGAGCCTGTACCAGCTTCTCAATTTATATTTGCAATCAGGGGCAACTCCTCAGATCCATCCTCAGTGGGCACAGCTGATGTGCCTCCTTCTGGGTCTTACGAAGCACGAATGACAACACTGGAGTGGTGTCATCACCAAATTTGGTGGGCACCTCTCTATTCTAGAGGAGAGGAGCCTGGATGGTGTGTTTTCCTCACTTCTGTCAGGCTCTTGCTGTGCCTTTGCCTAGCATGTTTCTCAGCAGAATCTGGTTTTGCTTTCTGTGCTGCAGAAACCACATAAATATTTCTTGTGGTGGGCTGCAAGAGGCAGTGCAAGCCCACATGTCTAAGAGATCCCGGAGTCCTTTCCCAGGCAGCAGTACGGTTTCAAGCTGGAGCTTTTGTGTGGCAAGGTGGGGTAGGAAATGGGCTTTAAAGAGAGGCTCTGGTGGCTGGGATTCCTGGGTGCTGGAGTTTGAACAAGTTACTGAAGTAGACACTGCCTCAAGAACAAAGACACGGTGGGATGGTTGTGATGGCTGCTGGAGGATTGTTCTTATCAGGACCAGTCATGTAGCACCTGCACTGGCAGTCTGCTGTCAGAGTATGTCCAAGGAGTACTTAATTTCTGCTGTCTTATTTTAGTAACACAGTCTAGACTTTGTTACCAGGACTCATGTTTGGGCCTGTTAACGAAGGCAATTTGGGCTAGCAGAGATTTACAGTATGTATCTTGCTGGAGGACTGTAGCAAGGAGAGAAGGATTTGTCCTTGCCTTATTGCTTGGAAAATAAGTAAATACATAAATAAAAAATGCTGATAGTGCTGAGTCACCTCCTTTTCATCCTGAGCTTGGTGTTACTGAGGAATCTCTCAAGATAGCTCTACATTCATGTAGAAATAGAAATAGGAAGGAGGGAGGGCTCTGGTGTCAGCAGCATGCAGGCAACATGCAGGGCTCTCACGGAAGCCAGGAAGAGTGGACTGATTTTGCTAGATCTAGGGGTGAAAGTGGGCTCAAGGCTAGAACATGTGCCTGGGAGGAGGAAAGTGGAGCAGCTGCTTTCTGTGGTTAGTATCACAGGCAAAGCACAAGACATCCCTTCTCTTTTCTATAGCAAGGCCTGCTGGCTTCGATCACTCTGCTGCTGCTAAAGACACTGGTGACTGTAGTGGATGGAATGTCTTTTCATCATGCAACCCTATTTCTCTCTGCTAAGTATCACAACAATCTGTGCTTCCCTCCTTCAGACTAGACTATGGAAGCTGGGACACGGTGAGCATCTATAATGGCTAGTTTATTTCATACTGCTGAGCCCAGCAGTAACAGAAATGCTCCTTACCTCACAACTTTTTTTTTTTTCTTTTTTCTTTCCTGTCTACCACTACTAGTAGTGGCAACAGCAGTAGGTACCATCACTGGAAGTACTGTTACTGATACTTACAGCATGTAGTCTGGGAATGACTGCTCTTGCCCTTTATTGAATCTAGGATATGTCATTTTTATTGTCTCATGTCTCCAGTTGAAATTCCTTTGTTCTGTATTTGTACAGTATCTTGCACAGACACAGCCAGTGCCTCAGAGAGTACTGCCACATGAATAAGTCTTGCAAAGGGGCAGGGTAAGTAAACAAGAGGGATACTTTTTATCTATGTTTATAAAAAAAATTGTAATTGCAGGTCAACAATTACACCCATGGCAAGTGCAGGGAGATTGGAAGAAGAATAAGATAGCTCAGGGAATGCTTATGGAGACCTGCTAAATGTGAGAAGCTGCAAGAGGAACATACAAGATAACTTGTTTGAAGATTTAATGGAGGGACAGAAGAGTCTGATGTGATGGTTGAACTGGGAACAAGAATAAAGTTGTAGTACTGCAGCAACTGTAGCTGATGTACTAGGGGATATCATGGTCCTCTCCCTAGAGGACCAAGCCAGACAAAAGATAACCCCCTTTTTAGGACTGGTTTTGAGCTGGCTTACCTCCCTGAGCCAGCTCACCATGCAATCACAGAAGCAGCAGTCCTAGCACAAGAGAGGGACATGATAGCATGCAGAAGGGAGCAGGACTCCAGCAGCCCAGATCCAGATTAAATTATACTGCTATGGGACCACCCTCCAGTCTTCTGAGACAGAGGAAGAAATAATAGGTGCAAGGCAAGGAGACTCACAAGTTATGAGACATAAGCTCTGCAAACAGCTGATATGATCTTGCGTTTGGGGACTTGGTTTGATCATATTATTTCAGTTGCAGAAATAAACTGTGGGCCGTACTCCCTTGTGTCAAGAGAGGGACAGAGTGCAAAACTCAGAACCTGGTGGTAGCAATAAGCACCAGGGTTATAGCTTGTCTCTGGCCCAGACATTTTCGGAGGGCAGCGATATAAAAAAATCACTTGAGGTATTTTGGGTGTAGCTTCTCACAGGGAAAAATCCATTCCCTCTGGTTGTGTAGTAGACAGAAGTGTTCAATTACCGTTGCTCCTGCTCTGAGACAGTGATGAGATTTATTATCTCTGTCACAAAGCTGTCATCTTTTGATGGAGCTTTTTTTATCCACTCTGTGGGGCTTCTCCAAAAATACTATTGGCAAAATAATTTTACTTTAGCTAAGAACTGAAAAGAGCAAAAGCCGGATGTGTTCTTGAAAGCTAATCATTTCTGGCTCTGGAAGGAATTGTTTTTTAAATATCATAAGTCCTTGCAGTCTGCTCCGACCAGTGCCAGAGTTCTTCAGGGAGTTATTCTAAACTCTATTCCTCAGCAAAGTAAGCTTTCCTACAGCCAAGTATTAGAGTTAACCTCTGAGCTTTATTTTTATCTACAGTTTTCTTGGCAAATCGTGAAGCTTATGTTTGGCATTTTATTTCCATCTACAACCTTCTATCTTTGGTTTGTATTATACTTTACTGAGCTTGAAGTTTATACAGTTTTTTTGGTGCATGATGCAGGTTCTAATTAGTGTCTATATAACCTAATTTAGAAGCTTAAACAAAGAAAGACGTATCCTGCACTGGAAGATTTGTGTAAAGCTTTGCCGAACTGCTGTTAGTATTGAATAAATGATGAATTTTAGTAGTGTTTTTTTTTCTTTCAAATGAAACTGTAATGGAGAAGAAGGTGGAGAGCAATTTTATTACTGAAATGCAATACAACAGTAACAAATATCTCGGAGGATCTGAGACTAGAGACCAAACTAGGGGCCCTAACGTTGTCATTATTATGTATATTTTCTTTGAGAAATCAAATCCTGGAAACTTTGCTTACACAGAGTTTTGGCATGCTAGAGTCCTGGAATGTGTTTCTCTGCAGCTATCATAATAATTTTAAATTACAAAGAACAAAAAGTTAGTGTGCATAATGATTGCAAGACTTTATGTTTTCTCTGTACCTTGCAGTTAGGGAACAAAGAGTATGTTCAGGTTAGTATGAACAGTCTGTAGTTGTACTAATTCAAAACTAAATGTGTAAACCTGATTTATGTATCTGCTGGTGTAACTGGATATTTTACTCCCAACTTAAGCAGTAGTGATTATGAGTGAAATTGCCAGAAGTACTCCACATGACACAGCTGAAGATAAAAAGAGTTGTCTCTGGGTGTTTTTACGTTGCCAGAACAATACAAATGAAAGTTTAAGACAAATGCTAATGGGGAGATAAGGTGGAATGCCAAACCAGTGGTAACGCTTGTTGCCTTTGAAGTTCAGCAGGGTGATGGAAATTTTAAGCTGGGAAGAGCCTCATATCAGTTTGTTACTGATACTGTTACTTCTACTACTAATTTGCATCCAGAAATTGGGAAGGAATTAAATAAGAAGTATTTGTTGGCTGTAAATGGACATTCTCTAAAAAGGCAAAGAAGAGAGAGAAAGTGTCAGCAAGTATCTGAGGGTATTCCTATATGGGCTCTTTCTCAGCAGTACGATCTTTTTTTTTTCTTTCTCAGCAGTGTGATTTTTTTCTCAGCAGTGTGATTAGACCTAGCAGAGTGCCATGCTATGGCACCTGCTTGGTTCTCAGTTTGGAATGGCCTCACCACTGGAATACGCTCTTATCTGTCTTCACTTGTTGATGTGAAGATATCTAATCATTTTTTTTTTTTTTTTAAATCTCCCCTCCTCCCTCACCTCCCCCCCCCCTTTTTTTTTTTTTTTTTTTTTTACTTTCTCCCTGCACAATTTTGAGACAATGTACTACTATTGCTTAGGCTGCATGTGGTCTACTTGACACAGATGTGGTCGGTGCAGACAGTGTAGCCAAAATTGTCTACACAAGCTGCAAATCTTTGCTCAGAGTATTTCTTGTCCAGAGATGAATAACAGAACAGCAGAGACTGTATTTACCTTTTGCTACCCTTCTACATCCATGCCAAGATGTTCTTCTCTTAGATATATTAAGTAGGATTCTCTATTTTCAAGCATGTCAGTGTTGGAACTATAAATATGAAAAAATAAAGAAAATATTTTCTAAGCTGAAATAAAACAGATGAACAGGCTGAAGGATAATTAAGTGCTGTAAGCGGGACCTTGAAAGTGAGTATACATTAATTATAAGTGCATTCAGATCACAGGTAGAAGGCTTCAAAGTCAACATCATAAATCTGCATTTTCAATACTGTACACAGCTGTGCCTTGGAGTACAACAGAGCTGGAGATGTGGGAACAGGTTCAGTGCTACAAACTGAATTTTGTGCAAAGGAGGGACCATAGCAACTAGGTCTCCTTAGTCACCTCTTCCTCAGGAAAAGATAGCCCCTTCCTTGGAGGAATGAAATGGCAGAGGTTTACAAGATCATGTGTGGTACGGGGAAAATTAACAACAAATGGATACTGGCTGTTTCTTATAACTTGTCTGGGAGCTGTTACTCCTTCAGTTACAACAAGGCAGGGAGTTTGAAAACAAAAGGCAGTTGTTTGCTCAGCAAAAGCATAAATCAATTCAAATATACGTGTTGGAGAAAGTCATGGCAGATCTGAACATTTACAGCTCTTGAATATGGTTGTCTGAAGACAGCATTCAGCGTAAGAGATCACAGCACTAGCTGCTGAGAGATGGAAAGATGTACCAGGGTAAAGATTATACTGGACTTGTGAATTAATAATTTTATATTTATTTATTTATTTATTTTCCCCTAAGATTCTGCTATGGGCCAGTGTCAGGAGCAGAATATGGAGCATAAAGAGCTGTGATTTGATCCAGTACAGCAGGTGTTACCGTGTTACAGTTCTTGCAGTTACCCTGAACAATGAGCCCACACCATGCGTGTGTCCTATGTGATGCCGTGGGTGCCTGGCGGAGTAGCACAGGGATCCTTGCTCAATTTCGTTCTTTACATTGGGAATACTTGAGAGAACATAGCAGTCAATGAAGCAAGCAAGAGTTCTGTAACTGACAGCTGACTTGATATGAGGTCATAAGTTAATTTCAAGATTTATTCCTATTCTTTTCCATGTTTGACTACTTGAAGTCTATATTCCTACATACGCACTAAGCAAAGAGCCTAGATTTTCTCATTTTTTGAGTATACACAGTAACCTAGTTGGCATACTTGGCAATCTAATCACTGATAAAGACATTTAGTTACAGATGTAAAGTGTAATGTAATGGTGTAAGTAATTGTTGGTCTTGTAAATCTCTTCCCCAAATAATCTGCTTCTGTATTCTATTTCCACTCATTTTTTTCTTTCGTTATTACTTATTTAATAAATTATCTAATATCTGATTTTACTGAAGTCACTTTGGTGAATTCCTGAGCTAATGTTGTGTATGAAACTTTCTGCTATGGAAGGTCAGATGCACAATCACAACAAGAAAAGTTTTGTTTTTCAACAAGTCTGACTTTTCTGTTATCAGACAGGAATTTGAGACTGTCTAACCATAATGCACCTTTAAAATAGACCATAGTAAAGAAGTAGCGTTGTGAAGAGTATAAAAGAACATTTCAGCAGCACAAAGGTAATATGGTATATCCCATATACTTGTAGAGCTGTGCCAAACAACTTTTTGTGTTTCATTTCTTGTTTGCTTCTTATTGCAAATAGTAAAAATATAGGAATTTTGAAGGCAACTGTCTGGAAGCTGAATGTAACAGTACCACCAGATGATTCTGGAAGAAGGGGAGACTGGATAAAAGTTTTAGCTTTGCCACTTCAAAGGAAGCAAATTCATGAATTTTTAAATCTTGTCTGAATTTTCATATGGTTAGACTCCAACTTGCTTTCTTACATCTTCCCCCATTAATATCAATCAATCAATTGACAAAAAAAAAAAAAAAAGAAAAAGAAAAAGACACTTCTGAGATAAAATAGTCACATTTTACAGAACTGAAAACCTGTGTTGTCTCACTGTAACTGTTTTAATCCCTTGCTAGGCAAGTGCAAGTAAAAGATCAAACTGTTGCTGGATTTCTATAGGAGTTTTTTTTTCCAGACCGGTCTGTAACCTGACAGGCAAATTGTTTTGCAATAGCGGCTGAATTAAGGTGAAGTCCGTAATTCAGACTTGAAACTCTCAAATGCAACTTCTCCATAATTGGAAATATAGTGCCTAGATGTCTGTCAGGGACACAGCTATTTGTATCTTGCCAAAAACAACTTGGTTCGCAATCACAAGGGAAAACAGCTTCCCAGCTGGCTGATGGGATGTAATGTGACTCCTACTCTGCTACAGAGCGCTGCGGAAACATGTGTTCCAGCTGTTGACAGAACAATTGTCCTGGATAGCGTTTACTTACAGTTCGGTACTTTCATAAATATTACAAGAACTTAAGTTGTATAGCACAGAAAGTGCAGGTAGCAGTTTCCATTTTCACTGCGATGGCCTGGGGCCATCACTTCTAAGCACAGTGCCAGCTCACTTGGTAAACCCTCTAGACTGGAGTATAGGCAATTCAGGAATCGAGACAAATCATGCTGTACGTTACTTTCTTTAGCTGTCCATTCTCATTTCTAGCTGCTTTCTTCTCGCTATAACCTGCACAGCTTCTTGGCCCCAAATTGCCTAATAGGGGGGATTTGCCCCATGGTCATTTCCAGAGTGAAAACCAAAGAGGCATGGAAGAGCCCTTAGTGACAAGAACAAGAGTGCACTTTGACAATGGCTCAGGAAGATACTCAACTGTGATCGGATTTTTCTAGATTCTTTTGCAGACAACCCACCTCACAGAACAATCTGATGAATGCTTCTTTGCTTAGACAAAAATAGGAGAACAGAGCGGATCACAAGGACCTGGAAAATATTTGTTTTGTGTTACCAGTTGGTGATTTGTGAGGAGCTGTCTTTGCTAAGAAAGATATTCAGGTAGACAGTAATCTCCAGATTTGTGCTGTAATCGCTTTATCTCCTGCAAGCTACGTTTACCATCGATTCTTTTACCTTTCAATTGAGAATCTCATTGCAGCATGTCGTTACGGTATTTCCTGTGTTCTTGAGAAGTCTCAGAGAGGAGTCTCGAAGTTTCTAGAAGTCACATTTACTCCAGGGACTTTGACAGCAGTCCCCTCATGAGGAGGTTATAGCGTCAGTAAATCCTAATCTGATTTGCATTAGGGAATACATACAGCTCATTAGCAGCAGTGTCATCTTGAAGTTAATTATAACATAACAAAATGCGAGACGTGAATTTGCCTTGTAAATAAGTGTTCCTTATCCATATCCATGCTCCTCTATCAGTGCCAGAAAACCAGAGATAGTAGGGATAATAATGTATGCAGCAAGTATTTCTCTATAAGTGAGGGAGGAAGCAAAGTAGGCCACCCACTTCCTCCCCGAAAATATCACAAAGCTGTGCCTAGTGGGACATGTAACCTCATTTGCATCAGTCATGTCCTTCAGCAACAAGCACCTTTTTCACTATCCTGTCTATGCTCGGCAAGAAACAACATTCAAATCTGCTCTCTTGGGAGGCTGTAAGTGAAAGAGTTGCCTCCCTGTCTTATTGAAATATTCTTGCCAGCAATCTGATCTTCTTGCTTAATTCCTCTTTTAAAATAAAGGTTTTGCTATTCTTGAGGAGAAAATTAGAAATATATGGGGCTGTCCCTGTATGCAAGAGTTGGAAAAGGCAATGTATGGGAAAATACTCAGTAAAACACTTAAGTTTCAATCTATAATTAGATAATATTTTATGATAATTTGATATGTGATAATAACATATTTAAATATTAAAGGTCTGTGACTTTATTAAGTGGCTATTACCTGTCCCTACGTACCTTACTTCTGAAAAGCTGCAACTTCTCAAATATACAAGTATCTAAAGTTAGATGTATTTTTGGCTTTGCTGGTCAGAAAGAAAAAAACATGACACTGAATTGAAAACTCAGTACATAATAAAGATACTTCATTCAGTACGGTGATAACTACATAGACATAGTGTCTTTTTTTTAGCCCAGGTGCATAGTATTTTGTAAACAAAAATTAAGATATTGTTGGTGTACTAAGTAAAAAAACGGTTCTGTTGATAAAACATTAAGAAAGGGTCTTCTATGTTTACAATTATTATTGAAAGAAAGGAAAATGATGCTAATGCAGATGATGTTACAACCACTTTTAAAGGTATGGTCACTAGATATTGGGTGAAGACCTTGTGGAACAACATTGTCAGACAGAAATGCCAACTCTGAAGGCATTTTGTATTTAAATAATTGGCATATAGTTAATTGGGCGTTTTGGAACTGAGTCCAGAGGGTGTCCAAACTCATTTAGAAGCTGGCTTTTCATCACAACAGGTATGATTAAGCTCCCTGGGGTGATGGAAGAGAAACTGTGTGGGAAGAACGGGATCATCTAAAGAGCCTTATGGGAAAAGAGATTTGGTGTCCTATATTGCACAATTTACCTCAGCTACCTGGAACCTAGGATATATTAATATCTTTATTTACTTGCTATCTTCTTTCTGTGCATGAGGAAAAAATTACAGAAGCTGACTAGCCTTTAATATTCTTCCTTGGCTGAGGACAGGGCTAAAGGTTAAATTTGGAGCTTTAGGCTAGCTAGTGCTATAATAAAGAGTGCTGATTGTTTTGATGATTTGATGACCTGCATAGGAGAGGTTAAAATGTTACACTGAGAACCTATGAAGATAATAAGGAACAAGTGCTGCAAGTGAAATATGTGGGACTGCAGAATTTGAAAGAGCTTCTTGGAAGCTTTTCTTGGAAGAGTCCTCTCCTACTGCAGGCATTTACATGCTAACATCCTTAATGACTACTTCGAGGTCTGTCCTAAATTAAGTAGTTTCTTGCTTTCTCAAGGTTGCCCCAGACCTATCTTGAAAGGGTTCTTTTGACCTTCATTCTTCTGGTGTCTAGAAGCTTTGTCCAGCCTAAATCTTGCCAATGCTGCATTTTAAGTTAAACAACCTTTCCTTTCTGTGTCCTAGGGAAAGAGAGAAGATGATGGCTGCCATAAAGCTAAACAGTGTGAATGTGGAATGTCTGGAAGGCCTCTTCTTGTCATAAGCTATACATGGTGATGCTGAGCTAGTCACCTTAAACTAGTAACCATTAAACTTATGATTAAGTCTGGGGATATATTATACTGCTTTTCTATATAGGGGCAGAAATTTCTTACATTTACATGTAGTACACAAGAAGGATGGAGGAAGTAATGCACATTTATTGATAAAAATCAGCTGCATGTATTTTGACATGTATAGAAACATAACTGACAATTTTCTGCAAAGATTTCTGTTGCTAATTTTGATTGCCAAATTCTTTATTTGTGTTACTCTACTTAGACAAGGTTGGCACTTTGAGAAAAGCTGGAAATAAAGATGAAAAATAGCAATAGATGGACACACAACCAAGATGTTTGGTAGTTTGTCAGAGACCTTTTATACACTATCTGACCGTGCCTTCTAAAATGGCCATGTTCTGTACACTGAAGATAGTAAACTCCTTTTGTCAGAGCTCTGTACTGATTTTAGTATTGCAACATAACTGAAAATGATTAAGCAGTAGATTTTTTTTTTTCTTTTCTCTTCTGTTCGTTTCAAAGACACTTTAACTGATACGAATTTCCCCAGACAGAAAACCCTTATTGAACTGTGTAACACCTCAAACATGTAACAGTTAAAAAATGTGTATTTGTCTTTCTCTTTATGTGGAAGAACAAAGAAACATAAAGACTATTGATCTTATAAAGACCAGAGAAATGAGGAGAGAAAATGAAATGGAGTGATTTTATTTCCTAAGTAACCTGTCTTGACTTGCTCTATGCCTTTCAAATCTACTTTACTCATCTAAACCTGTACCAATTCAAGTTAGTGACTGTAATAATGGTGACATCACTGTTTTGTTTACACCGAAATCTCTTTTGAGGGCATCACAACAGAGGTGGTTTTAGGAGAGGTATTGATTACGCCTCATCTTGGAATTTGGTAATTTTGGTGCACCTCAAACATGCTGCACTTGTCCTCTAGTCTGCTTTTTTTTTCTGAGCCTTAGATGATGAACTCCTCAGGCCTGTGATTATTTCTTCATAAGCATTTAAAAACCACATAGAACAATAAATCATCTGCAAAGCAACAAGAATAATTCTGATCTTTGGCCATACAATAGTATACAATACATACATACAACAAATATTCAGTCAAAATTTTTGAATGTAATATTATATTCACATACTGTGCAGAGAGGAGCAATCAACATTTGTAAATCTTTCTTTGGGATCTGCCAGAATGCAGGTTTTTATTTGACCATGTTGTTCATACATCTTGTGAGATGGTCTTTATTTCCACAGTTGCTTGAGTTTTGTTGTTGCTGTTGTTGTTGTTCTTGTTACAAGACTCTTCTTCATTCAGTGCACACCCCCCAAACATATGACGGTACTCTTTTAATGAACACCTTCTCAATGCTTTGTCTTAGTTGTGCACCCTTAGGCTGCATTTATTGCTTACCGCTCTAGGAGTGAAATTATTATTTTTCTTTCATTCTTCTTTTACTAGTATGCAGCTTTATATGTCTGGTTGTTTCATTCACGTTGATTTTCATGGTGTCTTTCACAAGTAAGGGAAGGGGTATTAATCCTTTTGCAGATGGCTAGCCAAACAGTTTTGAAAGCTTCAACTAATCTTCTCTTTCCAATTTTAGACACCTGCAATTGGTAATTTTTGGGGGGGCATTTAGTATTGTATGACAGGGATATTAAAAATACAACATCTTCTAGCTTTATTTGCAAGTATGTTTGCCTTTCCACAGTTTGGACCTGATAAACAGGTACTTGGAATGTAAAGAATTAATAGCTTATTTGACCATGTAAGAGAGTTTCATTTTTAAAAGTGTGATGTAGGAACACATTAGCAGGGGTCCGTCTCAGTTTCAGTGGTCTTCCTGTTAAGTTTTAGTCCTGAGACTCTTCAGTTTTCTAGCATACTCCTGTCTCCCTAGAACCTTTTCTTTTTCTTTCAGAGTATTAGGCCAAAATGCCACCTCCTACTTGTGCATCTCTAGTTTGTGTCTATCTTACCCTCTCCCCTTTATCATCTGACGTTTACCCTTCTGATCCTCAAGAGCATCTTTTTCTACGCTCCTTTGCTTGTAGCCAATCTATTCACCCTGCCCAAGTTGTTTCTCTTGCCTGTTACCTTCTGCACCTGTAATTGTTTGCACTAGTCCTTGTGCCTCTTTGCCCTTATCCCTTTTGATTGACATTAGTTACTCCAATTTTTATGTTCTTTGCTGTAGTGCAGCTATAGAAGCCATGTGTTTGTGTGCTGCATCCCTCTCATCCTCACACAGTGATTTAATTTCTTGAATTTGTGATTTTTTCTTTTTTTCTTTTTTTTCTTTTTTTTTTTCTTCTTTCTTCTTTCCTTTTTTTTTTTTTTTTTTTCCTGCCACCATCAGATTCTCAGTAAGGGCCAGACCTCTTTATCTTCCTCCCCCTTGACCCCTCTCTCCTGTTCTCTTTCCATTGGTGGTTCCTCAGCCTGAGACTTTGTTCTAGCAATGGAGATGATTACTGTTTTCTATGGGGAGAAAAGGGACAGAATACTGATTCCCTAGCGTTTTCTTTCTTTGCTAACCTCAGGGTTCTGCTTAGGGGCACAACTGCTGCCAAAATAACATCTTGTGATTATCTGCCACAGTTATTCCCCACAATTGTAAATGTTTTTATTAATGATATTGTGTCAGCTCATGAGAACAGCCATTACCAACAGACAAAAACCCCAAGAAGGAGTCTGCTTTGGCAGTGGTCACGACTGTCGTAATGGCCCATCAAATGTGGTCTTGTCATCCGGATTATGAAGTCTGTGGTGACTTCCTGCCGGAGGTCATACTTGCCAGAGCAGCTGATGACTGGAGTGGATGGGATGCTTGTGTCAGCCTGGATGGAAGGTGCTCTTACCAGCTTCCTTTTACTAACTTCCTTCCTTTTGGCCCTGCAAATGCCTGATGGTTGGCAAGAAATGAAACAACAGGAGTGTAAGGTGTGAAGCAGACGCTGATGGCTCTACCTTAAGGAAACAGACTGTTTTCCTCATGAGAGGTCTCACTTATCCAACAATTTCTGCCTCTTCCATCCATGTCCAAGAATGTGTGTTCAGGGGGTGGAGGGGGAAGTGGACCAGAGGAAAAGCATCATCAGGCCACTCTTGGTGGACCAGGTGCATTATACTGTTGAAATACTGATGATCCACTACTCCAGTGTCACACTAGACCCGTGCAGCTCCTTTCATGTGTTGTCTGGTGTGTCACTAACAGTTGCGCTTACTCTCATATGCGTAAAGCTGGCTTGTTTATATTTCAACACCATTTGTTTTGGAAAATGTAGGTTTTGGATGTTACCAAGTTCTGGTCAACTTCATGTAAACGGGGGCATCACTGTCTTTGCACTCAGGCAGCATGATGCAGGGAGGCCAGGTTAGCCTTTTCTGCTATAGTTATACATACAGTGACCTGATGGAATGCGGTACGCAAACAAGTTTTTCAGCTCAGCAAATGACTGGGTGTTCACCTGGAGATAGTGTTCTCAGTACAGTGTGCCAGAGGAAGTATGGTGAACGAATGCTGGGCTCTTTTTGTACTGCACCTTCGTCTGTTTGATGGGTATTCTCTGGTGCCATGGAGAATAGTGCTGGAGCATCACTTTTCTGCCAGGCGATGAGCCCCTCTTAACAGATCAGGAGGATAATGGAAAAGGAACATCCTCTGATGCCAAAACCTAACTGACTTTGATGTCAGTATCCTCCTTTATGATGGACTAAACAAACACTCTTCTGACTCTGTCCGTCTGGGTTTTCAGAAAAATTCTACTCTCCCCTCACGAACCTCACCAAACACTGCCATTTGGTGCATATTATGTGAAATCCTTACTTTAGATATTACTATTCTCTGGGCTGTATCCCCAGAGAATGGAGTACATCTGTGCTTGTGAGGATGGCTTGTGTTCATCCCAGTATCAAAGAAAGAGTGCTGTGATCTCCCTCCCAAGACACTAATTTCGCACTGATTAGGACTGTCCTGTGGGAGCTGGTCACAATTCATCCTCATTATACCCATGCTGCGTAGTGTGGTATCATTTTCAACCGTCTGTCTGAGCTGAAACTCTGCCAGCCCTCCTGCTCCTGGAAAAGGAGAGGACAGAATGGGTCACAGTTATTCTGTGTGCAGGTGTAGCAAAGTACTTCATAACACAGTCGTTTTTGTGATGGTTGTGCAAAGTGCTTTATTTCTCTATATTACCCTCACTGTTTGAACTCCCTCTGAGGTCAAACTCAGCTCAGACATGAACCAGGTCCTACTCTTTGGTTGAAGAGTGCATTAAGATTGCTCGCTGCTCAATCAGTTCTACACAGCTTGCCTTACTTCACCTGCCCTGTACAGCTAGGCAGCTATAGCTTACAGTAATGATACGTTCCTCAAACTACAGGTTATAGTGACCTGGTGTAGACTCCTGCTAAGTCATTTACTTGAAAGCTTCCTCCGAGTTGTCTGGGTCAGGAGCTCTGGCATCACGGCCAGGACTCCACCTGTGCCCTGCGCCACCCAGCAGTGTGCACCTGCTGTTCCTTCCGGGACATTTGCATCTGTTCAGATAAACGGTCAACTATTTTCACCTGCAGACTGATCTCTCTCTGCCACCTCCTTTCCTGAAAGCACAGAGCCCAGTACTGGTCACCAACCAGCTGCTCTTGCCCACGCTCAGGCAAAAATTCAGAGCCCTGTGCTAGCCAGTGGCCAACCTCCAAAGCAAGTGGCTCTGAGAAGCTGTGCTAAGCCTCCTGCTGGTAGGCAGCAGAAGAGGCCTGGTTAGCCTCTACAGCCAGGTTTACATTTTTGTCTGCGGGCTCCACAGAGCCTCCTTTTATAGTGTTCTTAGTCCAGCATGGTGTTTGCTGATGTATGCATTCCTTTCATTTGCTGCTTCTAAAGCTACTGATAAGACCAGCAGCTGTCTTATCTCCATCTGAGAGGGATTGTTTGAGACACAGTCTAATTCTTCCCCTTGCCTTGATCTGTCTTGACCGTGTCATATCTATGTCAGCCTGCTCCCTCTTTTACGCTGCTTCTCTAATGAACATGGTGTGATCCTGCAGTCTCTGTGCCTCCTCAGTGATCTATTCAGACTTTGTCTCCCTCAGAAGACGAGCTGGGACCAGGCCTGTGGTGAAAGTCACTGGTGTTTTCTTCTTCCTGAGCTTTCCAAACCATCCAGGGTTCACACACCATAAGCAACAAGTAGGCGCTAAAGCCGAACGCACCCCAGAAGCATTGTGGTGCATTGGCTGCACTGGACGTGTCCTGTGCCCACCAACTTCTTATAGTTAAAGTATTCGAGCTTCATTGACAGCTCAGTTCCAGAGGTCCTGGGCAAACAAAGGCTGCCACCTCATCTTGCTGGGCAGGTTATTAGGGTGGAAGAAGGGGCTCGTGGGTCTCCCCGAAACTACTTAGGAGAGGCCCTAAGGGTGATGCCAGCAGGTTATCGAGCACAGTCAGTGCAAAGGGATGGCTCATCTGTTGTATATGTGCGTGTTCGGTCCTGTGGGCACGAGCTATGTCCAACCCCGCGTGCTGGCGGTGGGCACGATGTGTTCGTGTCAGGGGGTGCTGCCTGCCAGCGAAGGGAGAACGCAGGGAGATGACTGGAGGCGCAGCTTTGACCGTAATTTTCAAATCTCAAGCTGTTTGAGCGGAGATCTGTCGGGACTGTTTAGACAGGGGCGAGCAACCCAGCCTTTTGGCAACGACTGCGTTGATCACGGTTACTTTATTCCAGCTTCCCTCCACCCAAGAATAAATATATATAAATAAATAAAAGGGCTCGGGGCACGTGGGGTGGAAACCCTCCTGACAGGGCCGGGCGGAGCTCCCCGGGGCGCTGCCACGCGGCTCCTCGCGGGGCGCCGCTCCCCTCCCTTCCCCTCACGGCCCGACCCGGCCGGGCCCGGCCCCGCCTCAGCGCCGCGCCAGCCCCCAGGGGGCCGCGGCGGGCGGGGCGGGGCGGGGCCGGTGCCGGCGGGAGGCGCTCCCCGCGCTCCCCGCGCGCTCCCCGCCATTGGCTGGCGGCGCCGCCGGCCGCGCAGGGGGGAGGAGGGGGCGCGCCCAGGCGGCCTGGGCTCGGAGCACTCGCGGCCGCCCCGTCCCGACCCGACCCGACCCGTCCCGTGGGCAGCGAGCGCCGCTCCGCCAGGCAGCCCCCGGCACCCTGCCTGCCTCCCTCCCTCCCTCCCCGCCGCCACCGCCGCCATGGAAGAGGAGCGGGCGGGCGAGCAGATGCGACCGCTGCTCACCACGGTAACGGCGGCGGGGGGGGCGCGCACAGCAGGGACCCCTCCTCACAGCCCCGACCCGAGCCCCGCTGCCCGTTAACGGCCGCCGCGTGCGCGCGGCGCGATGGCGCCCGGCCGCCCCCCCCCCCCTCCTCCCCATCCTTTCCCCAGCCTTTGTTCCGCCGCGGGGGCGGCCTCGTGTCCCGGCCCCGCCGCTCCGCTCCCCCTCGGCTCCCCCTCGCCCCGCTGCCGGCTCGGGGGGGGCCCCCGAGGCGGCTCCGCTTCCCCTCGGGGCTGGTGCCGCGCACGCGGTCCCCCCGCGGGGCTTTCCCCTGGGCGGGGGTGAGGCGGGGACCGGGCGCTGCGCCGGGTGCCCCCCCCCCCCCCCCCTTCCCCTTCCCCTTCCCCTCGGGGCTGGTTCCCCGCGGGGCAGCCTCGCCTCGGAGCCTCCTGGAGTGCCCCCGGGTGGGTCCCGGCTCCCCGCTGCTCGTCCCGGGGCGGCTGGAGCCGCGGTGACAGCCCCGGCGAGGCGCTGGCTTCCTGCGGGAGCAGGGCACGAGGGCGCCTTCCCTTTGTTCCTGCGGGAGCTTCGCTCGCAACTCGCTGTTGGGCTTCGGATGCGTAGGGTTAACGTGGAAGGTGCTGGTGGTTGCCCTCAGGTGAATCCTAATGCAAAGAGGATTACGGACTTGGGAAAGTCAGCGCGCCCCGAGCGCGGCTTTGTCAGGCCCAGCAGGAGTCATTTCGATTCTCTTGTGCCAGAAATTAAGAAGGGGCTTTCGGGTCAGCCGCCTGAGCCGCTGTGCTGCCGCGGGGTCGTTTCTCGTGGAGGCCTTTTGAACTGAGGTGCTCGTCGGAGTGGTCCAAGGTGGTGTCATTGCAACAGCAGTGAGCCTGGTCTTGGTGCAGAAGGGTATCCGGGAGGTAATTGTAACTGAGGCAGATATGAAGATGTCAGAAAAGAGGGAGGAGAGCAGAGATTGCTAAAAGCAACGGAAAAAAAAAAAAAAAAAGAATTTATAGGGAAGGCATGCAGTAAATGGCTTAAAGAAAAGACAGGACACGCTGATCTTTGAGCAATTACATAGTATAGCAGCGTTGGATTTGTTGTGATTCTTGTATGCTCTGCTGTAGTGTAGCACTGCTTAATCCCAAATACAAGTGCTTTTGACAGTACAGCTTGACTTAGTTTTTCTGTTCCTGTGCTTCTGGTAGTAGAGGCCATTACTTCCGCTAGCAGAGCTTTCTGAAACTGCTTACACGTGCACGGCTTTTTCAGAAATAAACAGCTCTGTAAGATGAAAGGATTCCGCAGAAAGTGTGAATTAAGTGCTGTGGCTTAAAAACAAAGAAGCACAATCAAATAACCTCCCTAACTTCCTTTTTGGTCACCCTCCAGTTTTGGTAAGTCAGATGGTTCTGCATTTATGGGCTATTAGATGTAAAGTTTGGTGCCTCTTAGTATGGAGGAACACCTCTGTGCCCCCCCGTCCCCTTCTGCCTGGACTTATTTCATCAAAAGTGTAAAATACCTTTTAATCTTGCTTGTTTTATATTTTAGGTCCAGTCTTAAAGAAGAGAATCATCAAGTGCTTAGGACATTGGTGTTTTGAGGAGACTGCTTGGTGGCAATATGTATATAAAAGGTGTAGAGGTGTGTGCAAAACAGATGCCTGATGTAATTATTATAGCTAGAGAACAACCAATGATCAGAATGTGGTAGGAATAGAGAATACATCAGGAAAAAGATAAATAACTGCATAAATCCATGGTTCTCTCATACATTCAGTACTGTAAGCTGCTCTACTCCCCTCTTGGAAAAGAGGCGTTATTATTGGGAAAGGTTCACCGAAGGGCAACAAGATATGAATTAGCTCTTAGGTGAGAAATGACTCAACAGGCTAGGACTTGTCAGCCTAGCAGAGATAACTTGGAGATGGGGCGATGATATGTTAAGGCTCTATAAAACTACTGTGGAGAGAGCAGATAAAGATTGAAAAGGAGGCACGTGGCCAAATCACACAAGCTAGGAGCTGTCAAATGAAGGCAATAGGACATAGGTTCAGAGCTAACAAAAGCAGGCAGTTCTTCACTCAGTGTAGGGATTTCACAGGTATGCTTGTAGGGTATACGCAGGTATATGATGTGTATGCAAGAAGTCCTTGTGGTCTAAGGGGGGGTTGGATGAGTACTGGAAGAGAGATGCATGTTGAGGTTAAGAAGCAGCTGAGAAACAACCTCAGGAAGTCTGAATTGAAAATTCAGGAGGTTATGAGAGTGTAAGGAAGAGGTGTTATACGCCTTTTGTGTGTGTGTGTGTTTAACACTGTAACACTTTAACAGTTATGTTAATTTTTTGGGGGTTTGTTAAAGTAGGACTGGAGCGTGTTAGTCTCTTGGTGTCTACACAGTGGTAAATCTGACAGTTAGTAATGGTATTAAAAAGCTTTATTGAGTACCAATGATCTTGGTTCTCACTCCATGTTTCTGTCATGGTGTTAGTTATGGGATAGCTTGCTCCTTTTTTTTTTTTTTTTTTTTTCTTAAGCAGTCATAAGTAGCATTTAAAGGAACTTACATTAAAGTCCTATCTCTACGTATTTTTCAGGTGATACTGTGGAAAGGCTTCATTCTGAAACAAAAAAGTTGAAATTTCCGTGCGGTATTTGATACTGGTTTGTGTATTTCATAAAGGGTTTATGAAGTTGTAGACCAGGTGGTATGGCTGAGTAATGGGTGATATGTTTTTTTAGTGTGTTTTTTTCCCCTTTTAATGAAACAGATCTGTTTTTATCACAGTTCTGCTGTAAGTGATAGTAGAACTGAAAGTGGCTGTTGTTGGGGAAGATGCTTTTCTTTCTGTCTTCAAGTTGAAGCGTGACAGTAATGTGGTCTGCCAGTTATTGCTGAAGATGGCATTAGTATCCCTCTGCTTTTTTCTGAAGTGACTACGTGGTTGGCTCCCACTTACTTTTCAAGAGCTGTGTGTGTTTTATCAGGTGGGTTTAGGCCTTGCTGTTGAACAGCAATCACGTTTCAATGACAGCTTCAGTCTTTTACTTCAGGCTTCATTTGAAGACTCTTTCAGGTACATTTCACTTCAGAAACACATCAACACTTCAGTGGAGTCTGCCCATCCCCTTATCCCAATGCCTTTTTTAATGCAACAAGATAGTGTCTGGTATTCCAACTTTTCTCATGTGTAACAAAACCTGTGAAGATTTAGAGGAGTGTAGGGCAACAGAAATCAGAGCTGCTTGAAATAACAATACATACAGATTGATGAAAATTAGTCTAACTGTCAGAATCTGACGGCAACTACGATTTCAGCAGTTTAGTCATCAAAAATGCAAATTGCTTTTTCTTTTCAAGAAAAACCTCAAGTACAACCTAATTCTCAAGAATATATTTCAAAGGAGAACCAGGTGTTTGGTGGCAGTTAGATGGAAGTACATGGTTTCAGAACCGAGCCTTGGTCTAGTTACTGCATTTCATATAGCCTAGTAACTTTGTCTAGCTTTACAGCACATCTCTTTGGTGGTTATTGAAACAGTTCCTTTTTAAAAGCATTCCAACGTTTGATTTAGCTGTGTGGTTCTTCACATGTGAGAATGTGAGTACCATCAGTATGGTAAAACAAAGTTTTTACAGAATTGACTACTGCGTATCTTTATGCATCTTGTGTGACTCTTTTAGAACTGAGATAAGGGAACACTTTTTCACAGTGTGGTTACTAGCCTTCCTACCTGACATGCGGCTTTTGTGATGATAGGTCAGATGACAGATCTCTGGAGGACATTTATGCTGCTACAGTTACATTTTTTTTTTTTCATATTACCATATGCTGGAACGAGTGTTTTCTCTTCATGGCTGGATAAGGGTAACTGAGGGTATGTCTGTACTGCATAGTTCAGCACAGTGCAGGAAACCTGTGAGCTTGTGACATCTGACTGGCCATATGCTCTCCAGAAGTTAAACCAGTACAGTTACAGCTGTACTGGTTTGCAGCTAAATAGCATTGACCAGAGAGAATTTGATTGGCCTGATGACTGTGCTGACTTTTGAGAGACATGTTGCTGTTCTCTGTTGTGCTGTTTGGATATTCCAGGTTTGGTTAGCGTGTATATTTTAGACAGCTTGCACAATGCAGTGGGCTATGGGCAATGGCTATGATCGCTTTGGGTTAGGAGTACTGTGAGCTGCTGTTAACTATGCAGCTTTTTGAGTTCTTAGGAAGTTATCCGTGGCTGCCACGGACTTGAGAACTTTCATTAGGCTTCATTGCAGTAATTTTTATTTGTTGTCCAAAATGAGCTGTGGGTTGTATTGGTTAGTTGTCTTATATCCATGTGATTGATTTGGTTCTCTAGGTGACTTTTGATATGTCACCAAGGTGGTTGTTGACTCTTAATATTCAATGCTTTGCACAAGGGTATCTGTTACATAACATCTTTAGTGGACCCTAAAGTGGTACTTAATAAGCAGAACCACTGTATAACCAGTGATTGGTAAAATACAGCCTGTAACTTGAATATTAACCACAGAGGTTCTCCCAAGAACACTTTTGTGCTTTTGGTATGGCATATTCTGGAGTGATAAAGTTTAGGAACACTTTCATTTCACATTATTTACTGAGATACTTTTTACTATTCACTGGCTAAGATAGCTGTCTGGCTAATGTTTTGAAATAATGATGGGAATAGGGAGATTCGAATGATGGTTCTATTAATCATCAGGTTGAGAAGTGCACCATGAGTTGCTTAGTCCTGTAGATCAGTAAATGTCTGAATGCAAAAATATGAGTGTTGATTCTTCTACAGGCATTCTTGCATATGTATTTCTCAATTCACAATTGCATGATTAGCAGCAAATGAGAAAAAAAAAAAAAAAAAGCTATCTTTTTGAAAGTGCAACATTTGTATTTAAAACTCAGTCCTGGCATCTGAGAAGCTCCTTTCTGTATTACTGAGAATAATCATCAATTATGCAAGCATCCCAAATCTACCTTGTCAGCATATCTCAGTGGTTATTAGAAGGGATTATCTGTTTAACAGCCTGTGTTAGTTAGTGCTTGGCACACTCAGAGCTCTTTGTTTCACAGTGAGTTAAAATTTGCTGCATGCAGTAGAGGCAGCATGTCTGTGGCAAAGGAAATTTATATTTTTTACCACTAGATGGAGCCATTTTATTTGCGTATTGACATGCTTCTTTACATAAGTTTTACAAACTTTAAAATCCGTTCAAAGGTTCTGTATTTAGAGTATGGTCCATAGTTATTTTATTATTTCTTTGTTTGTGGAGGAGATGAAATATTTTATTCTTCCAACAGCAGTGTTAGGATTATACAGCAGAAAGGCTATTCAATTTTTATTAAACATATAAAAAAAAAAACAAAAAAAAAGTGAATGCTTGTGTGTTAGGGATGATATAGTTTTCTCTGTAAATTGTCCAGTGAAATATGAGTGGATCTTGTGTTACCTGAAGTAACATTTCAGAATATTGATCCATATTATTGCGTATCTTAGCCTGGAAGCTTTTCTGACTGCTGCCCAGTAAGGGCTGTCCAGCTGGACCTGAGATTTTGTTTTTCCTACTCTGGTGCCTTAACTAAAGTGACTCAAAGTTATGCAATGGAATGGTTGTCCTATTTGGGTATACTGGCACAAGTTGTCTTACTCGTTTCAGCAATGTTGGAGTGCTTCATAACCTTTAAAAAAAAAACAAAAAACAAGTTGCTTGTTAATTCTAGCAAGTCCCATTTTAGCATAAGTATTTGAAATGTTTTATTTCTTGTGTCATCTACTATCCTCTTTCAGCAACTAATTTTATTTTCTAAAAGTTATGTTTTTCTTTGAGTTTGATTCTTTGCCCCTGTTGGTGAAGTAACCAACTTCTAATCTGCAGTGCATGTGATAGGCCTTGACTTCCCCTAAATCTCTTTAAGTCTTTAGTACTGAAGACTCTTTGGTGAACCCAGTCTCAGACTGAAGAGTAAGACCTTATTTGAATCTTAATTTTGAATTCTCTTACCTGTACCTCACAGTATACCATACAGTATGTCCCTTTTTCCCTGTATTCCTGCTCTAAGGGATTTTGAAATTTCTGCACCTGCTTCTTGTTCAATCACACTGAATGTTTAAATTTTCAACAAATGATGTAGAATGAGTACTGATATTTTTCATAAGATATAATTGTGCTGGAAGGCATCTAGACCTGTCAGCAGTATGGCTAAGACAGTATCTTCTAATACCAAAATATTTTTAAACTTAAAAACAAGCTTGAAGTTTCTTTTTAATACTAAAAGAAGTTTCCAGACTGTTGTCAAGCCATTGCCCTGGTTTATCAGATTTCCTAGTGTTTGCTTCCAGACAAAGTGGAACTTCCTGTGAGTAAGGCACGTGAAGCTGAAGAGAAGAAGCGGGATTTAACATTCAGAACTGTGCCTCCCGTCACCCCACTGCATGATGTGTGTTGGAGGTTCTGCTGTTTGACCTCCTGCTTGTTGCTGGTAATTCTCGACAGTATAAGTATACTACTGGGGATCTATCTGTATGTTGAGGTCTGCTTTTCAGGTGGGGAGAACTGAAGGCTCACCTGAAAACTTGACCAGTTGATACATTTTTTTTCCCCATCATCATCTTTTCATTATGGAGGAATACATGCATTAAAACCACATATGTGTGCAGACAGCGTGTCTTGAAAAACTATGCTTCCCTAAAGTGATGATTTTTTTCCTGGTCTTTTACGCACTAGGCGGATGGATTCCTTTGTATTTTCCATGACTAATGGAAATATAGTAAATATATACTGGCTGTGTCTTGACTTGGATCTATTTTTGGATGGAGAGAGACAGCTAAATGACTGTAAATACCTAGGTTATGGTGAGGATAACGGTGTCAGTTATTCCTTGCTAGAGAAACCTAAGATTTTGTTACAACAAAACTACCACTTCTGAACACTGCAACTATTCCATTAGCAGAATAGAATTATCATTAGACTTGAGAATCACTAATCAAGCTGTCTTGATGGTCTGTTACCAAAGAATGGAAAAAGGTTAAAGCAAACCTGTGTTAGAGAGAGATTGTAGTGGAATTTCACTTGGTGTTGGTTTCTGGAGTGCGATAGCTTTCCAGTGCGGAAATTCTGTTGCCTTGTCAAGAGTTTGAGGCTGCTGTGTTCTGGATCCCAGAAGTCACGCGAAGCTGAAGCACTTGTGAGTTCTTTCTTTCAGACAAGGTTATGAATAAGCTACTGCAGCTAATAAATCATGTTTATTGCTAACTGATCAGACTGAGTTCACATTGAGAAGCCCTGATTCATCAGATACTCTTTTGCATGTGTAAGAAAAGGGTGTACAGCAGATAGACCTTGTTGCACCGACTTGTTTTCTGCCTCTGTTGTTTAACTTCAGTTAAAAAAAAAAAAAAAAAAGTTTTCTCCCCTTCTTACTGCCCTCCACATCTGTTGCTCATTTCTACTGCTGAACAACAACAGGTAGTTTCAGATGAGTTGTGGCTTGTCTGTTTCTACCCCAGCACACTCAGATAATGCCTGCATGTTCCTCCTACCCCTGCTTCCACCTTTTATGTGCTCTGTTTTCACATTTGAGCTCAGTCACAGGTTGCCTTTACATGCACGCTGTCCTGTTGTCAGGTCTGCACAACTTCGTGCATGGAGGAATGAGCCGTTCTGTGCTTTGAGGAGGTTGTCCATGCAGATCAGCCACTTCTCCCAGGCTTTTACCCTTTACCCTCGATGGTAGCATTCCTTGAGATTCTACCAAGAAGAGTCCTGAACAGGCTGCATTCTGCTCTCGTGAAGTCCCGTGTTAGAACTGCATGTGCTGAGTCCTGTGCTGTGTACTGTACTATTTGTCTTTCTTGCTTCTCCCAGGACTTGAAACTCCACAACTTTGTGGTTGCTGCAGGCAAGCCAGTTTCTGACTTTCACATCCCTGTCTGTTTCTTCCTTGTTTGTGAATAAGTATAGCAGAGCATCTTCACCGGTTGACTCACACCACTAAATCATCTTCAGCACGCTTGAGAAATCTGCTGGAGTGCTGTGCCTGACCATGCTCTACCAGCAGATACCGTTGTGGGTCTAGGTCTTGATGTGTACCAGTGCCCACAATCATGGAGCTTCCTCCAGCTTTCAAAGGAAGGATTCTTCTTACTCCTTTTCTTGATGAAGAGATCTGTAGTGGGCATCTAGTGCAATGTCAACAATGTTGGACTTTTCTCCGATCCTTACCTGTAAGGTCTTGACTGCCTTGTCATTTGTTCGAGCAAAGCTCTGTGTGTTGCAGACATCCCTTTGAAATCTGTTTGAGATCTGTGCTCTTCACCTTCCCAGCCTGGCTTTCCCAAGAGCCTGCATCCCTCCTTTGCAGCACTGCAGCCATGCAAGCTGTTGCACCCTCACTCTGTAAGAAGCTCTGACTTCAAAGTCTGCCTCTTTACCTTCCATGCTGTGAGGGCAAGAACCTGAGAGCGATGGGCTCTTGGTTATGGCTTTTTTCACAAGGGGGACAGGAGCACCTTCTCCCTTTTGGATGTTCCACGTCTTCACTTAAGTTTGAAAGTTTTCTCCACCATGCCCAGATTACAGTCGTATTCACAAGCTAAGGGAGTTTGGTGGTAAAGATATTTGGTCTGCTGTTAACTGGATATTGACCCTCTTCTCGCTCGAGTGACTGAGAACACCACTTGGGCCTCTTCCCCCTTCCCGTGGTGCTCAGTAGTCACTCTTGATTCACTCAACAGTAATGATTTTCTTTTTGGAAGTGTTGCTGGTGTCCCTGTGGGCAAGCAGGAAAGGGTAATAGTCTGAGGGCTGGATGAGCCTTGACATTTTTTCCGAAACAGCCTTGATCCAAACATCCAGCAGGCTATAGGCCTGCCAGGACCTCATGTTTATATTCTGTGATGTTGTGCAGTGTGGTCATGCTGTCCTGCAGTTCCTTCACCTGGCCGCTGAGCACCTCGAGGGTAGCAGCACCTCTCACAGATGAGGCTGCTGCCATCCATTACCAGCCCCAGGGAGGAGCAACACAACTCCTCCCTGAGGAGTTCTTGGGGTTGGCATCTCTGCTCTGAGAGGGCTGGTTATGCTTCATCTGCTGGTAAAGATTTTGCCATGCGGAGTGCCGTTAAGCAGTCTTGAGCGGCATTTCTGGGCCCTTTGTAGCTTTGCTGTGTGAACTGCTGACATCTGTTAGCTGAGCCCTGGGAGATGTGCTGTGCTTGTGATAATGTTATTAAATTAGTAAACCTTGCTATCTAGTTCTTCTCACAACAGAGATGGAAAACATGCAGGTTTATGTAAATATTATGTTCTAGTTGAAATTAATTTCTCATAGACACATTGTGTCAATATTTTTTTAGCAACTCCAGTTTTGTAAACATACTTGTAACAACTGTTATTTTTGCAAGACAGCTATTCATTGATAATAATCCTTCTCTCTTTTTTTTGTTGGCTGATGCCATTGCATTGGCTGATGTTGTTGCATAATTTATCCTCAACACTGAAGGCCCAAACACAACAGAACTTTGTACAGTCTGTTAGATTATTATGATGTTCCTGATTGTATATTTCATGAGATGCTGCAGAATGAATTTGAGTCAGAATCATTCCAGCCCTCAGAAATATAAATTGTTGTCTTCTAAGAAATAATTTTGGTTCATGTATTGCAGCAGACGAGAAAAATTCGTACCTAGGGCATGCTGGTTCAGTTGCATGGGAGCACAGCACTAAGCATCTATTTATGTTTATATAATGCTTCGAAGTTTATTTTTGTGAGTGTCTTCTTACAGCTGCAATAATGCTTGCAATAAGACTGCAATTACCTGCTTGCAGTCTTACTGCTCATCCTGGAGAGCTGTTTAGCTTGTGAACTTTTGTATTTTGAATTCTCTGCTGTCAAATTATTAATTATTCTCAGTACACTTATGGGCTGAGAACTAGACTTTGGTTGTTATCTGAGAGCTCACTGAATTCTTAATATGTTGTTAACAAGTTTCATGTTTGTTTATAGGTAAAATAAAGCTCATGTTCTGTTTCCTGGAAGATCTGGATGCTGCTGTAGGTGCTGATGCCTGTTGGAGGTGTCTTTGGGGCAAGACAATTTTTTGTGTTTCAGTCTCCCTAGTTACAATGTGAAGGCGTGTAAAGTCTATAGAGTTTACAAACCTTTAAAAAACAAAGGAATGGGAGTGTAGTTAAGAATACTAGGTAGGAAGTACTGTAAATTTCCAGCTTCCTTCTGAAGTTGCCCTTGGTGTTGTGAAATCAGGTGAAAGCTCTTCTGTCCACCTGACTTCTTAATGCAATTGTGACATTAACCCAGTGAAGCTAAGGGCAGTTTGTCAGGTCATGGCATTTCAGGATGTTCAGTTTCTCTGTTGTGAACTGAACATAAAACCTTGTGACTTTCTGCAATAGCCTGATCTACTGTGAACATTCATCTTGTACTTTGATCTCTTTTCCATACAGACCCTGTAGCAGTCTGTCTTGCTCCTGATACAGTTGGAAAATCTAGTGATTATTTTTTTGTAATTCAAGTAATTTTCATGTGTATTTTGCCTGTTTGATATAAGGCTACACTGAAGCTATCGCAACTAAATGACCCTTAGTGTTGGCTTTACTTGGCCAGAACTGTAGCTTCTGAGAACACTTCTCCCTAATAATCTTCCAGGCTGTGGTTTGTAGGTGTGTTGCTTTCTCTCCTGTCCTTCATTTAATCTTTTCAGCGAGGTGGTATCTATCAGCTTTGAGACTCAGATGGGAGGATGTCTTTACGAAGTCTCCAAAGACTACTAAAACGTTAAGAAGAGCAGCCGGAATGTGGTCGTTTTTTGTTAACATGAAGGTGATGAATGGGTACATAATAGAATAAAGCTGTTGGACAGCAGTGTTACAAACTAGCTTCTCTGGATCAAATCAAAAGTAGCTTACCGTAGTTTTGTGGATTCTCTGGCTAACTGGTGAAGTCAAAAGACTGTCTGCAAGCTCTTTAATCAGTACGCAAAACAATAAGGTGGAATTATTATTTAGACTACTGCTAGATTTATGGCTTCTTTGTTTCTATTAAGAGAAAGCTATTGGTAAGATTATATTTAAACTACTGCTTGTTTTAGGGCTAGTATTTTTTGTGTCATTTTTTTTCCTATTTGGCTTGTACCTCACTATTGTGGGCTTATACTATTATGCAAGGGTATGTTTACTTCAAGTGTAAGCGTATGCATTTCTTTAACAGGTCAAACATATTTCCAGACAGACTTAGTGTATGAAAAAAGGAAGTGAGAAACTTCTTAGTGAATAGCCGCAGCTGGTGTTACTGTTGATGGTAAATTTCTTCATTTTCTGTTTGTCAAACAACTACACCCTACCAGCCATGCATTTTAAAACTGTTTATATAGAAACAAACAGATAGCATCTGATAATTGTTGTGACTCATTTAAGGAAGTGATAAAACCCAAGAGTAGCAGCAATCTTTTCCTTGTTCAGCTTGATCTTATTAACATTGCTGGGCTTGCCTGCCATTGTCAGATACCAGAAGGGAATTTAAACAGGCATATATTCTTGTAATTAATATTTGGTTGGATTGCAAATGGTTAGATAATGATAGGATGGAGAGATGTGCTTCAGCTTATTAATGAAGTGTACAAAACAGTTATTGGAAAGTTAAATTGTAAATACAAGGGAAAGTATTAAAAACTTCGATTTTTGCATGAACTCTTGAGATTTCAAAGCTGCCAATGTATACCTGTAGAAAAAGGAAGAGCATCAGCCAGTTATTATCTTGGCATTGGTCTTGCTATCCATTACCTGCACTAACTGCTGACACTATATAAAGATCTTACATTTTAAATTTTAAAGAAATGTAACCAGAGTTTTTATTCAGCATACACTTATTTTGGAAAGTACTTTGCTATGTTAACTTTGCTCGCTTTTACTGAAATATGTAGCTGTATCTGAGTACTTTTGGAAGTGACAGAAAGGATACCTGTATTTGCATGCATGTTTGTTTCAGGGAGTGTGGTGTTCGATGTGCATGAGTTTTCACTCTAAGAATAAAAAGCACATGCTTCCAAGATGATACGCTGGCTTCTGTCTTGTGTCTTCTGCATTGCTGCTATTTCTTTTCAAGTCCTGAGGATCAGTTGTACCAGGTGATGTGGCACAAGAATGTAAATAGTTTCATATATTATGACCAAGTTACGGAGAACCTTTCTCATGCTTCAGTTGTCTTGCAGTATAAAACAACCTTCTGGGTGAAGGCAGGAGAAACTGCCCTTCTTGTCTCATGTGTTACTGCAAAACTTCAAATGCTATTAATAGGTATAATATTCTGCACTATTTAGTGAGAAGGTCACGTTGTGACTCTTACTGATGAATGGATTGTTTGTGTGTGTACCTACAAGATGTACTATATTTGTATGGAAGAAGATGTGGAGAAGGTTGTTAAAATTAAAGAATGAATGCAGTCTTAAGTTCGAGAAATGGTCTCCTGTAGATCTGTATTTCAAAATAATTGTGTTGTGTGAGTCTAGTGTTTCACTAACAGGTCATTGATAAACATCTTTGGAAGCCATTATCATTCCTGAAGTGAAAAACAGGGAGGAAGAGAGGAGAGGAATCAAGGAACAGCTTTCAGCCTCCTATTGCTTATAGGGGAACCAATACGGTAATGCTCAAGGAAGAGGCTGTTTGTGAAAAGTGATGTGGGGTGAAGGGGAGCCTATTTGTGTCCTTCTGTAGTCCCTCATGGCCAAGGAACATTTCAGCGATTCCTTGGGAAATTCGTACGTAACAGCTATGAACAGAAATGAGTTTTGGGTATGCCTTGACAAGGGTCATCTTCTCCCTTTCCCCTGCTTGTTTTGGTTTCCAGCTTTGCCATAAAATATGTGGTGCTTTTCTTTGTTAGAATTAACTTTGGCTTTTATCCATGACTTCATCTATTGACAGACGGCCTCAAAGGAATTGGATTGTCACTGAGTGCACTGCTCTGTGTGAGCAGTGAGTCTGTACGCGCTGATGTGGAAGGATTCCCATGAGATGCCTCCCCTAGAAAACGTGTTCTGGGACTCTGAAAAATTGGCGTGTTTTCTCTGTGTACCTGCAAGGACTGGCAATGGCTGGTGCTGCAGCACTGGAGAGAAGTTTCTCTTGGTGGCTGTGGACAAGTGCCTGTCAGCTAAAGTGGGAAAAAGTGCGTTCAATTCTACTTCTGTGTTACATATTTCTTTGTATATACCTAAATCTATTGCTTCCTATATATCTGAAAATATACTTCGGCATAAATTGCTAAGGTCTGAGTGAAGTGCCTTCCTTGTTTCTTTAGTAACTAGACAGAGACCCAAAGCAGCTTTCTGGTGTACTGATTTTAGGCAGATAGTAATGAAAACAGAATTATCTCCTGGATGTAAGCTTTTTAAAATTTGGTTTTCCATGGCTTGTCCTATCTGTACTACTGAGGGGAACGTGTTTCTAAACCGCTTAGGTCCCAAGAAAGGAATCTTCTTAGAAGAAGTTCCAGAAATGGAAGAACTTACAAAAATAATGCTGTTTGACGTTAGTATGCATAGTGATCATGCTTTGAAACAGTCATCAGTGGTGGAGCTCTAAATTTGTTTCACCAGTGTGGATGAAAGTTTCAAAGAAGTTATGTGCTCTGTATCATATCTGATAGGTGGAAAATCCTAAACCAATCCAAACCATAGAAAATTCAAAGCCAAAACCAAACTGTTTGTTGGAAGTCAAAAAGTTACACTCTAAAAGAGCTTGCACAGTGCTAAAGCAGCAGAGCTCTTGGTGTGGTTGATCATGGACCTCTTCGTAGATGGGAAAGCTGTTTGTCTTCGTTAGTGTACCCCACTGATCACGTAAGGTAAGGTATTAAACATATTAATAGCAAGTAGTTTGACAGAAGCTTAATTAATGGGGATAATGTTTTTATTGCAGATGTTCAGAGACTAGATGTAATGAAACAGTGCCAGAATTATTTGCTTGAAACTGAATAATTGGATGTGGTCCTGTAACCAGGACCCCACGTGAGGGACAGAGCAACAAACAAGGGTTTTCTTTGCAGAACGTGCCACCCAGCACACAGCTACAGCAGAACAGAGAGGTCTAGAGCACAGTGCAGCTTGTCTTCCTTTGCAGCTGAAGGCTGAGTGAAGCATATGGTTTTAAATGCTTACTGGTGTGGGTTTTTTGTTTGTTACTGCAGTAGGGAACCTGTGCTTCAAGGCCTGCTCATGATGCATTTGTAGAGTGGTCCCTGATTGACAAGTGGGTATAAGATGGGAGAATTATGTTCTTAGATCATCAGTTAGTATCACGCTGTTAAAAATTGTAACTCCGCTGATTGCTGCCCTCCTTCAGTGGTTTTTTAATAACTTTATTGTGAAGCCCTTGATGGGCTGAACAATACAGACACTTCAGAGTGCTTGTTTGTGTGAATGCTAATTGAGAATAACAGAATTACACATGATCATAAGGAGAGGCTTCTGGGTTTGATCTCTTCTCTGGAAAATTCTGAGAATCAGCTTTGTTTTCTGTTTTCTTTAAAAATGTTGATAGAATTTTATTCCGTAGTTTCATAAACTTTCAATAAAAACAATTTAATGGATTTTTTTAAAATGTTGCATCCTTACTGCTTTTGATTCAGAAAATCTTGGTGATGAAGATAGTGATCGAGAGAGTGTATTTGAGTCGGTGCTTTAGAATGGATAAAAAACATGAAGGGTGCTCAGTTTTTAGTGGTGTAAGCACAGATGTGTTCCCTGTATATTTGTGCTTTCTATTAATATGCAGTTTGACAGTTGTATTGAGGAGCATTTTTAAAAAAGGCTAGAGTTAAGTTCACAACACCTAGAAAATATGCAAATAACTGATTTTTTTTTTCTTTGAGGAGGCTTAACTACAAAATATAATACTACTTTAACGTGTCAGTAAAGATTGTAGATCTATAAAAGTATGAAAAAAAATTAAAGAAAAGGGTTGAGTTTCAGGAAACTGATGAACTCTCTATTCCACCACCCTCTTTCTTATCCCATTCTTCTGCTTATAAACTGTTAGTCTGTGAATGCTGCTAACGGCATCTTTCAAACCTGCATGTCTATCTTTGACTCCTAATGCTACTTAATTCTTTCAGAGCTTTTAGACATGAGGGTTTATCTTCTAAATTCAAACTAAGACCCAGACTAGAGGTGAAGCCTGCTGACACAGTGGTTCTGGAAGCCTGCTATTGTGGTACCAATACCTCTATTGTTGGACGTGTTACTGATGATGCTGATTAGGAAAGCACACGTGTGTACGAATGTCTACAAGTTGCTAATAATGTTACATGCTATCATAAATCCAGTTACTTTATGGGGTCAGTCAAAAATGGGAACAAGCTTCAAATACATAGACTGTACTTTCCTTTAGGCTGCTTTCATTGTTTCATTTCCTAATCAGTAAGTATAAATATGCTTTGCAGTCTTTTTCAATTGCTTTTTGTTAAACATGCTTCTTTAATAGGCCTATGTTTGAGCATGCAGTTTGATGATTTCCTTCAATAGAAAAGGCTGGAAGAATAGAGAGCGTGATGATTGCTCTGTAGTATTGCATAGTAATTTCCTTTTTGAAATTATTGGAATCCTGTGTTTCCCCCCAAGTACAGTGTCTGACTGTATATTACCCATGTGGAAGTTGCAGCCTCAGTCTGAAAAAATGTCATCTTCGTTCAGCTTTTGTTTTTTGCTTTCTTTAAAAGTCCCGATGACTTTTTTTCCTGTAGTTTCATAAGCTTCCAGTAAAAGCAACTTGAGTGAAAATTTTGGGGTTAATGGCAGCATCAGCATATACAAGTGATTTTTCAAGTGGAGTGCTTTCAAGTTCCCCCTAGTGTCCTGGTATGAATGTTGTAATTCTAGACTGAGCTGCACTTCAGTCTTCCCTTGGCAGGAGAGCTTCTTTTTGGCACTGTTGCTCTGTCCCAGAGAGGAGGTGCCTTACCCTTTCTTTGAGCCTATGTCAATGCACAGAGACCTCAGATAAGAACTGCTTTTGGAGAGAAAAAGAGATTTTTTGGAGAGAAAAAGAGATGTTAAAGTATTTACATGGCTGTAAATACTTTAAAATCTCTATTTGTCTCTATACATGAATAATTTTGCTTCGTATTCTTTTTTAAAATACTTCTGCTAGCATTAATTTTTGATGCTTAACAATGAAAACTGACTGAAATTCCCAGGATTGGTATTTCAGAAACCTGGTTTGAGGAACTCTGTGAAAGGTTGTTAAAATCAGATGATGAAGTGTTTTTATTTAAATCAATTACATCCCAGTCACTAGCTCTGAAATTAATATTAAGATCACCAAAAGCTATGATGTCTTCTTGCCCCAAATATCTAATCTTATTCAAAGGCAATTTCAATTTAAATAAAAGGCACCATTTTCTACTGAAGATGAGTGCCCTATCATCTTAAAGACACAATCTCATTTGATTAAGGCTAGCATGCAGTACAAACTTGTTTGATTGTAAAAATTTCTGATGTAGAGAATAAACAATATGCTGTTCTGTGGTACTTTCCCAGCCTGATTTACTGACAGTTGAGTTTTTCTGCAGTCAGTTCTGTGAAGAAGTACATGAATAACAGCAAAGAATCCGGTGGATAGGTTAATTTAAGTGTGCCCTGACTAAAACAGCATAAGGCTGTATATATTAAATAAAAAAAAAACAACAAGGGAGTGGTGGTGGTTATTTTTATAATATGATTATAATCTAGGCAAATGAAAAATTATCATTAAAAACATGAGGAGTTGCCTAGAGGACAGGTATATTCAAATTCATATATCTCATATTTTGTTTCTTTTCATATCTCATTCAGTGAACACTGGAATGAAGGTGTCCCTGTTCTCCCTAACCCATCCCCCCCCCCCCCCCCCCCCCCCCCCCCCCCAAAGAAAAAGGGTTAAAAATTTAAAGTTATATTTGTGCATATATGATTAAGATACCTGACTGCAGAAGCTTGTGTGATGTAGTAACTTATGACAAGGCTTTAAACTGTAGTTGGTCGTCTTTACATGTCACAGTAAAAGCAAATCTTGTCTGCTGTGTACATGGGTGGCTTCCCTACAGATTTGATGTTATCAGAAATACTTACTCTGCAGACTTGATGTCAAAATGATTAGAAATGCTATGCAATTTTTGATTCCTCTACTCTCCCTCATCTGAAGTTTGTAGAAATGTAGTTTGGTTGAGACATGTAGTTGCCATTGTCTAGATTAAACCCTTGCATTTTTTTCTCCCATATTTGAAACTTCCCTATTAGTTATAATATCCCACATTACAAATGTCTGGGTAAAGTGCTTGAAGGTATAGCATATATGATTTATGTTTCTGGAAAGTCTTTTCTTTTAGGTTTCCTGTCTGGGTGATGTATTTTATGTATTACTTTTAACGTTTGGTTTACTGTGTGTTTTAGTTTTCTGATTTTTAATGGGGTCACTTATGTTCCTAAGGACGTTTTAAAACTGTTGAATCTCCTTTTCAGTTCTGGCAGAGAATGCAGAAGAAGAGTTTGTACCTAAGGGCATGATTGATATATTGAAGCCAGCTTCAGAGTTCCCAATGCTTGATCAGAATTGCATCTCAGAAAGCACGGTGCTACTCTATAAGTTCAAGTTTGCTGTATAAGAAAATCATGGTGGTAAAACTTTTACGGGTAGACCCTATACAAGACTAGGTCATCGTCTGGCTTCTGGAAGTCAGCATAAAAGCCAAAAGCCTAAGTAAATTCTGTTCCATCCCCTAATTTAACTTGAAATCAGCCTTTCCTTGAAGCTTGTATTTGTGCCACTGGGTGGTGGCATACTGATTAAGCCGTGGTCTTACTGCTGTATTAACAAGACAGAAAGCTTTTTTGTTTATTTCAAAAGGGGTGAAAAGGTCTCTCCTTTAATTTTTTGTGTAACTTTTTCAGAAAGCACCTTTTTGGTAGTTGTTGACTGGTTAGAACTCCCATGCAAACTCGGTTTAAATGATAGTGTTCTTTGAATTAGGGAGTTCTAAGTGTTTGTTAAACAAATCAGATAACAAATAATTTGCCTGCCACATGTTGAGTGTGTTAAACCGTTTTTCTTAAATAGCCCCTCAAGTCACGAGTTTTTCATAACAGTCCTACAGCATTATTTTTTTTTTGTTTGTTTGTTTGTTTTTCCCAGAAGAGTATAAGTGCGCCTGTCTTGGAAGTACTATTTTGTAGATCCTTTTACATGGTTATACAAAAAAAAGAAAATTGCAATAAAGTATTAAATGTTGTAATTGTTGTTGACATAAAGGATGCAGTAGATTTAAAAGAGGTAAGTTTTCTTTCTTAGCTATATTTTAGATCTCTGCCAGGGAGATATAAACTTTTTTCCCTTACGTATTGCCAGTTGAGCTCTCCTATAAAATGCACACCATTTACTGTGGCATACACATATCTGTTGTGTTAGAATCTACACCTTATTTTTGAACTGGCTTCTCCCAGGGCTTCCTAGTCAGGCACAGCAAAAACATTACATTTCATAGTACATCAGAAAATGAGATGCTTTCTCTTTTGTTCTTAAAAAGACAAGCTCAGCTATATAGCTTTCAATGATGTACACTCGGTAGCTGGTTGCTTCACAGCTGGAGCAGCAAAATGCTCTTAGGGCTGATTTTCTGCTGGATCTGTTCCCTGACCTGGAGCATTGTTGGTTCAGATGACTGCCAGCCCTGTTGCAGGAAAGGGAATTGCAACTTTCTCTTACTCTCTGCCTTGTTAATAAAATACACCTGGATTGCTAGGACTTCTGTTTTGATCACTGGGGATTTGGCATGGTGGAGGCTTGCTAACGCATTGCTAACCAGATGACACTAAGCGTGTAACAGTGGGAGTAGTCTGACTGATATTCATGATAAATGGAGATTTTGGATGACCTGAACTCCTCGGCATATCTGGGACTTATGATATGTGCAAAGTATTTTATATTAAAACAATCTGCAGCTGACAACATGTGGATGGTGCATGATATACTACTTGGGATGCTAGAAATGGCACAGTTCTGCCCTTGTTCACGTTGCAGTGGTCACGAACAGGGTTAGAGTTTCACTTCCTTTCTGTCCTTCTCATTTTTAAAGAGAAATGTGGGCTAAGCACATGCAGTGCTGCTACCATCCGCTTTATCGGTCCTTCTATGCACATTGAATACATTGCCTTACCTTCCCGTTACAGTTGCTGAGCTTTGGTTTGTAGGTAATGATTTTTCATCGCTGTAAAGTTGTTGTCAGTTAATTATTACAAATATATTCATTTGGGATGCAATTTTATGAAAAAAGGAGAATTCAAGAAACAGGGAGAGCTGAAGGTGAAAAATTAGGCCTTGAATTCATGTGGACTGGTGAGATTCGTGATCTACTTCCCAATGGCATGGAGGTGAACAATCACTCCTCAAATTTTACAAATTTTTAATTTAAAGGGAACTGTGTTAGGAACTTTCCGATGTGGGTATAGTTTGATATGAGTGTTTTAACTGGATAATCTGGATAATTTGACCCTTTTTTCCTTTTTTGTTTTCCTGCCTGAGGATCTACTGTCAGGGTTTGTGTGCACATACTTAAAAAGAATCTCCATACAAAGCGGATAAAGTTCCCTGTCCCATATTACGAGGCTTCATATCTGGACTCATCTGCCGTTTGCTTCAGTGCCATCTGTAACTCTAGGAGATGAATGTTTGGTGTTTGTACAAGTGACTTTAGAACACTTAAACATATGACCTTGGTTAGATTGTCCTAGTAGTGTTGAAACAGTTTATAATAAAGCTCTTGTAGACTTGGGTGGCAATGTAAGGCTAAGTTAAAGGAAAAAAAATAGAATATTTGTCACAAATGCTACCAAAATGCCTGGAAATGAATCTACGTAAAAGCACCTGGTGAGGGATGTGTCATAGCTGTAAAGTGAGTAGCTTGGGATTTGGAAAGCGTCCCCCTCCTTTTGCTCAAAACTAAAACCTCGCTCCCCAAAGCCCTGGCTTAGCTCAGTGCTGCTTTCATGGTGACCACACGCTGATACATGCGGAAGTGAAATTGTTGGTAGTGTTCTGTCTGAACACGGTGAACTTCTTCCATCTGTCTCTACAGGAGGGTGCTTTTGAGTCCAGAAATAAGGTACTCTAAAATTTGACATGTAAATTTTTTTCAGCTTCGTTATGTATGCAAATCAGGACTGCAGGATGATTCCCAAAGTAGTCCATGCAACTTGGGGATGACTATTCAAATTACAGCCTTCAGCGGTATCCTCTGTAGATAACAAGTTTGCATCTCTCAGAGTGATGTGTAATTGTGTAATGTCACAAGAGTTCAGCCCACACTCTGCCTCGTGCTCTCCTAATCCCAGTGGTTTGTGGCAGCCTGAGAAATCCCAGAGTTCACTAGTGGGGCAGCACACCAGAGAATATCAGCACTGAATACTTCTGTTTTTGTAAACACTCAGGACCGTTCGTACGTGCCGATACCAGCTGAAGCAAGCTGAAGCGTGCTGAGCAGATGCACCTCTTGGGAACTAGCTGTTAGGTGGAAATTTGTGTTCTGAGAAACACTTGTAGGCAGGCGAGCCCTTATTCTTATGAAGGACTTTATTTCATTAAATGATGAGCCACTGCCTACAAAGGGTTCTGTATTTCCTTGCGAAGAGAATAATGTCTGCTTAGAGGAGTGGTTTATATTAAATATCTGCTACGGAAAACTCATATGAAGCTGTTCCTTTTAATGTGTTAATAAGTTTCCATTTAATGAAGAAGCTGAACAAAGCCACAGTATTTGATGGTATTTGGTATTTGATATACTAACATCAGGCAGTTTGTCTTAGAATTTGCCTGTGTCATCTGCATCCCCCAGCTTCCTGCCTCCTCTCTCAATGCTTCCCTATCCCCCCCAAAAAAAAAAAAAGTCTCCTTGGGAGGTATAATTTTACTCTCTCGTGGTTAAGTATTTTAATATGTACTTTGTTTTCTTTTGCTGCTGTGTTGATGGTAGTGTTGCTCTAATATGCTACAAGGCCTATTCTGATAGATTGATCCAGAAACCAGTCGTAATAAGTGACATAAAAATTGCTCTTATAATCCATTGTAAAGTGTTCTGCTTTCTATCACGTGGTTAACAGAGACAGAGGAATTAGTCCATCTTAGTTGATTTTGAAGCAATTTTGAATTGATTTTGGAGGAATCTCTAGTCGATTTTTGAAGGAATCTCTAATGGGAGCCTGCGCTGCCTATGAGGAAATCATAGGCTGTACATTGCTTGTGGAAAGATTTAATCTTCTGCAGAGAACGAGAAGCTCAGGCAAAATCTTTTTCATTCTGGAAAAAAGTATATACGTGCATATTTGTTATACAAATATACACAATTATATTTTTGACCTGTTTTTCAAAAAAAAAAAAAGTGTTTTTATAGCTGGAGATAAGCTGAAATATGTGCAACTTGCAGTGGTATTAAAGTGAGAATTAGGAAGGAAAAGACTGATGGACAAAATGTCTATTTGATGATAGCTACTTGTTTCTATAAATTATAATTGTTTTTATTTTTAAAAGCTCTCATACTTTGTAAGGGTCCTTTTGGAACATCAAGTGTATGGTTGAAATATTGCTGCAGTACAAATAGTTTTGCTCTGAGTTCTCACAGCGTTGTCACTGAGCATGTTCAAGGACATGATAATTCTGAGTGTATTTGTCTACAATTTGTTTTAGAGTAGTTAAGTGTGTTGAGACAGTTGCAGTTGGAAGCTACTGTGTTATTCTCCCGCTGAACTAAAACTTTCCTCTGGTATTTACTTCAGTAACAGAGGACTTCTTTTTATCCACAAGATATTTTGGTATGAGTCTTAAAAACTTGAAAACCTGAATCTGTCTCAAAAAGACTTGTTTATTCTTTATAATGCTAGACTTTGAGCATGGCTCTACATGCACATGTTCTTTGTTTTCTTTCTTTCTATTTTTTTTAATGGATAAAGCTTTTGCATGTTCTGTTCCAAGACTGAGTGACTGTCAACTAGTTGTTTGACTACAGACTAGAAAAACATTTCAATAAACTGCTTCAGTGATTGTTTGTCTTTCTAAATCAAGCAAGTATTCTTTCTAAAACTTGAATCAACAACAAAAAACTTAACAAATTAAAAAAAAAACAAAACACAAAACCACACCTGTGCTTCCCCTGCCCCAACCGTATTCTGTCCCAAAGGAATACAAACCACCTGCCCACGAACAAACCTACTTTGCACTCTCTGTAGAAATGAAAATACTTGTAGTATGGGTTCTTGCTAAGGAAGACTGCTTTAAAATGTGGGAGAGCCACCCCAAATACAATTCAGCATAGCCATTTCAGTATTGGAGCTGAAGATCGGGGTAAGCCAGGTGTGTGTCAGGAACAGAATAGGTCTGGCTGAGGATGCTAAGCTCAGATGAGAGAACTAGCAGCTAGGATACCTGCTAGATATCTGCTAGTCTTGTGTAGCCTGATTCTTCCTATATGAATCTCTTAGTTTTAGTCATTCGCACATAGTGGCAGAGAGGGTCATCGATAGCTTGGAAGGGAAAGGATTGACACACACCTGTTAGAGTGAACATCTATTTACAGAAATGGGAACAAACTGCTTTTAAACTCTTGTCAGTGCTGTCTGAGAAGATTTTTATTAGTCTGTGGCTGGAGAATTTTCCAGATGGAGTAAGTCTGAGGGGAACTGAATGTGCTCGTCTGATTTCTGAACTCATCAGGTGATTAATCCCTCCACAGATGCACAATATTTATTTTCCTGGTGACATGCACCCCAAATTTATGAACAGTACCCTCTTTGTTTTGTCCTGACCAACTTGGTCTTTGGTTGGTTGGGGTGCGCTAGTCTGGCTTTGTTACTAGACTGCTTGTCAGATGGGAAGCAGGTATGAAGGGGGGGTGAGAAATAAGAAATGTGGTGCTGTGAAGTGAAGGTGGGGTTATGGATAATGCCCTTGGGAGCCCATTTGCCTGCATGTTGTATGATGGAATGCAGATCTTAAGGTATGTTGGTGATGAAGAGGGGTAGAGTGAAGTAAAGCTCCGAATTTGGTCTGCTGGAGTGGGGGGTGCATTTTTCTGAGGGTGGTTTAAGAAAAGAGAAAGTTTTGCTACTCATCATACCTGAACCAGAGGGCCGTGCTGTTCTGGAAAAAAGATAGGAAATTAATCACTGCTAGCAGCACGGCTGTTTTACCCCTTAAAAAGTAAAAAAAAAAAAAAAAAAAAAAAAAAAAAGAAAGGATTTTTTTAGTAATCCTAGTTTATTTTGCAGAATGAGGATATATGGCTTCTGTCAAAAAAACTGCTTTGGAATGAGCACTCAGAGAGAGGTCGATATCGGGGCTATAAACACACTTAGCAGATGTTTTGACGTGGGAGCTTCTCCATTCTGGGCAGCGAGGTCCGGCCGCTTGCATTTCGCTGTGCTAACGAAGTCTTGGAGCAGCGCAACCGCCTAACCTTGGAGCTGTCCTCAGCTGCCGTTGATGCAGAAAAAGCGAAGTCTGGAGCCGCGCGTGAGCTCCTTTTTTGGCCTTCTCCAGGCGGGAGTGGAAGGCGGCCACGCTCGGCGGCCCGGGGGATGAGAGGCTGGCGAGGTGGCCATTGGCTGCGGGGCTGGGGAGCTGCTTCCTCGGCTCCTCCCGGCCTCTCCCGCAAGGACAGTCGCCGGTTCACGCCTTAGCATGGAAGAAGGAGCTCATCCGGGGAGGAAAATGCAGCCGGTACGTAACCAGCAGCTGCCCAGCTTCGTAACGGTGCGAGTGTGCAGTGGTGTGAGCGGCGCTTTGGCAGCTGCCTCAGAGTGGTGTCTGCTGCCCTGGGCTTGTTAGCGAAGGAAAGATCTGGGGGAGAAGTAGTGCTGGAAACAGTTGTGTATGGTGGAAGACATTTTCTGTGTAACTAGAGTTGCTTAAGTGTAGTAACTGGCTTAATCCAGAAGGAAAAGGTGCTTGTGCAATCAGAGGAGTGTACTACCAGATTGGGAGAGTGTGTGTGTGTGTGTTAATTAGAGCCAGCTTTTCTTAATTCGAAAGTTGCCAGCTGTGGCTTTATGAATAATTCTGTACAAGCATAGCAGGGACGTTTCTCTGAATGGTTCTTGAAATAGTGTACTGATTGCTCCTTTTGACACCCCCCTGTTGTTCGTGTCCCCCCTGTCCCTTCCCCTCCCCCCCCCCCCCCAAAAAAAAAAAAAAAAAAAAAGGCAGACAGTGATTTTTGTCCCTGAGGTAAAATGGTCATGGGGGTGTGTTCTTGTAACTTCAGTGGGAAAGCTGTAACCCTCCCCCCTCCCCCCCCCAAGGTTTCTGCAGCAAAGTTTAATGCTGGTGCTATGAGGTATTGCTCTGCTCCTGTATGGATCATCTTTATCACTGCCGTTTACCTGCAATGCAGTGTGTAACAGGGTTTACTACTTTACAGTTCCCTGGAAACTAAAATCTATGGGGTGGAATTTTCCTCAGCTATAAAGCTTTAAAGGCCTCTGAATTATTTTATGTAAATTTTATGAGGAGACCACTGAATTTTCCATTTTCCTCTTGTGGGCATAATAAAAAAGGGTTTCACTTGCACACGTTAGGATGCATCTCATTGACTTGTTTGCTAGGCTCTGTAGTATGGTAACTTCTGTTTTCCTTTGTGGTTCTGCTTTGAACTCAGCACAGAGCTATCTCAGGCATAGACACGTTGGTAGGGACTGTTATTTAAACAGGTACTAGTTAAAGCTGACATAAAACCTGAAGGAAATCTCTCAGCTTTTCGAAGGCTCGGCAAAGCTCAGTTTCCTGTGTACTCAGCTAAGAGAGGAAGGGGACAAAATGTGAGTTGAAGTAGCTGCTAGGTTTCTCTTAGTGAAACACAACATTTAAGGAAGTCTTGGGTGGTGTGTTAATATTTTGCACGTATTAAACCATTGTAAGAACAAGATGTGTAATCATTCTGGCTTATGCATTTATGCATATTATCATTTCTGGTTAAATACACTATTATTTAAAGTAGTCATTCATTTACAACTACAAGACTTGAAAATTGAGTATGTGCTTTTTCCCTTTAAGAAGAAATGCTATATTCTCTCTCAATTCCCTTTCACTGAGGTGGCTGGTGGCAAAGATGTTACTATTTGGGTTACTATATTAGTAAGCACTGCTTCATTCAAAATTGATTCATGTTTGTATTCATTCAGTGTTGTGCCTTAAAACTTAAGAGCCTTTGTTTGGCTGTTGGGCAACTGATTTCAATTCTTTCTAAAATTATAGTAAAAAAAAAATGAAAGGAGCCATGATTTTTTTTTTTTTTGAATGAAATTTTGTGCTGTGAGGCAGTGATAAAATGCAACTTTGCAAAATGACTACGAGACTGTTAATATGCAACTTGATCTCTTGTGTTGGATTGGTGACATTATTTGCTAACTTTATCCACAGTGGTAAATTTTCCAGCTCACAGAATTGACATTTGGTTGAACTCAAATGGGCTCATTTTAATTTTCTCTTGTATTTTAGTCATTTCCTGATATAATATTAATCGAGCCATCCTTTTTTCTTGTGTTCATTCTAACCCTGTTCTTTGGCAAACAGTGTGGTATAGTTGAAGGCAAGTCACTATTGTGACCAACCTTTTTTCAGTGTTTTCTTTCCTTTTTCTTCTCATTTCCTTTTGCGTTATGATTACTAAATGGCCTTGTGTTTATTGCTGTCTGATTTGTCAGGGCCATGGTTTGTCTTGCAGGTTGTGGTGCTCAGCGTGACAGTGGCCTGATTAATATCTGCTAGAACCACTGAAATTATTTATAAATTAGTTATTTATAATCACCAAATGGTCAATGGTGCAGGAAGGAAAATGTATTAAAATAGCAATGTGTTCAGAACTGTTTTTTTCCCCAAAATGGTGATTATTTTTAAGTAGCATGTATACATTTTTTTTCTTTACTGTCCTCCACATATGGTTTCAAAGAAGTAAAATGCAACTCCTGCAGAGTCTGTTGAAGTCTACTGATGTCTATTGGGCATGTATATCCAAACTGATGCTCTGTATAGCTCCTTGTTTTTTTTTTTTGTAAGTCTTCTAGAAGCGGATTGGTGAGAGTTCAGTATTTACTGGGATAAGCTGAGCAGTTAATTAGAGGATTAGTAGGATAGAGAAACTTCTTTAAATATTCCTAACCTCTCTCGCTGTGGCTGTGGTATTGCCGAAGTCGAGGTGCCAAACTTCCCTTTGTGGCTCAGAATATTGCTGAGGCTGGGAGGGGTTCCCGCGTACATGTGAGGATAGTTGTGTAAGGCAGTAATCGTATAACCACAGGAAGAATTGAGGGGGGGCAATGATACCCAAAAGCCCTTGAGCTGTACTTGAGTCTTGCCTATAGTGCTTGGGTAAAAGCTACTGCTACGATAATGGGGAAATATATATCTGGAAAACAGCTGTTCCTGTGCACATAGGACCAAGGAGAACCCACTAGTACAGTGGGCTTCCTCTTCTACAACTGGCAAATGTTCTCTTTGCACATTATTACTTGTTTTATTCTTACCTGCGTGTATTTAAAAGGCAGGCCCAGCTAAAAATTGCGTGCCAACAAATGGGACAGGCCCTCGTTCTATTCGGTGCATTTTCACGTGGCTGTCAGGTCGATCCGCTTATTTTAGAGCGGGTGGCACGGCGCTGCTTCGGCAACTTCCGAGGAAACAGTATCCTCGTGGCCGTGATGCTGTGCCCAAATGACTTAGTTAAAATGCATTTATAGGCCATTCCCCTAACTCTGCTAGAGCTGTTTAATAGGCTGAATAATACCTCCGCTTACTACTATTCAGAAAGAACTTGGATTTTCACATCCTGTCTGTCCTTCAAGGTGTCAGCAACTGGAGAAGCCTGCCCTCCTCCCCACCATAGGCTCGTCTTACTTGTGATTTAAAAGGGGAATCAATCTGACAGAGAGGTAAAACAATATATTTAGAACTTCCCGAGTGCTGCTGTTAGTCGTTCCTCCAGGTGAACCAGGTCAAAAGCCCTTTACCAAAGGATAATCAGTGCTCTGTAAGGGTGGCAGCGGAAGAGCTGCAGCATAGACCTAGTGCTGGTAGCTGCCACTGATGGGCCAATGATGGGCCTCAAGCTCTTTAGAGAGGAGTCATAGATGGCATTAAGAAAAATACTAATTCTCAAGCTTCTTTTCCATATTCACTTCCAGGGTTGCTGTTACTGGTAGATCTGTCATACAAGGCTAGGATATACACTGGTCTTGTCTGACTTTTTTTGCCCCTTCCTTCTGAAGTATTACTGCCTATTAGCTTGCAGTTATGGGAGACTGAATGGGTAGATGAGAGGCTGTACATATACATGTAATCTGTAAACTGGTGATGTATTTTATCTCCTGACCACATGGACAGTTAAGTGTGCTTAGAAGAGAAATGCAGGTTTCTGAAACAAACTGTATAGGAGCAGCTGTTGTGAAAACCTATCATGAATTACCCTACTGATTATTAATTATTCTGCACAATTTCAGTAGCAGTGTGACAAAACAAATGTATGTGTGTCTATACACCTCTATATTAAGTCTTTTATATATATATGAACATACATGCACACTTGTGCACACATCTGTAAAACAAGTACAAATTCAGGTTTTATAGTTCCTCTTCAGTTATTTTTAAGTGAGATGTGGTCGAAATAAAGGTTTTAGTTTCTTTTTCCACCTTAAGGTTTATTTTTAAAGCAGTATTGGTATTTTTTTCTTTGTTTCCTTTTACTTTTTCTTTTATTGTTTTGTTACTGGAACTGTGATAGGTATCATCTGTTTACATCTGAATACAAGTCCAACAAATTGAGGGCTGACAATGCAACAACAACAAAAAAAAAACAACACGTGTTTGATGGACTGTGCTTCCTAGGTCTAGATCAACCATTTAAAATTTTTCGCACTGATTTTTAAGTTTATTGGAGACTTTGTGTGGGCATCTGCTGTTGTGTCTTCTTGGAGACAGCATGCTGGTTTGGATGGGTGGTGTTTTGGTGATGAAAGGATGAAGAGCAAAATACCCAGAGCAAACCACCCTGTGCAGAGACTCTCCTTTTCTCTTAATCATGGTTATGTACATCTACAGCTCTCTTGTAAGCAGCTATTCAGTAATGCTGTTCATCAGTGAGCCCTTCTGGTCTGTCATGCGTATGTGACTGTGTAAGGTTAGGCGAGCTGCATGGCGAGAAGAGTTTGCACAGGTGACAGTGGAAAGTTTCCTTTACATTTCATATTCGGTGCGTCATATTTGTGCCAGTCCACTAGATGATAACTGACGCATGCTGCAGTTGAGGTTGACAACTTAATCCTTGCAAACTTGACTGTTTTCCTTCGTTTCATGTAATTTAGGATTGATGTTTTCTTAAAAATAGTACTCTTATGAAACATGTGGTGTTGACATTTAAGATTCAGAAAGTGTACTGTACTGAATGAAGGCGGATGTTTGGGAAGGTAGATGAGTAAGGTGTGGGCAATTTTTGGATGCTTGTTTGTCTGCAATAGAAAGGGATTCATTCTATTTTCCTGGACTGAAAAAAGTCATCTGAAAGTCATCTGAAAATCCAGAGGAGGAACTGTAGCTGGATTCTGCTGCCAAAAAGAGTCTTGTCTGGTTCACAGCAGTTGAAAGGGATTTGAGTTTTGTGCTGGGGAAAGTTTGGAAGGCTGATGGGGTTGCTGCTTGTGCTGTTTCTTCTTTTCCTCTGTTATTTGGTTTCTTTGCTGAGAAAAAAACAGAAGTTACATGTTAGAAGTGAGTCTTAAATTTTGCTTTGACTCATCTGCGTCAGCTGTTTTGGGGCATCTGTGGCACTACTGTACGTGAAGTTTCATGTGAAATCAATGGTAAACTGCAGAGGAATGCTTGCTGAGGTACTGCCAGCCTCCTTATGCCCCTGAGAAGGGGAAGCTGACTGACTGTAAACAGTCCCACCTTTCTTTGTTTGAACTTTCTTACTTTGTAAAAAGTTTATAAATGAAAAGATAACCGAATTGGGAACAAGTTTTGATTCAACAGCTGAAAGCTTTCTCTCACTTATGCCTTAAACTGACGTGGTAGATCTATAATTATGGAAACCTATGCCCTACAGACTTTATTTTTAGCAAGGAAAAAGCAGTAGTAGCTTGGAATCAGCTTTATAACTTACTTTAACTTACTAGATTTTTTTTTTAATTTGTTTTTACTTGACCTAAGGCAAAAGTATCTTATGATAGCATTTGCTATTGGCATCACAAACAGTTGCATTAAAATGATGCTTTGTGCTTTTCTAAACAAAGGCTATAAACGATACGCTTTCTCATGTATGATATTTGTGGTTGCTAATGGTTTATTCTTGGAAGAGTCGTTGCATATGTTGAGTACTTTGAGATAGCGATAGAATGGTTTGCAAGGGCATGCATGCCTCTCTGTAATCTAATCTCAAAAGACGTTACTTTCACATGGTGTGGTTTTGAAGGCTGCTTCTGTACGTATGAAGTTGGCAAAGTACCTCTTACTAAAAGCAAGGGATGATAAATATTAATAGCACGGTGTAAGGGATTCAGCAAGTACAGTTTCAAAACATTACTAGGGCCAAACAGAATCTCGTATTGCGCATGAATTTTCCATGGTGTGTGTGTAACTTTCTTTCAGCACGCAGCAGTCTGTGCAGTGACTGGGAGAAAAACTTCGTTGTCCTTTATTGCTAGAAAACTGTGTATCTGGCAAGCTTCCAGATATCCTAAAAGGGCTTTTAAGGAGGAAGAAAAATAGAAGTTAGGATACTTCAGCTGGCTATATGACTGCAACCATGAAGCTAATTATTGATTAATTAGAGGCTTTTTTTTTGACAGCAGTTTCCCAAATATTAGTGTTTTTTTTTTTTTTTTTTTTCCCCACTCTCAAAGTGTAAGACACTTAAATATTATTAATCAGCTAAGTTATCTTTATTTTTATCTCTAGCTTCTGAGTTTTCTAGTAATGCGCTGCCTTTGCATGCATATCTGATTCTGTAAAGTGGTGTGTACTACAGGCATGTAACTTTCTAATTTTGGGTCACTGATATTGGAAAGCAGTGATGCTCCACTCCTCCTGGGTAGCATTATGGACTTACCAATGCAGTTAAAAGCTTTGCTGTATGGATTTGGTGCCCCAACAGATTATTAATTTAAGTTTTCTAATGCTGCTTCTAGACCTCTTTTGCTATTAGCTTTATGTATGTTAGCTTCCCCCCCCCAAGTTGTGCTGGAAAACACATCTTCAGTAAAGGTAAGAGTTGAGAGTCCCCCTGCAACAGTTTTTTCCATACCTCCAGGACAGTGACCAAAGAGCTGGCAGAGGCTGATTACATTATACAGGCATCTTCTGAAGGGCTCTTTAATCCTGTTTTGGTGTGTAGGAGGCAGGAATGCCCCCTCCCCACGCTGTGATACTTTCTGAACTTCTGCCACTTCTTTATTAATACGACCCAGTAGCAGTTTCACACAGCTGCCCACCAGATACACCTAAACTGATCTGTAGTGGTCTAGGCCATGAAGGACTTCGGTTTTCTAACATGCATCCACGTCTCTGCCCTTGCAGTACAGCAGTGGCAAAATGGAGCCACTGTGTAACACCTGCCATGAAAACCCATTCTTAAGGCCACAGAATCCTCCCTTAGTTTTCATCAAATAGTTCTGCCATGTGCTAGGTGTTATTTTGTATCTTGCTTATTTACATAGTGCCAGCTGCTTTTAATGTTGTATGTGGTGTAGCTGCTTTTGTTACAACCGTCTCCAAAGTGGGAAGACACTTGTTACTGTCTCCATTTTAAACCTCATCTGAAAATATTTATTTTCCTGTATATGCCAGCCATTGGTCATCTTCATATTCTTTAACCTACTTGTCCTACTAGTCAATGATTTGGCTTTTTTTTTTTCATGGTGTATAATACACTGTAGTAGATACCCGTTTTAGAGAGACTGAGGAGCTTTGTTGATTTTTTTTTTTTTTTTTTTGGGGTAGGGAGAGGGGTTCTTGCTTACAGCTGCTGTACAAGTATGTTGATTTTCATCCTCCTCACTTCGGTGTGAGAGGACAGGCCTGCTCTACACTCAGAGCACTGTGCTGTTGAGTGATTCCAAGATGAGAGTTTTAGTGAATATCACCACTGTAAGGGTTCCCAGTCCCTATAAGACTCCCGATTCAGGGTTGTGCTTTTTTTTTTTTTTCCATCACAAAACCATTATTATAGATCCTGCACTGAGCTACCAAAACGTGGCACTGGGCAGCTTCCAGCAGTGGTGAGCAGCCAGATGCTTTGTGGTGGGCCTGGCTGTCACACAGCCACAAGGAAAGGCGGTTCGGTGAGCTGAGAAATGAAGTCAGTTATTTAAGTAAATAAATGGAAGCAGCTGGCACAGCTCTTTATATCTGATTTCATGATCGATAAATCTGACTTAGGGGAGGAAGGAAAAAAGGTTTGCCTGCAGGATCTGGAAGAGCAGGGCCAGCATTCTTCAGCAGTTGGCTGGCTACTACAGGTAGTAAAAGTGGTAAAACCCTCCATGAGGGCAGGCAGCGGCAGTTCAAGGGGAGATCTTGTTCTGCCAGGAGGCTGGATGCTGTGAGCTGTTAAAAGAAAATAAAAACTGCATTCTAAGAAATGCAATCCATTGGGAGAGAGGCAAATTTCATGTTGCTTTGGTCTCAGTTCTGAGGTGAGAGTATGAGATTTCTCCAGCTCAGTTATTTTGAGTTACTTTGTCAGGTTTGTGCCAAAGGCAGGGTGTAAAGGTGTGTTTTAGTGATGTGTTCTGTGTAGTGCTACATGGATTTAGAGAAAGCACTCACAGATAAGAAACCTGTCCTTGAACCTCTACGTATTTCAGATATTGTGCTTTTACAGGATGAGTGGTATGGTTTTGGTAGTAAACGACTGGAAAAGATCATCTCGCAACTGCTGTTGTCTAACCTTGTACATAAAAAGCATGAATTAGATGGGGTGTGGCTGGTTAACAAGCCTCTTGCTGAAAGCTGAGTGAACAGTTGATTATTTTGATCTTTCCAAAACCGTTTGTCTAGAAGAGGCCCTCGAGCTGTGTAGCTTAACTCTTTTGCCACCCCTTTATATATAACCTTTGGTTCATAAAAGCTCCTTATTTGTGCCAGAAAATCCTACGCAGGAATAGTTTCCTAAGCAAACGTGTTCAAGGTCTCTGAATGGGAACTGCTGGAACTGTGAAAAATTTGCTAGTTAATTTAGTGAAGTAGATTCGCTGCTGTTGAGAGTGAAGCTAAAAGAAGATTCCAATCCTGAAATGTACGTCCTGATCCTTGATAAGATGAAATCAAGAGCATTGCAAAAGGAAATTCAGTGGTATTTAGCATATCTGTGGATTTGTTCTCTGGTTTTCCATTACAACTTCATGTTCACTGTTTCTGTTCATTGGCATTAAGTTAAATGGTTTTAGGTTTCTGTAGACAGCATTTGCTCTGAGTCCTTTTTTTCAGGCTGTCCGGCTGTTGTGTTTTGTGCCCGTCTCCCTTCCCTCTCTTTATTATGATACTGGTTGGAATTTAAATCTGATGTGAATTTTTGTCCAGCTTTTTGCCTTTTGCCAGGACAGCTGACTCTGTTTTTAAACTTGTAGGAGCATCTCTTAAAGTACAGTGGCAATTATTTGTGTAAATAATGAGTTTTAAATTGTCCTTCCTGATGACTCTAAACAAATAATTAGCTTAATTTGCTTCATTATTTTATGACATGTAGTTTATATAGCCTTAATCATACTGATGTTTTCACAAGCAGTGAAAGAAGATGCTTTTCTTCAATACAAAGTAATGTTTTCTTGAGGAATTGTATGCGTAGCTTTTCATTTATATTTTCTTTCTCAGTTTTTAAGAGGTGAACTTTTATTAGTTTAGAAAACTTTTGACAGCTTCCAGAACAGCAGAATATCTTCAGGAATTCAGAAAAAATTAGTTTTATTTGGATTTTCGTAACTTAAACTTGTCTCTTGTTCCTTCAGGGTCATGATGAAGAAGCTGTTGTGGATATGGGCAAAATCAGCTCTACTATCAATACAAACTTTGAGAAAGAAGAACTAGAGAGTAAGTTTGTGGGGCCTCTCTGTTTGCTTAACCTGCTTTTTTCCCCCCACAGGATAAAATATCTATTTTCCTTTGAGTGCGACCAGTATCACTAAAAAAAAATCAGAATTTTATGGCCAACGTGCAATTCTAGGAATTAAAGTCAAGGAACTGCAGATGACTTGTGCTGTCTTTGTCACTGCACATGCTAATAAGTACTCAATGTTCTTTAAATCTGTCACTGAAAAGAAATCTTTAAAAGATAGTTACAAAGCTTTTCTTCGAAAGCTTTGCTTCTAAGACTAACAATCAGAATGTAGCTTTGAAGAAACAATCACTTTCAACAAGTTGTTTCCCAGCATGAATGATGTCAACTTCTTCAGAATCAAAATTCAGGGAAACAGGGATCATGAGGAAGTTGTTTGTTTTCTTTTCGGAAAACTTCTTGGGACTGTAATCATGTACTTCAAATACTGACTGACTAAGAAGATACATTGCTTTAGTTCCATGCTGAATCGTACATCCTGTCTACAATCAATGAGAAGTGTTATGGAGTCATTGTTTGACCCAGAACCCTGCATTTAGCACATTTTAAAAAAAAAAAAAAAAAAAAAAAAAGACATTGAGTCAGTTTCATATGCCAAAATCAAAAAGGGATATTTTGTCTATGGTGTAATTCCTTGCTGGCTTGGAAAGGAAGTAGATTGGCTTGAAAGTTCACATATGTCATTTAGTGATGCAAGAGGAAAAAGCTTGAAAAAAAAAAAAAAGAGGAAAAAGTATGCAGGGTAAAAATCTTACTTTCCTGTGCTCTGAAGCTTAATTAACATTTGTGAAATGCTGGAGACTATCAGTAGATAAAGTAAGTAGTATTTCCTGAAACTGCTGACTCTTACTGCTTCAGAACAGCAGAGAGCCCTTATAGCAGCAGTTTCTAGCTGACAAAAGTTGGTTTTAGGTTAATGCCTCATTTTCTTATGCTGTATTCTAACAAGGGACAGTTTAAAGTGATTAAAGTTATTTGCTGCTCTTGCAGTTATATTCTTGCTGTGTTCCCTTCTCTCTGTTACTGCTTTCTGTCTTGAGCTGACGCTTTGTTTGTCTGACTGTACAACAAGCGTGGTTAAATGTAGTAAGCCAGCTGAAGAAGAAACACCCCTGACCCCAAAGGAACATAATGAGAGATCTCACGAATTGAGTACCCTGAACCATTTTGCCACACAGGTGGGTGTCTGCCAGTGCTGAGAGGAGGTATGAGCATAAGGCTGAGGGGTAGAGGTGCGGAAGTGCAGTGATGCTAATTCAGTTAGGGTTAAGCTGCTGTGAAGCTTTTTCACTGTCTGTTTTTGCAGTTAAATCTTCAGTGTAGATTTAAGCTGTCTCCTCCTTCGTTTCCTTCTCGTGCGTTTTTCTGGGAGATGAACCAAAACAAGCACGGGTGTGTTTTTGCAGGGAGGCAGGGGTTAAGAGGAGGCAGGCATTCAGCTGGAGTAGTTTGTCAGTGAGCTGAGCAGCTGGAATGCCTCAGCACGAGGAGGAATGACATGGGAACGTGCAGCCGGATCACTTCCCCAGTCTTTCATGGCACAGGCACAGGAATGCCTCAGCCAGTACCCCACTGCAGGGACACAAGGTAGGGATGGAAAGGCAGTGGTTAAGGCTTCTGGAGGCAGTTTTAGCAGTTGTACTGCTGACTGTGAAAATACCTGCTGTCTTGTTACCAATGGCCAAGGAATAAATTACAGTGAAACTCAAACTTGTGTTTCATGAGCGTTCGAGTCAATGTAACGACTACTGAAGGGAGGAACTGAAGAGATTTCATTGTCCTCATCTTGCTCTTAGCCATGCAGCCTGCTTCTTTCTTTGGCTACCTCGTGCTCTCTTCAGAGCAAGACATTGTCATTTTCTAAAGGGAGTGCTGGCTATACAGAGATTAAATGTAGCTAATAAGAAACCTCAGACAAAAATGTATTGCAGTAGGATTAACATGTTTCTGAAGCTTCAGAGAGGCACGTATTTTAGGAGTAGCCAGAATTATTTTTTTTATAATTACTTATATTCTGTAGTTTCTTAATTATCTGTAAGAAAATTGGTCTTTTTTATAGTAGAGTGGGGAAAGGGAGGGACAGCATGTATTTTGACTTCTATCAGTGGTAACCATTCAGAAGTAAGAACAAGAACTTTTTCTTTTCCTGTACTGAAGAGAAATGTATGTAAATATAGTCATTTGACTGGTATACTTCTCTGAGATTCACCAAAAGGAATTGTTTAGATTCAGGGTGTCTGAGATGATAAATTATATGATCTTAGAGTCCTGTTTATTATGAGATCACTAATTATAAGCTATGATGATGAGAGTAGGCATGTGGGTTCGGGGGGAGGTAGGGAGCTTTGTTTTTAATTCTGGTACTAAAACCTTACAAGGGGGGGAAATGGAATTGTTGTCTGCAAGCAGTAGGAAATTCCAGATAGTATTATTTTTCATTATTGACTTGTGAAAATTTCCTTGTAGGCTTAGGAAGATCTACAGTAGCACTAAGTATTGTAAGTGTTTTAAGAACTGAAGCTGTTTCAGTCCAGTCTTCCAACTTGTTTCTTCTGGTGACTTGAAAAGGAGTTCTAGGAATTTGGAACCCCTCCAGAAGTGTGCGTTGATTCACTTTCAAGGAGAGGCAGCAATCAATTAATTCAGTTCAGCTATGATGTGAAGAATCAAACCTGGAAAGCCAGCAATGACAGGTGATAATTTAACAGCTTAAAAGCATCTACAAACTGATGCTGATCTGTTTGATGCTGCAGAAGGCATGATTTATTACTAATGCTGGAGCAACATTTTTTGGTGCTCTCAGTACTGGATGACTATTTTCGGGTAATTTTGTGATGGGAATGCCAATGTGATGTCAATGGAAAGCAGACTAGTTGCTAAATGCAAAATAAATCTTGGAGTTAGGGCTCTGTTAATGGTTGCAGGGAAGTGTGGTACCTATCCAGAGTGACAGTATTTAGGTTAGAAAGGTTAGAAATAGGCTACTTGTTTTGCAACTCTCCCTGTAAAAGGAAAATAGATAGAAATGGTAAACTGCAGTTGTGGGCAGACTGTGTAATAAATTAAGGTACCACTTCTTACCAAAGTTGTAAGGCCATGCTTTGAAATAACAAATGTCAGTTTACAGAAGAGCTAGAAAGTGGAATAACAGCTTAAAATAGCATCTTTAAGAGCACCTAATGTTCTTAGCTTGATGCCAGACACTTTGAGCCTCAACGAATGAGAATAACAGCGGAGTAAGGATGGAATGGAAGTAAGGCAAGAATAGTAATGGCAGAGGTATTATATCCCATCTTTCTCTTAAGGACCATGTTTTAGGTAAGTGCTCTAAAACCTGAGTTGCTATGTTTGGCTTGATATTACTAGGTCTTATCTTTTCAAATTCATAGATGGCTTTTCAGCTTGATTTGTGGATGCATTTACTAGATCTAGCTTAGGGTAAAAGGGCTATCTTCTGTTACTCTTAGCAGACCAGTTGCAGGCATAGCAAAGATAAGAAGTTTACACATAACAGAGGTTTTGTTCTAGAAACAATCTGAGGTTGAGTGTCTGTCTCAGTAGACTAGTTTTCTGTGGCATAAATCCAAGAAGCAGCTTTCAAAACGTAAGTTGATTTAGTAGCTGCTCTAACACTATCCTGTGGCAGGTGTAAGTAGTGTTTACTTTTCAAGTGACCCTATTATCTCTGATACCTTGATGGCTTAAAGCCATGTTTTTCCTTTAAGAAAACAGCTGTGCTTTTCTGTTCATCTTAGTTGATAAGGATAGATAATTAAACCATCCTGCACTTTTTCTTCCCTCTAGAAATGAATATATCTAAATGGAAAACTTGTTCTGCAAGTTTTGCAATTGCTGTGAATAATCAGAAATTGTTTCAGCACTATAAAAGGGCTTTGGGGAGCAAAGAGAACTTAAATTCCACAACAAGTTACAATGTACTGCTAACTTTTTCATTTGTTTGTTTTTTGGTGGTAGGTTTAATATTAATCTACCTTTAAGATGCATCTAAACTATGAGGGTTCGAAAACCCAGGAGTAGTTCCTGCAAAAACTTTCAAGAGAACACATTGCACGGGGCAGGTGAACAGATGTAACGTAACAGGGCATTGTAGCTGCTGGCCCTTTAAAAACATGCTTAGTATTTACTTTCTCATGTTCCCTAATTATAGGCTGCACTAATTTAGGCAGAACGCGTTTTTTCACGGCTCTCAAACTATGGAATGAATGTTTGAGTCGTAAGAAGACCCCCTAATGGTCTAGAAAAGAACTGTATTTAACTGAAAAGAATTTCTAAATGCTGTGTTAATGAAATTACACCTTTTTGTGTGATCAAAAAGTAGAATAAAGCATCATGAAACTAGTTCTGAAAATAAAATTAATTTAGGATGCTCATCAATGATTCTTGGAGGCCACCTTTCACCCATTGGCTCTAGTGATATCCCTGAGCTGCAAAGTTAATTTAAATTGAACTGAGAGCAAAGTGAAAACATGTCTATTCAGGTACAGTACAGTTGGACATGTTAGGTATGTTCAACATGCTCTGAGTCATATGCAGCAGCAACGAAAATATTCACTTGTACCAGCTAAACTAGTAGCTGGTACAGAATGAATTATTTTGTCCTTATTGCTCAGAAATGTAATATTTCAGGAGTACCTGTGCTCAGCTCTTCTGTGTAAGTTACAAAAATCAAGGATGTTTTCCTAATATGACTTTTAAGGGAATCTTGATTAAGTAAACGTTGGAATTAGGTTGCATTACTACACCTCTGTCACCTGTGTGTTGAAACTTACAGTTACACAATATGTTGTACTTCTGCCATGGGGTATCTGCATATCCACAGGCAAGTTCGATGTGACTTCTTTTCCTGTTAATTTGTACAGCATTGAGACTTCTTTGTACGAGGAGTAATTTTTCTCAATTTATTGTATTATTAATATTGTTCATCGCAAAGTTAAGTGCTTAAATGGTATCAAAACTACTTGCAGGATGGCTTTTGAGAGGGAAATCTGCCAATAGAATCTGCTCTATTCAGTTTTATAGGCATAAAACTGAATAGAGCACCCAGAACGCCTAGACACAATATTCAATGTTCATGTGGTGGTGATGTTAAAAGGCGGGAGGTTATTTCTAAATTCTAGACCAGTTTTTTTGGAAGTTAATTCTCAATTCTTGATGGTAATTTAACAGGAACTGAGTGTAAAAAGAAAGTATGAACTACTGCACCTCAAAATTCATATTCTTGGCTAACTATTGCATAGACTTAAAAGGGGGAAAAAAAAAATTAGCAGTTCTGATACCACCGTTGTCATTAAGGGAAACTACTCATTCTACAAACAGTGGTCTCAACAGCTAAGGAACCCTCCTGTGTACCCTATTTCATTAGTGGCTGGTGACAGGATGTTTTGTATCTTTCTGTGAAAGATATTATCTGCATTTACAGTCTTTCTGACAGAGCTGAGACTGAGGAGGAAGGAATAAGACTCAGTTTTCATACTAGAACAAGGTTAACTTTTTTTTGTATATATACTAAGATATTCATTAGATTAAAATAGCAGTACGATTTTGATTTTGGTTTTATTTTGTTTAAAAGGCATTGTATAGTATTATAAAATGGGTGTGATACTCTATCTCAATTCTGGTTTAAAGTAATGAAAACATTTTCAGGCAAGACAGCTTTCCTACAAATTTAGTTTAATATTATGACTTAGGTGTTGCTCTATGGGAGGTGTAGACTTCAGTAATTCAATGACTTTTCCATGGAAAGTGGAGTACGTGCAGGGGATCATACAATTCACTTTAGCTTTCCTTATTACGTAGCCAATTTAAAGTAGATGATTCCTATATAAATAGAGAATCTTAAATGAAATAATCTTTGAAGGAAATGAAGTAGCAAAGAATATGTTTTTAATATGCAACTATTTTTTCTATAGAACGAGAAAGCAGTGCTGAAAAATGAGTACCCTTGAGTTGTTACAATTTCTAACAAGAAAGGCTAGATAATCTAATATTCATTCTCCAAAGCTGACAATGCTGTAAATCCACTACTAGAGGTTAAACAGTGGGAATAAACAAAGTGATTCAGCACTTAAACTTAAAAGATTTACTTTGAGAACATCTGCAGCAGACAATAACTTAGCTTATAATTAAATGCTTAAAATCCATTTTGGGAAACTCCCATGCTAATTTTAGCATTTCTTTTAAGCACAAAGTTCTTTTTAAAATAGAAGCCATTAAAAACAAGCTAATGCCTTTTACATAAATGCTTAAAATAAATATTTAATGTAAAATGGACCAAGATGGAAGCAATGCTATTTAAAAATGTATGACATAAGTGGTGTCTTAACTTATCTGAGAGAGTTTATGTGATGCTCCTGTTCTGACTGCATGTATCAGAAATTTTATGAAAAGGTAATTAATGGCAGTTTCATAATCTGAAACATGTAAAATTGTTATTCAAGCAGTAGGGCCAGGATACAGAAGTTTACCAAACAATACCAACTGAAACTTGAAGCTTTAAAATGAACTTGATGGCTCCAGCTTCCTCAAAGATTTTTGAAACAAGGCAGAAGACAACTTATTGTCTGTTGATGGCTTTCCATAACATTTACTGATGTTCCAAACATTGACTAAAGCTGTGAAGTGATGGGTCTCAGAATTCTTGCTGAATAGATGACTTCTCCATTTGAAATTCATCAAATGCTAGTGTTGAACAACAGTTGAAACTTCTTAAGTGTGAAGATTTTTTTCTTTTTTTTTTATGTAGAAAAGGTGACCTTTTTTTCCTCAGAAAGGGTTAACCCTTATATGCGACAAGATTCCCCCATAATATTTTTCACACCTTATAAATATCAGGAAATAGAGGTATTTGGGGGAAAATTAATCCACTTAAAGATGTGTGCAGCAGTTGTACAAGAGACAGGTATTTGAACAAGTTTGTAAAATAATGCATTTATGACCATTGATGAAGTGGAGAATTTTTTTTGCAAATGTTTCTCTTCAAATCCTCAATAAATAGTGTATCGACTGTGGAAGCCTAGCCTACTTACAGGGCTTGGCATCCTTGGGAAGGGCTGAGAACACTGATTTATTAGTGGACAAAGGTCAACCTTTGACTTTAATGGAACTTTTGCCTAAATTGTCTGTTTCTAGGTTTTCTGCTCTCCAGCAGAAACAACTCTTCGAAATGATCTTATCTATGCATCCTTTCTCCTGAGCGCTGCTGAGGCAGGCTGGATTATACACCTTCAGCTCAGAGTGTGGAACCCAGCTATGGTCTGACTTGGATGTGTGGTACGAGGGCAGCCAGCTCCCCCAGGTACCCAGTGCTGGCTCCTTCCCCAGGAGAGAGAGGTAGAGGCTGGCTGTGGGCTACAAAGCCCTGGGGCAGACGTGGAGTGCCACAATCCCTGTGTAGCTCTGTCAGCTGGCACTGGGCTTTTCCTATTGCTGGTACTACCTCCACGTCTCATGTCATTACTGACAATGTCTTCTTGAATGCTGTTGATTGTGCCAAATAGAAATAAATATTCAGTGCATTTTTCTCTTATGACTGCCCCATCCAACTCGTTTTTCTGCCTTTTCTAAAGTCTACAGAAGAAACCCACTTCTGTGTGTAATGAGTCCTGGTATTTATTGCTTCTGCCAGTCAGCATAATGTGATGCTGGCTTTCATTGTGTAGTGAGAAAACACTCTTTCTTACTGAGCTGCTTTACCATATGCTATGCATACAAAATTTTTGGATTATGCTTTTCAGTACTATCTACGCAACCATTCCAGTACAAAGAGCATATTCTTAGATACACTTAATTACTATGAGCAACAGGGGATTTGGGGATAGGGCACAGAAGGCTTAACAGATCCTAAAATATATTGGACTGTGGAGAACCTGTGGGCTCCAGCTAAGGCAAATAACCATCTTGTGAAAGGATTTTTTTTTATTCCTTTATAGAAATTTGGTTAGAAAATTCAATATTGTCAAAACAGGATATAATTTTTTAAAAAAGGCAATTAATTCTTTTAACAAAGCACAGAAAAAGACTGCTGATAATAAGGTTCTTTTTGGTAGGAAGTTAATGCTTGGAAAACTGAGATGATTGTATACAAACATTGATATTCCTTTTTCCAACATTAAAGAAGGGTGAGGTATAAAGGAGATTCTAGTTGTTCCTAAAGTTTTACCAGAGCAGAATGTATTTGGAGAGGATCTTTGTGCTCTGAAGTGTTTTGGGGTGTGAAAAGATTTGTTTTCACTTTTACTTAATTCACTGAAGATTATTTTTCATATTTGTGTACCTATAACTTCTGAGCAAACCTGTGATATAGTTGATATAGTTGCGCTAATAAATAGCATTGAGCTCATTTTTGTGTGTACAGGTACTTTCCATGATGTATTAGTGTAAATTGTAATGATGTAATTAGTGTAAAAGCATGAGATGATGGATTTTGAATACTTCATGTTAGGGTAATGTTTTTGGGGATGTGGGAGTTGGAGACACCTGAGAGCACACAGCTTTTCTTTTTCCCAGATGCTTTTTTGGCCTCTTTTATAGTATCATGGAACAATTTAGGATCTCTGCAGATCCTTCACGTATGACATTACTTGCTTAAATAAAGGCTTCTAAGTAAAATCAATGACCTAACTTTGTATTACTATCTGATGATTTTTTTTTTTAAATAGCAATTCCTATCATAAAGTTTTTATCTTTAGCTGACTATTGGGAGCTTATGGAAAAGATAGTCAGACTCTTGTCAGAGATGCACAGTGAAAGGGTGAGGGGGAACAGATGAAAAATGCAGTATGGAAAGTGCTGACTGGCTGTTTGGAAGTCGTTTGTGTTTTTTTTTTTTTTTTTTTTTGGTGGAGTATGTTGTCCGTTCCTACACTTGGAGCTTTACTGGTTGTCTTCCTGAGCAACCTGATCAAAAAGATGGCTTCAACTTTGAAGGTGGTCCTTCTTGAGAGAGATTGAACCAGATAGCCAATCTCCAGATGTCCCTTACAACAGCAATTAGTATCGTCTCTACAGTTCAAACTTCTAAGTAACAGGATTTGAGAATGTATAACGTTCCTTTCCGTGTAGGTGTTATCTTGATTTCCCTCGGTAACGTAGCGAAGAACATTCTTTGTATGAAGCTTAAAAGTTGTCCATTTGTCAAAGTGATGTTTAGGAAGAAGGAAGTCCTGTGTGAAATTCTGCTTACACAGTTGCCACATCAGAGCATTTTGGATGTATGATTTTGATCTCTCCAGGAGTTTAGAAGTCTTCTATTAATATTTTCTTAGGGCTCTGGGAAGAAACCAGAATATCTAAACAGAGCATTTTCTGTTTCCACTTTATTTGACTTATAAACTGTAAACTGACTTGCACCATGTGATTGAGACATAGTGAACTCCTATCATTTACATTTTTTTCATAGGGATAAGGGCCTTAATAGTAAATACCCTTGGTGGATTTGAACAGCTAAGCATGGATAAAGTCATGTTAGATTAAAATGTACAATTATCTCTTGAGTTCTCTATCACTAAATTTAGTATCAGGCAGTCCTCTAATTCTATTGATGATTGGTTTAAAGTAATTCTCTAACAGGCTTTACTTGCGAGTGGTGCTGTGGTACAAATGTTGGTGGGAGTTAAGCTTTGAAGGTCGAGCAATTGTACTTTTTAAGCTTTTAAAAACACTATTCAAGTAAAAGGTGGTGTTCCTTTTGAAATAACACTGATTCTGGTAATATGTATCATAGCCATTTTAGAGTTACCTTTTCCTCTATTACTACTATGTTTTGGCCAGGGTGAAGGGAACTGTAAGTTGTTTTTCTCGGTTCATTGGGAATGAATGAAGAAAAATCTTACGTGTTTTTTGTTTTGTTGGAAATCATGCTAGCAACTAAATCTTTATCTGTTCATCTTCTGGCTTTAGTTTCTCCTATTTGAATAATGAAGTTAAGGGAGCACAGACCTACTCGACACAGCACTCTTTATTTTTAGGGGCTTTTTCAGTGCTTTTGTTTGTGAAGTTAGAATTAAGCTTCAACCTGTATAACTCTTGGGCAGCTTTACTCTGCCTTTTGGTGTTAATATCCCTGCAGCATCCAACAGCAGCAGTTTAGGATTTCCTAGGTAATAGAAGAGATGGAGGGTGTGGGTCCAGCTTCCCAGCAGGGCTGGCTATTCTTTGTGGAAGAAACTCATAAAAGAAAGGTCTCTATTGATAAATAGTAGTAATGAATGCTTCAACAACTTAATCTGTGTTCTATGCTTCAAGGGAACAAGTTTACTGTCAAAATGCTTCATTTCAGATTTGGTCATAGTCCCAGTCAGTCCACTCCTATTAAAGCTAGTGTTTGAATTGAGTCAAGCCTCAGGTCATGTAATTCAGAAAATAATCTTGACTAGATGAAAAAAACGCTGAGCTTGCTCACATATTACTGATATATTTTTTTTTTTTTTGCTTAGTCCTTTCTCTTGTGTAACACAGAAAATATTGTTTTATAAGGTATTATTTACAAATTTATATAATCTTGAGGCTTAAAGATGCTTCTTAGAAGGCATGTTTGACATGTGTGCATACATATGCATATATGTGTATAGTCACAACTCCTGTGGCTTGCTCGGCTTCTATAAACTTGCTGAATTTACATCTCTCTAGGAGCTCAAAAACCACTTCCTTTTCCTTTTGTTAAAGTCAGTCTTCTGTAATAACTCTTCTACTGTATGAAACAAAGTATTTAGTGTTAACCTCCAGGCTTATAGTTAATGTGTCTTTTCCTGAGATTGTTTGTTTAAAAAGGCATTGAAAAGGTTATTGTACATGCTAACTCCTTTATAGAAGGCATTGTAGTAATATGTTCATAACAGTTCATTGATTTTTTTTTTTTTGTCAGGCTGTTGGTGCTAGTATTGCATTAATGTGAGAGGTCAAAGGAAAATAAGATGTTGAAAGTAAATTTTTTTAAACAGCAGTATGCATTAATTTGAGGATGTGCTATCTAAATTTGTTAAAGATCCTAGAATGGTGGAGGGAGGGGATAACAACAACTGTGTCAGTTGTGTGATGTTTTAGGAATGCATTTTCAGATGTAAGTTTCTGTAAAGCTCTTCAACTAATGATACTAAAGGAATGATATGTTTGAACCTCAGGTTCAGCTAGGTGTGTTGATATTTAGAGAAATATTTGTGGTTTATTCAACCATAGAAAACTTCCAGATTGTAAGATATGGGTAACTTACTGAAGTTTATAAATTTAACTGTGAGATCACATCTTGCCATTGTAGCCGCTATCCTGTTACAATGATTCCAAACAAACAAGGTGTATCTTGTAATTTCTCTGCTTTACTAATAGTTTCCTGGTGCTTTTCAAACAGCTTCTTCCAGTATAGATCAAGACTGTTTTATATTACTTGTTTCACAACTGAGTTCTTGAATTGGCCCATAGTTTATTCTTACTCATTTCCCCAATAAAGTGAGTATAGCATTAATTCCTTGACACTGGGGAAAGACAGAAAACAAATGGTAACACTAGTTAAATAAAGGTAGTTCTGCAAAGTTTTTCTGGATTTTTTTTTATTGTTGTTTTACTTTGTCAAACTCCTTGTTTTTTGACAATGATACTAAATTTGGGCAGGAGGTAATTTTTTTTGTTCAATTGTTTCCTCTTGAACTTTCTTGAAAGGCCACAGAGCTGTGTATATTGGAGTTCACGTCCCCTTTGGAAAGCAGGGCCGTCGACGGCATAGACATCGTGGGCACAGGCATCACAGAAGAAAAAAAGAAAAAGAAACTGATAGAGAGGATGGCCGAGAATCTCCATCATATGGTAATAAATTTGTTGTGGGAGTTCCTTGTGTCTCTTGAAAATAAGCTTAAAATAGTTACTCTGTGCTTAAACATTGTGCTGTTTCTTTTATTCTTACTGCAATTGTGTATTTCTAACTCCAATCAGGCAAGGATTTTGTAGTTATATTTTATCTGAATGAATCATAAGTTGTTGGGCTTCATCCGGGTCTGTGTCTGAATGAATGTTTAGCAGCCTGCACTGAATAGGTTGGACCAGGGCTTTTTAATACTCCCCTTTAGCTTAAAAAATACTACTTGACTTAAACACCATTTTCCAGATTGTGTGTTCTTGCATTTCTTTCAAAAGTGCTGAGTGACGCAGAGAAAACTATGGATACAGCTGTGAAAAGGCATTTGCCATTTGATCCATTTACTCCACCCTTTCACCTGTCCATTACTTATAGTGAGAGACTGTACTGCCTCCTGAGTTCTAGTTCTGGATTCCCCCATCCCCTCACCCCTCTGTCAGCAAGAAATGACTTGCCATATTCTCTAAAATGAAAGTAGTGGGCACTTCTCTTGGTAGATTTTCTTGAAGACCTCACACCTACTTCTATTCCTGTACTATAATGACTGAAAAAATTATGGTGTAACGGGTAACTATTTGTTCTACTTTGGGTGTGGATACCATGCTGTTCTGTCGTGTTTCTGTGATGAGAAAAACACTGTATTTAAGGCCAGTTCCTGAAACAAAAGAATTTTCAAATAGGAACGCTTTGACGAACCTCCTTTTACTGTTCGTGTACAGTTCTTTGTTTCATCTACCTTCAAACATTACCTTCCCGAATACAAATTATTGCTATGTGATCATATATTTGTAGAGTCTCCTTGCAGGTTCCAAAGCATCAGGCAATATTAAATAGATAGAAATTTACTTCTGTCTTCTGGGATGTTTTTTCAGATACAAAGGATGCGGCAGGATTCCTAGGATACACTGGATTTGGGACAGGATTTTTTTTTTTTTTTTTTTTTTTTTAACTTTCCTACTGGTTTTGCTGAGGATGTTTTCATATCGTTAATCTATTGAAAAATTAAAAATACTTAATTGTGTTACCAGAATACAAACATAAATTTCCAGATGTTACTTTGTTTGCAGAAACAAAGCAAAATTTTAAAAGGGCCTCCTTTTAAAGAGATGTCCATGTTTCTATTGTTTCTGTGCCCTCTTGAAGAGAATATTGTACTGCATGTTTCTAACTGAGACCAGGATATTCAAGTATTACATTTTGTTTCTTGCATAATAGAAGCAAGTTCTTTTAATTGTTGGCTTCCTCATTTTCTTTCAGACACGCCATCCCAACGAGTGCAATTTATCCTGGGTACTGAAGATGATGATGAACACATTCCCCATGATCTCTTCACTGAAATGGATGAACTTTGCTTCAGGGATGGAGAGGAATATGAATGGAAAGAAACTGCTCGGTAAGCTAAAAGTAGATTGTTTCAACGTATATTTTCTAATGATTTTATTTCAGAGAACTGCAAACCAAGTCTAAGTTAAAATTATTGTGAACTATAAGATTTGGTTAAATTCAGGATCAGCAAATTAAAACTTTTTTTGTTTAATTTTGGAAGAATTCATATGTTTTGTTGAAAGACCCTCAGTCTTACTGATGCTGTGTTGACTTTCCTAAAACTCACCATGCTGAGCATTGTGAAAGGTACAACTGTTTGTTATTAATACAGGTGTTCAGCCATGTAGCATAGTATTTACTGTCTCAGAAATCTTTGCTCTGTTATTGGTGATAAATTGGTGTAATTTTTTTTTCTCAAACCTAAATAAAATTAGGTATTTACACGTTCTTTTTAGGAAGTATTTGATTAATTTTTTGCAAAGTTGAGTGCATGAATGTTATAGGAGGCCACAATTATGTTTGGCCAACATCAGTTAAACTGTTTCCTTCTACATGTGCTGTAATATATTCTTCTGGATGAAGTACTTCCAATTATCTTAGTGTGTGCTAGCTTTTGCAGACGTTCAAGTTGCATCACACCTGTGAATCAGAATCAAGATCTGTAATAGTATAGTAAAACATATTAATGTTGCCTAACTCTTGAACATCTGACTTGGCATCCTTGGAGACTCAAATATTGTATACAAGCATTTCAGACAGCTGAGATGCAGATCAAGTATTGCATTGTTCATAAGAATTCATGAGTAGACAGGTGTTGTTGAAACCTGATGAAACAAAATTGGCAAAAACTAAAGCAGTTGAGCATGGATAAAGGCCAAGATGAAAATGTTACAACCATTAATTAATTGGATTGTTTGAGAAATCAAAACCAGTATGAGCTGACAGGTCTTCCTCTTCTGTGTTGTTTAGAAGTCATAGGGAAGGATGGGGTTGCTTGCCAAGTTGTCTGTCTTCCATGAAGAATATAAATGTGTGTATGTACACATTTCAGGTGGCTAAAATTTGAAGAGGATGTTGAAGATGGAGGTGATCGATGGAGCAAACCTTACGTAGCAACTCTGTCTCTACACAGTCTCTTTGAACTACGAAGCTGTATTCTTAATGGGACGGTCATGTTGGACATGAGAGCAAACACACTAGATGAGATAGCAGGTTGCAGCAAAACTTTTTTGAAATATTTTATTCCTAATTTTTAATCTGTAACTTTAAATGCTTTTGATGATGTCTTTTTATGTTCTTAAAAACACTGTACTGAAGAATAGGTATGTGCTTGCTTACTGCGGTTTTCTTCTTCTGGTTATAAAGAGCTGATCTTGCAAGCTTCACTTATGAGCATCTGCACTAGATGAATAGGACCTCCTTTATAATGGATTTTAGGATGAGGCCCAAATTTTACCTTTATGTTCTAATTCCTGAATGTGTTCTTTGTCTTTGTTTCTACAGATTAAATGTATGTATCTTCCAGAACATTTTTAGGACTTATTTGTGCACTTTAGTACCATAATTATTAATCATAACTTGGCTGATGTTAACTTGATGCCATTAGGGCAGTTGAGTGTTGCACATCTGGTATTTTTTTCACCTTTATAAGAGGTGAGCAGAAATAAACTATGTAAACGTTGTTTGACCCTACTATGTGTTGAGTGTCCTCACTAATCAAGTGATCATATTGGGTACTATAAAATTAGCTTTGAAAGCTTTCATATATACATATATCTGCGTAGTCTGAATGCCTTTTAACTAGCTTTATGTAATTTTCCTGGTATCTCTTGCTACAGATACCACATGGGAATGCCTTCTCAGGAATCATGCTAGGCTAGGCTGATTGACATGTCTGTGATGGACAAAGTGTTTTGGCATAAAAGCTTTGGCACTGATATATTTTTTTTTTTGAGTCTTCAAAATCCTCTCAGGAAATTGATATTTCCTTCCTCTTTTCCTGACTTACAGAGTAAGATTGTTTAGTACGTAGTCTGTAAAATTATGAGGAGATCACGTGAATTTGTTTGAAGTTAACGTTAGGTGCCATTATGGAAGCATGTAGGATAGTAATTCTTGGCAGGGCATGAGGCAATAAATGTATCGTTCTGGTTCCCTGAGTTAGTAATACCTAGGAGGTATTCTTGGTTCTCACTTAAACAGGGCAGGAGTTCTGTTTTGAGAAGCCATAGCAAAAGACTACATTGCCTAGTAATCCTAAAAGGAGGCTGCACTGCACTGACAGACTTTTCCACATATGATTTTGCCTGTAAGGCATTCTGAGCTGTCACCCTTCTCAGTGTGAAAATTTCTATGCACCTACGGTTTACTAGTGCAGCAAGGTTCTTCATGCACGAGTTAATAGAACAATGAATTTTAAAAGTTGTGTGTCACATAGTTTTATGTTAGTTTGTGCAGGTTTATGTATGTTTGTTTCTAAATAACAGTAAACAAGCAAAAAAAACCTGTTAAGTAATCACAGCAGATATTTTCCCAGACATGCAAACTTCTATGCTTCTTGTAAGCATATGGATGATGTATCCTTCTGAATCATGGAATGGTTGGAGGTTGGAAGGGATCCCTGGAGATCTAGTCCAACCTCCCTGCTCAAGCAGGGTCCCGTAGAGCACGTTACAACTTGATGTTGTTGACAGCTGACTAGTCAGTTTTAGATGACGAGACTAGCATTTGCTTTATGTTTCCTCTTGGAAAGTATACGAATGACATGAAGTCAGTAACATATTTCTTACAATGATGCTAGTAATAAATAGTATTTTGGATGCACACGTTGTGCATTGCTTATTTGCTTGTTTAGTGACATCTTTGAAATTTCATTCAGATTCTTGAAGATGACTTTGCTTTTGAGAAGGTACTTTTTGTAAAATAAATTCTATTTTTTTTCCTGTGATTTGGTTGACCTGCAGTGTTAGAGTGTGTAGAAGGAAAGATCTGATATATGTATATAATTTTGATTTTTCTGTTGTTCTTGTTATGTAGATATGGTTTTGGACAACATGATTGCTTCTGGCCAGCTGGATGAATCCATAAGGGAGAACGTGAGAGAGGCTCTTCTAAAAAGGCACCATCATCAGAACGAGAAAAAATTCAGCAATCGGATTCCCCTGGTTCGGTCTTTTGCAGATATAGGCAAGAAACATTCTGACCCTCACTTGCTTGAACGAAATGGTGAGATAAGTTGTAGTGTCCAATTTATTCTAACCTGTTAAATAATGTTCCCACTGGGAGATGAAGGAAAATTCAGCTGATATTAGCAGATAAGTGTTTCCTTCTTGATAAGCAAAGAACTAATGATAACAGTATGTGCTATGTGTAGCTATGGCTGATGTTTCTGTTTATTTTTGAATTTACTCAAATGCTTTACTTCTGCCTGTATGTGTAGCATGCATTATGGTTTTGAAGCGTAGAAATAGACCCATGTTGGTCCTAATACTTTTTAGGAAATACTTTTTAGGGTGTGCTTGAATAAAATGTGTAATCTTTGAGTAATTTCAGCATTGGGGCATAATATATATGTTTGTCAGGTGGCTTGTACTTGCTTATTCAGTCTTTATGCAAGAGATTTACTTTGTAGTTGTGTTGCGATGCTGACAATTAGTGACTTTTAATTCAGCGTTATTATGTTTATATGACGAGAAAGAGTTCACCATCCTAATGGTGAAGAAATTGCTTTTACCTTGGAAACTGTTAATTTTTACCATGTGTTGTAGAGAACAATCTATCTGGAGGAAGAAAAAAACAAACACAATGTAATTAGAGGCTGTTCTAAGTCTTTTATTGAACCAATTCCTGAAAAAAAAATCTGGAATGTCAATAAATTTACTTGAGACATCCAGTTCCAAAGTGCAGATAGCAGTAAATACTGCAAAGCAGCTTACTTTTATTCTTACTGCCTCTATTTCCTTCTCTATTTTGTGTTTTCTTATGCTTTGCATTAACTAAGCCATGTATAATTTCATGTTGAATTTCTTAGTCTAGTGAAAACTCAGTACTGATTTCCTGAGTAACTTCTTGCAATGAAGTTCCTTTCCAGTCTTTGAAAACACCTTATTTTTCAGAACATGTACTCTTCTTAGTTATGTGTTTGTTGGGTGATCCAAGTTCAATACATATGTGGAGTATACTCTAGCCTAGTCTTTCTGACACACATTGTTAGCTAGTGAATATATGATGCATGGTTAAACATTTCGCCAGAAGCTTCAGAATTAGTTTTTTCTAGAATGGAAGTGTGACTGATTTAGAGTGTAACTTCTATATAACGTCTGACTCTTGTTTTGTGTAGCAAATGTGAAAATTTCAAATATAAACTTGGTTTTTATCCATCCCTTGACATCTGTATCAACCAGATGTATTTTTTTCATGTGATAGTTAATTTTGCTCTTTATCCTAATATAGTTGCCCTCTATTAACTGGTAAAACAAACACAAGTGCATATTACTTTTTAGTCTCTTTGTACACCTGTGTGTGTTAGGATTAGGACATTTTATGTTCATAATTCAACACAAACATACTGACAAGTCAAATGGTTATTACCACAGTGATTAACATAGACAAAATCAACCAGTTTTCCTTATTGGTCCTTCTGTCTTCACTGTACTGCAGTTTTGATAGCTGAGCTTTGTGGCTTTAGTTCTTATTTTAAACCATTTTTATCGGTAGAACCCACTCTTCCACTGTTAAAGGAGGAAAAAAATGTATGTGACATGTACCTAAACATATTTTCTTTGCCTCTTTTTTACAAATTATTCTAGGGTTGTCCAGCATGTTGGTCTCTGTATAATGCCACTACAAATGTGAGACTAAATGTGTCTAGTTTGCTGTTTTTTGCTTGATGGCATATTATGTGAAAACAGCATGTTTTGGTCTTCAGAGATTGTAGGAGAAGTAACCAGTACTCCCCTCAAAAGAGACTGCCATCCCAGGAGAAGTGTTTTTTTTTATTATTTTTTTTATTTTATTTTTTATTTGTAAACAGGAGGAATGGTTTCACTAAACCTTCTAACGGAAGTATCGGTATGAAGATTGACAGTCTCTCTCCCTGCTTTATGAAGAACTAGAAATTTGAAGGAACTGTGACAAGACTATGTTCTCTTTAACATGAAAATAGTGGGGCATTGAGACAGGATAGGGCAAGAAAAGTGACACTGAATTTTGGAGAAATATTTTTGGTTTTAGGCAAAAAGGGGATATTTGGTATGTCACAGCAAGAAGAGATGGAGAAGGGACCATGTAACTCCTCTTTGTACCCTCTTTAAAACTATATATTGAGACTACACCTGGCTAGAAAACTTCCTATTAAAATGGGAACTTTGTTGGAAGACAGTTGTATTTAATGTGATTTGACAGTTTGATCATGATCATTTAAAAAAAAAATTCTTCTTAAAAATTTACAATACTTCGTATATAATAGATGCAGTTAAATGTGAAGTCTTGTAATATATTGGCTGCTAATGACTGTTAAAGGTTGTTTTTTTTTTTTTTTGGATGGCGTTAGGGGGTAGCTGCTGTGTAATACGGAATAAATTCTAGGACATTTTAAGAGTCAGTTCTGAGAGACAGAATATTTTTGTTTTGTTCTTATGTTAAGAAAAATATCTTGGTGACTTTGAAACAATATCTTCTCCCACATATCTTTGGTGTTCTAATTAGTACTTATTAGTAATTTCTGACCTAATGTCTAAAATCGGATCTGCTCTTATCTTTTGTCTTACTTGCATGAGTATGACACTTTTGGCCCATAAAGCTTGCAATTTACTTTGTAAATTGTTAATGCATATTTGTTTCTCTTTTTTTTTATTTTTATTTTTTTTATTTTTCCCTGATGTAAGCCTCATGGTGTTTCATTTGTTTTATCTCAGGGGAAGGCCTTTCAGCCTCCCGCCACTCTTTGCGAACAGGTCTCTCTGCCTCAAATATTTCCCTGAGAGGAGAAAACCGTTTGTCTGTTCTTCTCAATTACCTTCTTCCTTCTTCAAGAGCTGGAACTCCGGCAACCTCAAGGTGTACAACCCCTGTCACTACCCCTCAAAACACACCACCCTCCAGTCCTACCTGCAGCCACCCGCCAACCACAAGTGCCCAGCCAAGTTCACTTCAGGGCAAGGAATTGCTGGTGTCCTCTGCCAGTGATGATATTCCTTCAGTAATTATCCATCCACCTGAGGAGGACTTAGAAGTTCAGGACAGCCAGGAAAAGAAGACAGAGGAAAATATTGGCAAAACACCAGGCAACTATCAAAACTTAAGCTATCCATGTGTGATGCTCTCTGCATCAGGATCACTTGCATTGCAATGTTTTTTAGCACATAACTTGGGCACAAGGGGTTATATTAACTGTTACCTCTGCCTGCATGTTTTATTTATTCTCACTTGTGACTGTTTTCTTGTATGGCACTTTTAACTTTTTAGCTTTTTAACTAAAGCTAGCAAAAAAACTCTTTAACCTTCATTTGTGTAGTTAAAAAGGAATTTTGTTTTAAAATATATAATACATAAGCAAAATGTCAAAGATGGTGGCCTTTTCCTTTCACTCACCTACAATCCCTGTCAGGTTTTGTTTTTTTGTTCTTTTTGTCAGTGAATGAAGTAGTATTTTACACCGATGTTTGTTATCCAGTGCTGGTTACAGAACAAGTCATAGTGAAGTATTAGAGACAAATACGAAAAGAAAAAAGGTGCAGTTATGACCGTTGTAATAATGAGTGTCTTAGATCATCATGAAGTATTTCAGCAGTTTTATTTTTGCTTTTGGGCTTTTAAGAAACAGGACCATTACAAATGGTAGCTTGGAATTGTCAGGTTGAGTTTACCTGTACCTTTTCCTAGGTAGCTTTCCATTACTGCAGTGTTTCAGCATCAGACAGTTGCTGATTGTTTTATTGTGTTTGATATGCAAAATAGTTTAAGGTAATTAAAAGCATATCTAGGTCAGAGCCCAACAACTTATTAGTTGCTGACTAGCTAGGCTTTTGGTTTTTACATGTAAAAAGTTATGTAGGCATATATATAAATAGTGAGAGAGGATGGGGAATTGAGGCAGTTTCTTCTGTCAGTTTTATTAAATGTTTCTTACAGTCTGCATGCTTTTATCCTTTCTTTCTTTTGCAAAATCATCACCTACTTAGAAACTAGGATTTTCATGGATAAACCTTGTTTTTAAGGGTATCACCTAGCTTTTTAGACTTCAAAGTCCTAAGTCCTGCCTTTTTTTTTTTTCACAAGCTTATCTTGCCAAAATCTAGCTTGTAGATTTGTCTACTTATGTCTATTTAAAACAAAAAAACAACAACAAAAAAACTGGTTTCAAAGATTATTGGAACATAGTTGCCTCTGAACTGCTGCTGTGCATGAACTGTATGGGTATGTGAAAAATATGATCTGTTTTATCATTTGGTTATACTTAGTGGAAGTATTTTTTTTTTTTTTTTAACCCGTCCAGCTCTATCCATCTCTTTATCAGGATTAGTTTCAGGGTAAGCAAGAGCACACAGTTGTATTCAACAGTGAAAACAAGCTGGCAGAAAAGGCTGCAGTTATCTGCCTTTTCACATTTTGCAGCAAGTTGCTAGAAAGGAAATGGTAAGCTGTTATAGGCTGTCGTCTTGAGTTGGAGTAGGGGCCCCATCCTTACTTCAGTTCAGAAGAGCAAACAAAAACCTCATTCTCTGCCCTACTTCTGGGAAATTAAGAGAATTCTTGTGAAGACCATTCTCTCTCATGGATGACCTTTCAAAGATAATTAAAAACCAGAAGTAAAAAACAAAACAAAAACACAACAAAAACAACAAACAAACAAACAAAAAACATTTGTAAATAGTTTTCCTGTTCTAATTTTTCTCCTCATCTGGCAGGAATGACAGCATGTCAGACATAAGATCTTCAGAACCCAAGAGAAGGCAAACAAATGAAGATCAAATACTTGATACTACTATTAACGTTAATAAAGCATTCAACCAGAATTTCCAAGACGCATTCCTATTGCTTTTGTGCCTCAAGGAGATATTTCTCATAAAGAAAAAATCTGAAAGTGATGATTTCCCAGTGAATCCATTAAATAAATGTCTTTCCAAAGAAAGAACACCAGTAATAATGGAAGACATTTTTGTTTTTCTGTTTTTCCTCTTATTTAATTCAATAAATCATTTGACCACAGAAAGACATTTTCCTTTGAGATGCATTTGAAGACATTCTCAGACTGTGACTTTCTGGGCTGTAACTGAACTAATCTGTCTTGTCTTCTGTCTAATCAAACTCAGAAGGGAACCCTGAAGAGGAAGTCGTCTTCCTTGTCCAAAACAAAAACAAGCAAAAAAACCCAACACCTTAAACACCATTCCATTAAAGATAACGATCTGTATCACCTTGCTAGTAAGCCAGAATATTGCAGCCTGCATACTTTTTCTACGTCTTTGTGATTGACTTGTGTTTGCCTTCTCTGAATATTGGGAAGTGTTTTAATTTGCTAATAGATGGCTTTCTTCTTTTCAGCATTCTTCTGTCCTTGGCCTTGTGCTGTTCGGATTTCATTGTTTTTATTTTGTACTTTGTAAATAACTGGAAGGTTACTGAATTTCATGTGAGTTACTGTAAAAGGAGGGGGAAGGGAGGCACACTTTTCAAACTACTACTTGATTTTCATCAGCCATTCACTAGTTTATAGCAAGTGAACCAGGCAAAGGGTTTTCCTTAACAACTCTTTTTGTCATGTATTTTTGTTTTCCCATCTTCAAAACTGTTGAATACTTAATTCCATAGGAAGAACTAAGAACAGAGAAATGCCACAGCTGAAGATCAAGTGTTAATTCACCAGCAACATTAAACTTTTTTAATAACAGCAAAGAAGCCTGTTACAGAACTTTTAATTCACTGATAAATGTACTTTAAAACTGAATAAAATAACTGCAACTTTTCTCCTAAAATTTACTTCATGAAGATAATTCAGAAAGCTTTGACATGTTTGCCTTCTAGGAGTAAGTTGTGCTAATTCTTTTCCACATAATGAAGGCAGCATTGAAATTTATTAAAAAAAAAAAATTATTTCCTCAAACAGAAATATGGTGTGACTTGGTCTTTAAAAGTTTTCTCCTTAATAAATGTTGCCTATATAGACATAATTATATTGGAACAACTGTGCTTAGGTGTTGAACTCATCTTAGTTCCCCCAACATGATTTTCTTTTTTACTGAAGCAGGGACACGAGGCAAATGTCTTCTGCTTTTCTTTCCTAGTGAACTATTCCTATTAGATTTTTTGTAATCATAGTATTCAAGTAAGTCTAGTTAGCACATAATCTTTAGTGAAGGTGTGGTTATAAGTACTTAAGGGATCTTACAAGGTTTTAATCCAGATTTACTCAAGACTCGTTCCACTGCTGTCTTTTGAAGGAGACAGACAGAGCATCTGCATGACAACATCAAGAAGAGAACTGTACATTTTTAATGGGTGCATCAGTAGTTGGTAAGACTAGATGAATTTCTGTCTGAAAAAAAAATACTAGGTGGTACTGGTTTTACCAAAAGCCTCCAAGTTTGCATCTAACCAAGTGGAGAAGGAAAGGAAAAAAAAAGTGCCTTTATTACTGTGAGATTTGAGTTGTTTTATTATTAGAGTTAATATTTTATTATTCTGAGTTTCACTGCAGATACTGGACGGACTGATAAGCATAATGCTATGCTATGCAATGTCATTTGGAAATGCTCCATGCTTACTTGCTCCATGTCTGAAAGCAAGTAAGCAGTATTCTCATGTGAGCACAGTATTCCATTCAGCTACAGGACAACAGAAAGAAAAAACATTTATACATAGTCTAGGATTGGACAAATATTCTTGTATCAGTGACAAAACTTGTGAACTTAATTGTAACATTGGGGAAATTTTGAAGGAAGTGTTGTAGAAGAATCAGTGTCACTCAATAACAATTAATACTGAATTAAGTTAGTTTATTCTTTATTCTCCTCCTTGATTGACTTCACTTTTTATTCTAGTCTGTTTGCTCTTGATCTCAGAGCATTTGTGGAATGTGTGGAATGATGCTTTATTGCTCATCAGTTACATACATCTTCAGTTACCTTTATTGTTATGTAGAGAAAAGGTGAAAAATGTTTAAATGTATTTTGATGCCCACCTTGCTCTTCTTCTGCACTGAATGTTTAATATTTCTATTTCCAGTTCTACAAACACATCTTAACATTAATTCTTAAACAGTTAAATATTTTGAACAATTAATTTCACAGGTGGCTGTTTGCTCTTAGTTATTCTTGTGAAGAACAGATCTCGGAGCAGAAGGATTGAATGTGATTATTGTTGGTCTAGCTAACTGAATGTAATATTTATAGTGTCAGGTAATTACTTGTGCGTGGTTAGGTTTCAAAAAGGAAATTACAGCTTATTAACTTCATTTAATTTTTGCTTCAGGAAAAACTACCCACACCATTTATACTCCTATGAACTGCAAGAATGAAAATTAATGCTTAAGGCTTGGACCTGCATGTCTTTGACTGATGATGACTCTTTGAAAGAGTCTTTGGGAGATAAAATTGGGAATCAAAGTGAATTCAGTTGTAATTTGAAATGTTAAATAACACCAAATTACTAAATAATAAATGTGGATAGAGGCAACAGTGCATTTGTTGTGATAGAACAATAGCCAAAATGTAGCCAGGGAGGATTTGGTTTTATCTTGACTAGAGCGATGCTTGATCTAAACACAAATTCTGCATGAAATACAAAACTTAGACATCAGGCTTTTTTTAGTTGTGGTTTTGCAAGCATGTTGAAGCATGTTTAATACCACATCTGAAAGGTCTAGTGTGGACAAGCAAGGCAAAATGCACTTAGTGCACATTAAACTGAATAAGGAAATGCTTTGTAATCCAAAAAAATAGGATTTGGGTTTGGTTATGCATGCCTAGACCAGCTTTTAAGTGCTAGTTGGGTAGGGATGACCATAGCAACACGGGATTCACTATATATGAACGCGCGTCGGTCACTTTATTTTCACGCCCTTCGCTGAACCTGCAGTTCACTGTTGACTTAGCAAGCTGCATAAAACTGTTGTGTCTTGGTTCAGGTGACAGAAGAAAGCTGTACATTTAACTCTAATAACTGCATTGTACGTGCCTCGATTTAATGAGTTAGAGAGACCATTTCATATAGTATAATGTGGGCAGATCAATAGTTGGAGCTTAGGTATGCTGACTGAAATTATGTTTTGCAAGCTGTTTATCCTTCCTGTATGTATATCCTTCCTGTTTGCTTGTACAGGTTTAGTGAACTACCAGGGTATTGCTCCTTGTAGCTGTAGCCTGAGGCTTTCCAAGACTTTTTACAATTGAAATACCTGTTACACAGCAAATTGTAGATAACAGAGTTGTTTCCTTTTGGTACTGGAAGGCTTCTAAAGATAGTAAAGATGCTGTCTACTAAATACTGGGGCAGTTACAGTTAGCGTCAACTTTTTTTTTCTTTTTTTTTTTTTCTGGCAATCAGAGTCTCTCTCAGTTTCTGGTGACTGTTCTGCAAATGGCCATCATTTAGGCAACATTTAACTTTGATATTTTAAATTATGTCATTATTTTGGCATCACAGTGAATTGTTACGTTGCATTTATGATACTAATGTAGGGCACTCTTACTGAATAACTTGCACATTTGCTTTAAGCAAGCTGCCACATTGAGTTTTTAGTAGTGTTGCATACTCAGTTCACTTTAAACACCATGTTAAACTTATCTCCTTTATTTTAATCTAGGGTTATTAGCATCTCCACAATCAGCACCTGGAAATTTAGACAATGGGAAGAGTGGAGATGTTAAAGGTACTGGGACAGGCGGAAGCAGAGAAAACAGCACCGTTGATTTTAGTAAGGTAAATAATATTAAATACCATAGTGTTTAGCATAGAAAAAATTGTAGCAGAAGTGTTGTGGTTGTTATTGCTGTCTTAGTTATGTAGAAGTTACATGCACAAGTATAAGAATGTGGCAGAGGCCAAATGTGTCAAATGTTTTGAAACTGTGTGGGACGGAACTTTTGATTTCATTTGGTGATCTTCTCAGTATTTTAGTAACTTAATGAGAGCAGCCTGTGTACTTTCTGACAAAGGGGGAGATATTTTCAGACCTGTTATAAAGACTCTTCTGAAAACAATCTTGTAGATGGTTTTGCAATGGTTTCTCCTAGGCTGCCTTTTTTTTTCAAAGGGCTTTTAAAGAGGATTCATTTTATATGTTTGAGTTTGCTATGCAAAAGCTAATATTCGTTACTGTAAATTCCTTCCATGTCTTTCATAATTGAAATTTGCTGGGCAAGTTGCATTATGGCTGTTGTTATAAAGCAGTCTGTAGTGTTATCTTTATTGAGCAACACTAAGAAATTTGATTTGCCAAGTTAAATAATTACGTATAAGCAAGGGTAACTTTTACACTGTAGTTCTCATCTGATCATGGCAGGTGCCATTTATTCCTGATCCTCTGTCACAGTTTTTATGTTTTTGCTTGGCCTGTCCTTCTGTACACCTGCCTTGTCTCCTGTTGGGCAGGAGTCAGCCTCCTGGCACTGTAGTTGTGGCACACTTGGTGTGGGACTCAAGAGGCCATCTGTAAGTTCTCTAGTTAGCAGTGTACCTGGTGCTTGTGCGTGTTTGTATAGATGTGGACAAAGAGTTCATGTGCTATACCATTTTCTAATACTATTCTGTAACTCTGTACAGAAACAAAAGCTTAGATTTTCAACTCTTATATTCTTCATGGGTGAAAACATGAACATACAAATTCTCTTTCAAAATTACAGCTTTTGAACATATATGAAAGACGAAAGATTCTGGAGATGTTCAAGACCAGGTTGGGTGAGCAACCTGATGTAGTGGGTGGCATCCCTGCCCATGGCAGGGGGGTTGGAATCTGGTGATCTCTAAGATCCCTTTCAACTCAAGCCATTCTATGATTCTGTGCAACTGTGGAATAACCAATTGCTTTCTAGAAACCACGTGTAATTACATGAACTCTCCTTAGTTAATTGTGTTTAATTTGTTAAGTTATGTCCTATCACGGAATGTTTGTCATAAGTTATCCTAGTAAGGTGATTATGTGGTCTGGAGTCTTTTAGAATATAGTAGGTAGCAGTAATTCTAACTTCTAGAAAATAGTTCACTGTTAGTGGCTGGCTGACACTTCATAAATATGTCTGTCTTTTCTGTATTGTGGGATTTTTAATTTGCTTTTGTATTTTTCTTTGTAGCTTGAATGTCTAGTAAATACTGATAAACTAAAAATTATGTTATAAATCTCATGCTAACAAATGTAAAGAAATAAACACTTGTTTAATTTTTGTATGAATAGGTTGACATGAACTTCATGAGGAAAATTCCTTCAGGAGCAGAAGCATCAAACGTGTTAGTGGGAGAAGTAGATTTTTTAGAAAGACCTATTATTGCTTTTGTGAGGCTCTCCCCTGCCGTGCTTCTCTCAGGTCTCACAGAGGTTCCTGTTCCTACACGGTAAACAAATGCCTGGAAACTCTGGCTTTACTTCCATTATAAATTAATATTATTTAAGAAATTAATAATACTGAAGTTCTCAAATAGTCTACTATTTTTATATGCACTCCATAAGCTCAGGAAATCTAGACTTGTGCTTAACACGATTACAGGTTGTTTGGTCATGCCTCAGTCCTAGTGGAGAGAACTTATTTTGTATGCACATTGATTCATTCAACAGTTCTGTGGTATTCGACAAACATTTGTAAATATATGGGTTTGATATTTTTGTTAAAAAAAACAAAAAAAAAAGAGTAAAATGTTTGTTTATTTTTCATAATTTTTAACATAAATGCTATACGGAAAGGCAAAAATAATCTTGGTGGTGTTGTCTTAAGTGGTTGTTAGAATTTTCAGAGGGTAGTTGACAGTAGTGCTCGTAATTCCAAAATTTCTGCAAATGTTACTGTATTAATTCAGCTAAAATTATCCTGTCATAAGTTTTCAGAATGCTGCAGGCTGATAGATTTTGAAATAGCACACTCTATTTTGAAGATACAATCTTAGTTTTGGTTAGCGTAGTCAAAAAAAAATAAAATAAAAATTGAGCTTTTCATTTTGTGAATTGAAAGTAGGTGCTACTTTTTCAAATGTGTGGTACTTGGGAAATTCATTTACATGGCCTGTAGTAAGAAGGTTGTAGAAAGAATTACTGCAGTTTACTGTTTATAAATTCTAAAGGATATAAACCAAAGTACTAGTTCAAAGAAAAAAAAAAAGTGCTAATGATGATTGTGATTGGAAATTGAGGCTATCTGGTAAAACACACTGTGACCCACCCTCAGATTAGATTCCCTTCCTAAAATGTCACTTTTACCTTCTTAGGTGTCCAAAATCTAGAATCCCTTCCCTTCCACTGACACAGGACCAGGATGCGTCTATGAGTATGCCCGATGTGTTGCTTGAAGTATATCCGTGTATCAGTTGTATGATGTACCTGTTGACAGAAATTTAGGGGTGTTTGACTCCTACAGGAGAGGTGATTATCAGAGAGACTAGAGCAGGTCATAATGCTCCTAGGCCCTACAGGGTCTTTGCCAGTGACAATGGCAGAAAGATGTATATAATTCAGAAGAAATATTCATCGGGCTCTAGCCTCTGCATTTCTTCTCCATTTATAGCATTAGGAAGTTGGAAAATTAGGCTTAATTAAGATTTCAGAGTAATCTTGGTTCTGGATTTCAGTTCCAGTAATGACTTTGAGGTGAGCTTTGCAGCAGTCTATAAGACCTGAAATGGGAAGGAAAACATGTTTACTTCACCACCAAATTTTCTAAAACATTGGTTTGAAAAAAAGAAGCCTCCGAGTATATTCAAAAGAGCCAGCCCTATTTATCCCTATTGTTTTCTCCACAGATTTTTGTTTTTGTTGCTGGGACCAGCAGGCAAAGCTCCACAGTACCATGAAATTGGAAGATCAATAGCAACACTGATGACAGATGATGTGAGTGATGTATTTTACACATCTGTAGTTAAAGAAGACTAGAATAATGTATTAACTGACTGTAATAAATGTATTCTGGAATGACGGGTTAAAGAAAAGGAACCAAACCTGCTAAATGTAGAACAGTAGAAACTTATTTCTTGTGTTAGTGACTTACAAAATTGTAAATTAATTTTTCACCTTGCCTTTCACTTAGAAATGCTAAATGTATTTCAGAAGAGATACTTGAGCTTTGCTTTTATTTTATTTTATTTTTATGTTAAATTAGGAAATAAAATTATTAAATAGAACTGCATCTAATATGGATCAGCATAGCTGTCAAAAATGACAGCAAACTGTTCAAATGACAGCAACTGTTCAAACGAGTCATCACAGGTGTTTTTTATCAAAGCCAGATCGAATAATTAAAGTTAGAATTTTACTAGGAATTTGTAGTCATAGGCTTAGAGCCCTGGTGGACAGTTTTAAAGAGCACAGGGGAATCAGAACTCATTAAAACTGTTGTCATCTTACTGATTAAACTTCGGATGTTTTAATTCTGCCTTTGCATAGAGCGCCACCTGCTGAATTGCTCATAAATATTAGAATTTCTACTAAGTAACTAATAATTCTTCACTCTAGAAAAAGAAATCTGTGTTTGGAAATTTAAATCAGACTGTTCATTTTACAGTTGGCAACTAATCTACAATATGGTATTTGTACAGCATAAGAACTGAGTGTTCAAAATTTTAGTTAGAGCTTCAAATTTTTTAGGTGGACCGATTTTTGGAATACTGTAGATCACTGAAGAAAATTTAAAAAAATAATAAAAAATTAGTGGTCTTAAAAGACCTGAAAACCTAAATAGTCGTAAAAGATCTAATTTATAATTGGAAGACTTAATGGTTAGGTCTTTGGAGATAAACGTTTTATGCTTTAGAATGTGCAGAAACAATTTAGAATCATCTTCTCCAGTCATTTTAATAGCAAAGCTATCATTTCCTTTCCCTGTTTAAAAAGCATTTTCAAAATTCAGAGATTTTGTTTAAATGCTACCTGTTTGAAATTGCCAATTCAGAGAATTCAGAGTTTGGTGTTGTGGCTTGTAATAGGGCTAGGTTTTTCTTGAGAAAGGGGTTTTCCTTTCTGGTGCCTTTTCAGATGGATTGAGCTAGAGGATCTACAAATGAAATTTTTATTCTTAATTAAATATAAAAAAAAACAAACTCGTGTTTTGGTTTAAAGCTTGTTCAAAGGTGCTTTTTCATCCTCATTTAGCACAGTACAGCAACATAGTGACCATAGGAAGGAATTGCTCAAGCAATAGTACATTAATTTGATTTACTTAATATTGAAGGTTACCGTCTTAATCAATTTTTAGAAATAAATTCATTGTGAGTTTGAAGATAAAGTATCCTTATTCTATGTTTTTTAGGGGTGTGCATACAGGTAATTCTTAATGCAAAAATATGCAAGTAATGAAGAAGCCTAACTATGGAGAATCTTTTAAAAATTTCCCATGCCTTTTAAAAAAAATAAAATAAAATCAGGTGTTCCTTTTAATCAGTTTCTCAGTTAAAAAAAATAAAAACTTTAAAAATAAAATGCTGCGTGCTTTCTCCTTGTAGGTTTTCCATGATGTTGCCTATAAAGCAAAAGACCGAAATGATTTATTATCAGGAATTGATGAATTTTTAGACCAAGTGACAGTCCTACCTCCAGGAGAATGGGATCCATCTATACGAATTGAGCCACCAAAAAGTGTTCCTTCCCAGGTAAACAACAAAGCAAAAACACCACCAAAACTCCAATAAAGAGCTCCTATGCATTTCCAAGTGCAAGTTAATTGTGCATTGAGTGTTGACTTCAGTTAAGCATCAAGAAGATGCACAAAACCATTTGGAAGAAAAAGTAGATCATTCATCTACGCATCTGAAAACTGATCTGACACTTTTATTTTTTCTATTTTTTTTTAAAAGTAAATTTTATAGTACTGGGTCTGACCAGCATGGAGTTAACCTTCCCCACAGCAGCGCATACAGTTCTGTGTGCTCTGCACTTGTAGCTAGAACAGCACCTATATATCACCAGTTTTGTTTATTGCTGAGCAGTGCTGGCACAGCATCAAGACTCTCCACCCCCAAGGCCAGTGGGATGGAGTTGAGCAAGAGGTGAGGAGGGGACATCACCAGGGCAGCTGACCTAAACTGACCAAAGGGATATTCCATACCATATGTCACACTCAGCAATAAAAGCTGGGGAAGAAGAAGGAAGGACTCGTGTTATGAAAGCATTTGTCCTCCCAAAGAACTTCTATGTGTACTGACACCCTGCTTCCCAAAATGTGGCTGAACATTGCTTGCTGATGGGAAGTTGAGAGTAACTTATTTTCTCTCTATGATTCTATGTGGTCTTTGCTTATTTTTTTCTCTTTCCTCTTTAATTATCCTTATCTCAACCCATGAGCTTTTTTTTCATTACGTTTTCTCCTCTTCTTTGCGCAGTGTAGTGGAGTTTAGTTGACTGTCATAAAACCACCACATGTATTTATTGTAATTCTTTTTGTAATACCGAAATGAAGCTGTCTGAGATGGAGAGTTGATCCAAAATTGTACTTGGGTTCATATTAGCAAATTTAATCTAACAATGAACAGCAAGAATATTGTAATTCTTACCAAAAAACACACCTTTGTTTGCATGCGGCATTGATTGAAAATAAGTTTTAATGTTTAATGTTACAGAATATTTATGAAATAGATAAAAGTGTCTGGTTGTGCTACAAGGCTTAGAACTGAGAGTCAGGGTGAGACCTTAGTGGCCTCTGACTTCTTCCCTTTCTGCCTCTTTATTACTGAGGGAAATTACTGCCGCAGGGATCTAAAATGGGGAGAAAGACCGGTGTTCTTCGTTCACAAGGCTGAGCTGGTGTTGAATTATGTGATTATTTAGGGAAGTGGTTGGAATGGAATGGGGGACAACAGTATAGCTTATCTCATGAGTAGTGTGAGGCTAGCAATTAATTTGTTGCCAGAATAAGCAAGGCTAAGTGTTTTTTCCTTTTTCTTTTTTTTTTTTTTTTTTTTTTCTGGAATGCAAGCTTGTCTGAGAAATTTGTGATGAGATGTAGAGCTTGATGAAGAGAGGAATAACTTTTCAAGTTACAATAACATTTGTACTTGGACTTAATACTGTACTTTGTTACAGAGTGAGGTCAGTTTCTGTTACAAGCTGGAGGCTTCTGCTCTGGAAATGACTGAGAAAAAAAATCTTAAGATGTCTAAGCCACGTGGCTGAGCCTATACTATGTCTTGAAAAGGCAGACTTTGTTTCATCATGTCTCAGGGGAGATAATTCTTTTAGAAAGGGAAGATTAGTACTGTTGCGCAAGGCACTAATAAGATCTTTTTGGGAGTGTTGCACAGTTTTGGTCATCTGTATTCAATAAAAGAGGAATTTGGCACATGGAGAGCTGCTGATAAGCTGGGATTCTAAAAAGGCCTGGAAGGCAAGTCTCTGTACACTCTTTGCTGTTGCACTAAAAAGTATAATTTGAAGTATGTTTTTGTCTTGTGTGGCTTTTTTTTTTTTCCTTCTTTAGGAGAAAAGAAAGATACCTAAGTTTCCAAATGGATCTACTCCTACAGGAGAGACTCTTAAAGAAGAAGGCCATCATGCTGGACCCGAACTTGAGAGAACTGGAAGGTGTGTTCACTTCCCTAAATACTAGCTACCACAAAGAAATAAATGTGATAAATCTCCATAGCTTTTAATGATGGCATTTAAACATAAAAACAAACAAACAACACCATTGTATGTGTCAGAATGCATCTGTTTTCCTTTTCAAGTGTTGGGTTCTTGCCTATAAATGGCAGTCTGCTTAAAGCATTTTCAAGCCTGTGGCAGTGTTTCTCAACACGTTTGTGAAGGATTTCTTATAAGATGCTGCCTGATTTAACTAACTGACTTTTAAGTGTTGAGTTTTAATTTTTAATTATCAAGAGCATGCAATTACCATAATTATACCAGGAATATACAATTTTCAGTATTGGGCTAGGTACTAAAAATTTCCATTAATGCAAATCTGTTTTATTAAACATGTATGAAGTGGAATAACAAGGAATATAAAGTGGCAAAGAATACTGTTTTGGTTATGTTTCTTTTAGATCTGAAATAAAAATCAAAGGAACTTTTCGGTTGAGTTGCATTACTGTTCTGTTCCGAAATAATTGCCAAAGAAAACCACACCTCTCTAACAGTGGAAATGCAACTGAATAGGACTACATGTTAATATTGCATATTGGAAATTATATCAACTGAGAAATTCTGCAGAAGATGTATAAAGTTATCCCCAAAATGATAAACTTCTAAGTGATTTGCATTTTTCTCATACCTTTGCAAGAAGGAATTATAAGCGTTGTTTTAATTTTTACAATTTTAGCTTCATCATACTCTTATCTTGCCTTTTTGCAGATGGTATAGGGAACAAAAGTTCATTTCTACCCACAGAATTATCTTTAAATAGCTAAAACTTTTTTTTTTTTTTTTTCTTTTTTTTCCCCCCCACAGGAATGAAAAATTTTGTTAAGGCTTTTATGTATCATTCACAATAAACCAATTTTTTCCTGGTTACAAATTTTACTTAGTATTTTAGTTTTGAAAATTTTGAGAAGCTGCAAAAAGCTTTTTAATTTCTTGATAACTTACCCACTTGAACCGATCTATATACATTTGTTTTTGTATTTCCGTTTAGAAAATATCTCCATACTCCAAATGTTATGCTGTTAAGTAAATATAGGTTCGTTCATCAATGTAGAGAATTCAGATCAAAAACAAAGCTATAACTGCTTACTGGAGTAGTGATATTGAAATGTATCAATGCAATGATTTTGGTTGAAGTTTAGCATATGTCTTTTGTTCCTTGTTCTGAATCTCATAAGACAGATTTAACTTTAAACATAATTAAGCTATAGATATTTGTAAAGATATTTTTTCAGTATCTAGCCCGTTATATGCGAAAATTCCTAGCCAGCTTTTAAAAATGTGGGTGGCCTGATTGATGATACTTTGGAAAAATAACGAATTGGAATAGATAAGATTCTCACTTATATTTTAAACTGTGTTATGCTTTAATCTGGATTATAAAATAGCTAATTTTGTGCTGGCAATAGGCACTGGCAGTCTTGTGTAGCCCATAGTTTTGAACTAGCTAGAATCCTTTAGTGTACAGTTTGACGAGTTTCATCTCACCTATTTAGGCTTTTTGGTGGTTTGATACTTGACATCAAAAGGAAAGCACCTTTTTTCTTGAGTGACTTCAAGGATGCATTAAGCCTGCAGTGCCTGGCCTCGATTCTTTTCCTATACTGTGCCTGTATGTCTCCTGTAATCACTTTTGGAGGGCTCCTGGGAGAAGCTACACAAGGCAGAATAGTGAGTACAAAAAATGGTAGTGGCCAGGCTTTTAGACCTTCAGAGGCAAGTCACTGTGTGCATTTGTCTCGTTTCTTTACACTTGTATTTGAAGAGTTTACCCACAGCACTTGATTAGCCTGCCCCAAAGCAGATCTTCCCCAAAAGGTAATTGCTGTGGAAAATGTGGGGAATCCATGTGAACAGGAGAAGATGCACAGTGGAGGTAAAATTTAAATAAAATAAATTTTAAATGTTTATCCTGCCATATTGGATGAATAGCTTCATGAATTGAGAAAAGGCATTGCCTTCTTTTTGGCTACTTGAAAATAATGAAAAGCAGTAAAGGTGCACCATCCCACTAGGCCTACTTTAGGCAAAATCAGAGGCTCAAGGTGGACAGCCAAGAATATATACTGGCCTTGAGTAGTAGGCCTATGAGGATGATAATGCCTACAGTGTTATGGGTAGCAGTCAATTCTGTATTTATGTAATGGACAGGATATACGTGTTTGCTTTTGCTAATGGTATGTTGTTATCAATTGCCAAAAAAAAATAAATTAATTAAAAAAAGGGTTTATGAGCAGAAAATACTCTTCACTGAAAATGACTTGAATATTAACCATAAATATTTGGCAGTATACAACACAAAAACTTTATTAAAACAAATGTTTGGTTGCACTTCAGTTTTTGGACAGGGAAATAATACTTCCGTCAGCAATGTTAATAACTGTGTCAAATTGCTTGTGAGTAAACTAGTTTGAAGTGTATTTTCTGGTTTTAAATCTTTTACAAAGAACCAAGGCTTCTCTCCTTTTGGGGAAGGGGAAAAGATAAATTTAGGAATGTCCTTTACAAAGTTTAAGAATCTGGTAAAGCTTATGCTATAAAGTTCTTCACAATACTTCTTAAATCAAGTTTTTAAGCTTGTACTGTGTTACTGTTTAGTGAACTTATCTCTCTTCCACGTAATGATGTTGACTTGGATATTTGTTTATTGATGTAGCTCTTCAAGCTGATAACAAATACAGAAATAAGTTATCTTTTCTGTGCACTGTTCTTGCCACTTATAATGTAAGAATGGGTTTCCTTGTGGTTATCAAAATGTTGGTGTAATTTATGAATGTACCTTTTATAACTATGAAAATCTGCTCCTCTTAAAGCTTGATTCTTAAATACCTTCTTTCTTTTAGCTATCTGGAATTGTTTGTGGGTTTGTTCCTGCCTTCAGATACTTGGTGTGCATCATTGAATATAAAATTTAGTTACTGAACACACATGTTCAAGCACAGTAGCTGACATTGTAAGGTACACAGTTTGTGTTTGAAACTTTTCCTCACATTCCCAGAGGTCATCACCTCCACAGTATTCCTGTCCCTGCCACCTTGACTGACAGCCCCAAGGTTAATGCATTCACTAAACCAGTAGTTAAAAGGTAATAGCTAAACAAGAGACGGGGTTTATATATTTTTTCTAACATAATTAACCAAGGACTTGTGTTTTTTATGTTTAATAGCTCCAGTTCAGCAAACCCTTTTGACCTATTTTAGATGCTTTCTTGAATTGGGGCTTAAGTTTGCATACTTTTTCTTTTCTTAATCTTACGTAATTGCAAAATAGCAAACACCTGCAAATTTCCTGACAAACCCTTTAATCTGCTAATTCTTGACTTTTCATAGTTATAAGTGGTGTAGTTAACTATTTTTAAGTAACTTGAATACTATTTTAGGATCTAGAAAGCCCTGCACGTCTCTTGAGATGCATTGTAACGTTTCTTCTTAGCAGAAAATATTATCTTAAAACATGCAATTCATTGAAGAAAAATACTTATTTCAGTTCTCAAAAAGAAATGCATTACCAGGTGGGACATTGGTTTACAGTTCATCTATTTATGGTGTCACATATACATAAACCAATATTGTTCAGTAATATCCCCTGCACCACCTCCTGTCAGTTGTTATTTTTTTGTGATGCTTGGTTGACTGATGCAGGTTTGATGCAGCACACTGTGTCATGTTTTGGTACAGGTATGTTGCAATTTTTTTTTTTTTTTTTTTTACAGAGACAGATAATTCTTTCCATACACTACATAATTTTATTTTCTCTTTGTAGTAATTGTTGGCATATTTTTCCTCCATAGCTAGCAGGACTAGTAACTTGTTCTCATGGTTTTGGATGGCTTTATGTTTCTCAGGAGTGAAGCTTTCCAAATCTTTTGTCCATGGTATTGTTACTGCAAAACAATGTTAAATTACTCTTGTGTCTCAAACACTAATATTAATTGTAGTGTTTTTACATCTTGTCTTGTTTGTACATTAATGCATCTTAAAATTGTGTTTATGCAGATGTGGCACTAAATGCTAACCTGAAAGGCAGCATAGTAAAAGCAGATTCTTTTCCCCCCGAACAGAGTGCAATAGAATCTCTCTTTGGAGCCTCATTAACTGGGATTGCCTATTCTCTCTTTGCTGGGCAACCTCTTACTATTTTGGGGAGCACCGGACCAGTTCTAGTATTTGAAAAAATATTATTTAAATTTTGCAGGTAAGTAGTGATATTTTTATTAGCTTGATGCACTTTCTCACTTACCAGCTTGTTAGAATAGCTGTAACTGAAAGCGGATGTGTTCAGAATGGATGATCACAAAGATGTAAAGACAGCAGCAGGAGATGGAGGTGTGCATGTGATTTAGCAAAGCTTTGAGGTGCTCGTGCCTTAATGAGAAAATCAGTGATGAAGTGGATGGGACTTAAATAGTATATTCTAAGTGTGCGGAGATGTTGGCTTTGATTCTGCAAAGGTAAACAGGGATGCTCTCCAAGGAAAAACCATCCAGGTACTTCTGGAGAGAGCATTCCCATCATGCTTCCTTGAGGCAGGTAGTTGTGCCCTCAATCCTAGAAACACCTTGCAGCATTGTTCAGCTCTGGTGGAAGATGAAACAGAAAAGTTTGTGCTTTATTCAAAACTGACTTCAAGGATGAGAAACACTGTGAATACCTAGAATTTGGCCTCAGTATACATTTTCAAATATAGTATGGTATAAGTTATTTTAGGCTCAACTAAGACTTTTTTTTTTTTTTTTTTACACAGGGATTATGAGCTGTCCTACCTCTCCCTACGAACTAGCATTGGTCTGTGGACTGCATTTTTATGCATAGTGCTTGTAGCAACAGATGCCAGCAGCCTTGTCTGTTACATCACTCGATTTACAGAGGAAGCTTTTGCAGCGCTTATATGCATCATATTTATTTATGAGGCATTGGAAAAGCTTTTTCATTTGGGAGAAATATATGCCTTCAATATGCACAATAATTTGGATAAACTGACTTTATATTCGTAAGTACTGAGTTTCTATTTGTTAGTAAAATACATAGAGAAAATATTATATTGGCATACCATTTTCCAGCTGTGGTTGGTGCCTCTTGGTGGTAGGGTAGGAGGAATGCTGGGGGTGGTAGGAGCATGAGAAACTTCAGAAAAATTCTATTCAGGATGCCATGGAACTGAATTTTCTGTGTTAGCAATGGGTGGTTGGATGGGATAAGGGGCTGTCACAATGCCTGTTTTATCTGCAGCCTGATTAAAAGTCAGTATGTTCTATTAGCTGGATGGGAGTTGTGCCTTGCCACTTCAAGAAATCATGATGGTTGTCCCCACCTGGGTGAGGATTATTTCCAGGCAGATGAGGCATGGAGAGCTTCTTCAGCTTGTCTGTGATAGGAGCAGAGTTAACATCCTTAAGTACTGTTTCTTTCTACTACAATTATGGGGTACTTGACTATTTAGATTTTTTTTTATATGAGAGAAGAAAATAATAGGAAAAAAATGAAGCTGCTTTTTTATTTCCTGCCTTAGTAAAGCTACTATCTCTTTTTATCATAATAATAAACAGTAAAACTATTAATATTAAATTAACTTCATTTCATTTAAGGAATATAATAAGCTATTTAGGTCTATCTTTTAACATTTGATTTATGGGAATTGTGCACCTTATCTACTTTTTAGTGTGAATATGTACTGTTTCTGAATGGAAGTAGTTCACTTACACTGTGAAATCAGCACTGAGTAGTTGTCATACCACGTGTCTTGATGTTTTATTTATTTTTGAGTATGTGTGTATATATATTATTTTCTATGATCTGCTGCTTTGTCTTTTGCTCCTCGGTGTGTGGTTTTCAAGCTTAGGGTACTGTTTCATGAAATGTGATAAATCGACTTAACAGCTCATACCGGCTAGGACGAGGAAATCCTGCTGTTAGTGGGAAAATCTGCTCAGTTGTTAGTTCAAACCAAATTAGAATCAAAGCTTTAACTTGATTCATCACCAACACACAAGTAACTGACAATCTGTGATCCATACATTCAGCATGAGCAAGACAGTGGATAAACTGCAATGCTGGACACTTCAGAAATACTAGTAAGAACTGACACGTTTCTAAGTCATCTTCTATTACTAATCCCCAAAAGACTTTAATCATGCCCACACCAATATTTACCCTCCAACCCCAGACATTTGGGTTACGGTCACACGCACTTCGAGGAACACAGGTTCCGCTGCTGGTGCTTCCCTCTTGTTGGACGTGTGGGTGCCCCAGTTTTAATTTGTACCTGTGTGGCTCTCTACAGTCTGCTAAGTCACATTCTGGTCAGAGCTGACTGAGTTGGATGGGAGTCATTGTACCCTGCACTATCAGTCCCTAGCTTGAGGGCAAACTGGCTGGCAAACCCACTAGCGGGGTGGCTCTACCTGTCCAAAGTAGTGGTCATAGTAATCCACACAAGGGAGACTTCTGGTGGTGTCAAACGAGATTTCAGCTATTGTGTTTCCACTCTAGGATCTTGTCACTTTACAAATATTCATGCTTCATTAGCATTTATTTCCAGGATATTTTATTTGTTTGTTTGATTTATTTCCAAAAGTCATTTTTCAGTTTCTCTGTTTAAGCCACCTGATGGTCTGCATCCTCCTCTGCGAAATGATTACTTCTGGGCATGCACCCTCTCTACTTCTGGGCATGCACCCTCTCAGACTGCTGCTTGCATTCCATTCATACATGGTATTCTCACTCCCTTTCTTGTCTTAACAGCTGTCCATCTATCCAGGCCATTTTGTCATGAGCAGGCCAGTGGGCAATGCAGCTCACTAGGTCCTTGGGGAGCACATTAAATAGGACAGCCAGTAACTGTTGGCCTGTAGGTCATCTTCTGACCCTTGGCCCATGACTGTGTGCTGCGCGATGTGCACTTGCCCATTGGGGTGCAGAAAGGAAGGAGTGACGTCTCCTTGGTTCAGCTTTATGTGCAGTCACACTTGTCATTTTGGATATTTCACAAGCTTCAGTTTTTTGGGGGTTTGATTTTATATTGGAAAGCTGTAGGAAATCCGTCCTTTTAAAAGTGCTTTTTTTTTTTTTTTTTTTTTTCCCCTGTTCTCTCAGAGCGTAATCTTCTAAGTGAACCAGAAGACAGTCTGGAATACTCTTATGTATTTTGTGTTTTTCTTTTTTCCAGATTTCCACTTATTTACTTGGCGGCATTCTTTTATTGTATTTGTTGAGAAATTTGTTGGTCTTCCTTCAGCATTCTTCTTCATGTTAACTGCCTTTAACGATTAAAGCTGCTTAATTTTCCTTTCATCATACTGTTGCAATTTCTTTCTCAAGTTACTCTGTTTGTGACTACTTTATATGAGTTACTTCTTTCCAATCTTCTCCTGTTTTCTTTTGCTGTTACTTAAGAATTCAGTTACCAACAGACAGTAGTATATTTACATCCTAAGTTTCCTCAATACCGTGCTTTGCAAATTACATTGGTTTTGTCCATACACATGTTGTGTATTTTCCTTCTAGTCCTTCATGCTATTAGGATGCAGGTTTTACCTTCCAGAGTTCTTCTTTGTTTGTTTGTTTTTTCAGTACTGCGATGAATTTCACAAAAAAAAAAAAAGAAAAAAAAAAAAGAAAAAAAAAGTTTCACCTGAGACTTCTAGCTAATTATCTGATTCTCTTCTTCTACATAAATACTTCCATATTAAACTTAGTTTGGTGTACTTCAGTAACTTTATTTGAAAACAGCTCATTAAATCAATATTCAAGGTGTTCTTTTACTGATATGTACTGCTGTCAACCTGTCCAACAAAATTCGGTAGGCCAACAAATTTGTGAACCGTTGCAGTAGGCAGGAGCACTTTTACTTGTACATAAAGTTAATAAAAAACAGATACATGCCAATGCTTTAAATATGAGACATTTATGTTTTTACATCTTCATTTAGCCCACTACATACTCAAATTGTGTCTAAATTTAGGGTGACCACTTTTGGTCATGTGTAGATCAGAAGGCATGCAAAATAGAAGATAAATGACTGGGTACCAACAGTTTTGAAAAGAAATGGTTCAGAAACTTCTAGAGGCTAGTGACGTGCCTGTTCTGAAAAGGGGATGTTGAAACCAAGTCTTTGACAACAGTCAAATGTAGTGGTTCCAGTCTCTGTTCTCTCTTACGTTGGTGTACAGTGGTAGGAACTGAATTTTGCCTCACTGTAGGATGGTATGCTGTATAGAAATCTGAAGACCTCAATTTGTACACAGTCACAGAAACCTATTTGTGTCTAGAAAACCTTATGTGGAAATTTTTATGAATAACACAGTATATTTTTGTTTAGTGATGTTGTAAGGTGGTGTCGTTTGGATTTTTTTCTTCTTTGATTCACAATATATAGATATCTGCATATATCATCTATTTAATTTTATTTTCAGGTAATATATTTAAAAACTGGCAGATCAGTCACATATTTAAGTCAATGTATTTTCTGCTTCTAAATCTTTAAAATACACAGGTTGGATTTTGTCCAATCTGTAGAAACTCCTGTGCATTTACTTCTTTGCAACATGTTTTATCTCCTTTACCTCCTCCATGGGAAAAAACGTAATTCATTTCATGTCAGCCTTGTGCTTTGCTTGTTTTGTAGAAGGTTGGGATAAACTCTGGCTTAAGCTCCTCAGGATTTTTTGAAATTATTTAAGATCAGTGTGTTTGTAATTTTTGTGCTTAAAAGCTTATCTTTTTTTCACTCTTTCTTTCTTTCTTCCCTTCAGATGTGTGTGCTCTGAGCCTCAGAACCCTAGCAACGAAACCTTGCGGATCTGGGGGAAAATGAATAAGTCTGTGGAAACTATTGTATGGAGTAACCTTACAGTATCTGTGAGTATCTAAAAGTTATATATTTGTATGTATAAAAAACAACAACAACAAACAACCACACAATACTGGTCTTGTTAATATATTTCATCTGGTTTCTTTCTCACTTTGAGCAAGGAGTGATTTCTTAAAAAAAATGTATTTTGAATACTTTTATTCCTCCAATAATGTTTTTAAGCAGTCATTGTACTGTTTTAGATAAGTGACATTAAATGACATTAAATTGTAGTGTCTTAAATGGCTGCCTTGAGGTAGCCACTTCTATACTGGTAGACAGAGCAGTCTTCTTTCTGAAGTGCAGGTGAATGTGATGAGATGAATAAACAAGGGATATACTTTCTTTCAGTTTTCTGCAAAGGATGGATAAATATTTTTATAAGACGTGAAGGCGGAACTTGAAGTTAAAATATGCCAGCAGACCCATTTCTTAAGTTAATGTTAGATATTGGTATAAAACTCACAACAGAGGTGAAGTGAGCAAGTACCTAAAAATTGATTGTTTGGAAAACTGAAGGTTAAAAAAAGATGGGAGGGCTGTTAGAAAGACTAAGCCTTAAAGCATTACTTTCTTGATATTTTCAGCCACATCTGTTTACCCTTGCACCCTAGCACCTGGACTACGCCCACATCTTGTATGATTTAGATCTGCTGTAGATTTTGCACTGTATTTGCTAGCATTGTATGTCTCCTTAAGCCTTCTCAGAATATATAAAATTAAGATACCTGTGTCTGGGCACTTCTTGTGTCTGAGCCTAGAGGCTCACAGTGAAATTAGGATGTGTTCTGTACAGCAAAAACACTATTAAAAGCCTCAGTGTTGTACTAGAGTTTTAGCTGTAGTATTTTCTACATACTAGCAATGGCTCCTAGTCTGCCATAATTACCTAGGAAGGCAATTTTTGCCTTCTACCCAGAAGGTAATTTGTTATAAATACTTTAGATTTATTTGTTTATTTTATATCCTTTTTTTCTTGAACATTTTTTTCTTCCTATGGGTAGGACTGATCCAAGATTTTGTGGTGCTTACAATCAAAATTGGTAGTTAATGGGGAGAACTTTTTTAATAGGTTACTTCAAAAAAAAAAAAAAAAGCCTGTGTAAGGACTAGACTGCTCCTTCCAGCTATTTGCTTAATTGGCTTGTTCATTCCTGGTACTTTGTGTCTGCTTTTAATTATTCAGTTGGCATTTCACTGAGCCTTTTGGGTAGGGGTTATCTAAGGATGTTATTTTTTTTTTTATTTATTTCACTCATTTCTGTTTTTTATTTTATTTTATTTACTTTTACTTTATTTCTACCAATTTGGTTAATCTCATTTTGAAAGAATGCTTTTTTTTTTCTTTTTTTTTTTTTTTTTAACCATACGAGGACAAAACAAACTCGAGACTAAAGACGTGGGAGAAACTGGGGAGATCTCATGTTTATGTTCATTAAATTGAAAGTTGATGTTGAGTAGTCTGCTTTCCTGGATTTAGTCCTCAGCTAAACTCATTTACGCATTCAGTCTTGTGGTGCTTCGAGAAATAGAATAGAAATGAGTTGAACATAAAAGATGAATGTTGGGGCATCTTTGGAATTCTGAAATGAGTAATTGTTACAGTGGCTCTTCCGCAACTGACAGTACACAAACTTTTGGCATTTCAGGATGAGGTGTTGATGGTGGAAAGAAGGAACCTCCTTTTGGATATTGTGGACATTTTCGTGTGTGTTTTCTATTGGTAGGGTTAAAACAAATAGGTTGAATACTGTACCTGACTAGAAATTTAAGGATTTTCTGTCTTTGCAGGAATGTTTAGAATTTCATGGTGTGTTTCGTGGATCAGCTTGTGGCCATCATGGACCATATATTCCAGATGTTCTCTTTTGGTCTGTCATACTATTCTTTACAACGTTTTTCCTCTCCTCTTTCCTTAAGCAATTCAAGACCAAACGCTATTTCCCAACTAAGGTAACTAGATATGACTGTTATGTTGTACTAAATAGATCAGTGTAACTTAGCAGAGTTTTTTTTTTTTTTTTATTTTGCTTCAGATCTTTGTTCTGAGAGAACAAAGAACAAAGCTGAGAGAACAGCTTTAACCACATTTTTTAAGACAGAAAAGCGATTAAAAATAAAATTAGTTAATAATTCAGAAAATTAAGACATTTTAGAATTTTGTTACAAGAAAGAAGAGTAGAATTTTCAGAACTGAATTTCTTTTACTCTAAACATTAGAACACCTACGTGTTTGTCTTTCCATATTAGTAGGTATTGTCAGGTATCATCTGGAGTGATTATTTTCACACAATTCCCTCTCATCTAGTCATACAGAACAACTGATTGCTTTCTCTAAGCTGATGATGTCAGAAGAGTTCTGAGTGGTTCCTGAGGGAATGACTATTTCTAACAGATGTTAATATAATGATTAAAATTTAGTGGTTATCCTTGGACTTGTTTCTACTAGCCAAAATAAAGGGGGTAGATTTTTCTCTGAACTTCAACTTATACCTACAGCGTGTTCCTAATGCTTAAGAAAGTCATCTTTGAGAACAATTCAGTGGTTTTACTGAATGAAGCTACAAGAGACTAGCTGTGATGGCCCATCCTCTTAGTAGGCCAGAGAACAAAGATGAGAAATGAGTTAATTTGGAGCAGTTTGTTTCTTTGTGGTAGTTAAATTTAGATGAGATCATCAGATCAACAGTTGTAGAGAATACTGAGCTTTTCCAACTTCATGCTATTCTGGCAGGCAGCTAAAATATAAAAAAGGAAATAAACATAATATTCAGTGGTGTAGTAGAATATAAATAGACTTCAGTATTCATAGGGAAGAAAATTCTCTTTCTATATGTGCCAATTGTAACGATGAAACAGCAAGAGTTAACAGACCTTTTCTTTATAGGTGCGTTCTACCATCAGTGACTTTGCAGTATTTCTGACCATTGTAATCATGGTTTTGATTGACTATCTTGTAGGAGTACCTTCTCCTAAGCTTCATGTTCCAGAGAAATTTGAAGTAAGAAACAAAACCTTTTAAAATAAACTTTTTTAATTCTTGCAGTTTTATAGGCAATAGAACAATGGAATTGAATTGAAAGAGGATTTTATCTTTTTTTATTTAAATTGTAGTTGTTAATCTCTCTTCTTTTCTGAGCGTATGTCTCTCCTGAAATAAACCACTATGCTTTACATTGTAGTATTACTGAAAAGGATGTATCCTTTTGTGCAAATGTGCAGAAGTCAATGAATGCAATGGATTCTTTTAATTTTTTTTCATTTAAGTCTCATGTTTTCATTCAAGCTGTTCATGTTTAACAGCTAGTTGGTATTTTTATCAAAGCTACGGGAAGAAAAATCTAAGCTCATGTTTAATAAGACTACTGACCTGTTCATTGCAGCTAATGTTTGTTGCAATAAAATCTGAAGTTTTAGTGAATTAATTCTTATTTATTTTATCAGCCCACGAGAAAAGACCGAGGATGGTTCATAGATCCTCTTGGAGGCAATCCTTGGTGGACGTTGCTGATAGCTGCGGTTCCTGCCTTACTCTGTACGATTCTCATTTTCATGGATCAACAAATAACAGCTGTTATTATAAACAGAAAAGAGCATAAACTGAAGGTAAAAGTCTATCCATTTTCACAAAACTCTAATTTTTTGTAAGTTGAGTTTATTTTAATTTACCTGTAGGTTAATTCTTTAAGTCTGTGAAACATTACCAGCAGCTGCTATATAAACATACATATCGACTAATGCAAAGAACAACTCTAATTTTTTGGGCCCTTCCAATGTCTTTAACTTTTTTAGTAATATGTTATTTATCAACTATGTTTATAAATCTTGTATAGTATAAATAGAAACTTTATCAAATGATTCATTTCTTTGCTTAATTTTACAGAAAGGCTGTGGTTATCATCTTGATCTGTTCATGGTTGGTGTTATGTTGGGTGTATGTTCTATCATGGGCTTACCATGGTTTGTCGCAGCAACTGTCCTGTCCATAAGTCATGTTAACAGCCTGAAAGTTGAATCTGAATGCTCTGCACCAGGAGAGCAACCAAAGTTTTTGGGAATCCGGGAGCAGCGAGTGACAGGATTGATGATTTTTGTCCTCATGGGTCTTTCAGTGTTCATGACCTCTGTGTTAAAGGTAAAAGAGTTTATTCTCATATTTTTTTTTGTTCTTTGTACTTTCTTTTTGTGATCTATTTTTTGTGACGTTACCAAGTTTTATTATGTTAAGTAAAACATATCTAGACTTGTTATCGAGTTAGTTGAATAGAAACAACGGAGGAAGATGCAAGAAAACTGAGCAAGCTAGAAGTGTAGCGAGCAGAGAAGAATCTTTGTCCATGTTACCAAATTTTCCTGCTAGCAATCTTTTTTAAAAATTGAGAGAGTGAGAAAGTCACTTGAACAGAAGTAATGTAATATGGCCAAAGAAGCAGAAACACACAGTACTAGAAGTGATCATCAGAAATGACATTACTCACTTTTCTTTATTTTCCAGCTTTTTAAACTGCCTTTGAGGTTTAAAGTGTTGAGATGACCTTACACAGCATCATGGTGTAATAAGAGATTCTGCAGGTCAAATTGTGGCCTCAGCTGACACTTTGCCTCTGAATTTGTATCAGTTCAGTAAGCTTTTTGCTCAGATAAGAGTCAAATAAGTTTCACTTCTGTTTTGTTGTGCTGACTTCAGTAGTTAGGAGAGAAATAAATAGAAAACATTTGTCAAAATAGTAGTTGTGGCATAGAATTGCATAATTACCAATACCTGTGAAGAATTTTGTAGAAGATAGATCACAACTCATATCATAAAAAGGTAGCTTCTAATGGCTGTTTAAGATTAGATTGGGTAATGGGAGGAAATAGATCTATGAACACACAGCTATAGTTTATTATTAGAACTACATATTATAAATTTTTAATAACCGATCATTTATGCTTGTTAAAGACCATAGAGGTCAGAATAAAATAAAGCAGTATTTAAAATATATATACTCAGATAAGACAATCTCTGGTAGAAAAGCTACCAAGAGCTGAGCTGTATAATGGAAACTGCCAGAACCAAAAGCAGAAATATTAAAATAGATTTATTGTTGCTCAAAAGCACTAAGTAAAGGTGCTGATTGTTGAAGCCTGATATTTATTGCACTTTTTAACAACTGATTCTTGGAAACTAATACTTTAATTTGCTGTGGGATCCAGTGTAATAGGAATGGGATTACTACAAGTCACTCTGAAATACTTTTCTTTTTCACTGTAAACAGCTGTTATTGTTCAAAACCAAGAAATAAGAGAAAGGCTTGAATTTTTAAGCTGCTGTGTTTTTGTTCCATGTGCTGATATATGCTGATTTAATGCAGAAGTTAATGCTGAAGAAGTACTAGCACGTCAAATTACATAGCTCATGATGAAGATACCATCTTCTATATATACACACACAGTAATAAATCCCTAAGGCATAGTTTTATTGCACGCTATTTTAAGTTTCGATAAAGGCTTTTGTTCAGTCTTGATAGCAGCAGTTTTTATTAAGGCTTCCAATTACATCCTGACTGTCTTTTATTCAGATCTTTCATGAATTTGGGAGCAAAGCAAGGCTCGTCTGCTTTCGGTAGGCTGCAGAGGCTTGATGGAACTGCCACTAAAATTAGTGAACAACTTCATTATCTTAGGAAGATCAGTTTAAATCTTACTACTGGAGAAATATTTAGCCTTGAAAAATGAATAGATTTTTATAGATCACTAGATATGGTTTCTTTTTTGCTTCAGCAGATCCTGAAACATCAGCTTAGTGAGGGGGGAGAAGAAAATACGGCAAGCTTCATATGGCAGTTTCATGAAGCTGGTAGTCTCAGTACACTTCCTATCAAGTAGGAACCTAAACCAACATCCTTAGCATTAATAGAAATATTGGTAGCAACCTAGAAAATGTTCAGTCTAGACTGTCCATTCTTACTATTTTTTTTTTTTAAATCACAATGACACACTTTAGTATTAGATCTATGGGAAGAACACAGGACCTTCACCACCTCCCAGCTTTTTTTTTTTTTTTTCTTTGCTGTTGACTGCTGCGTTTATTCTCTCTATAAATAGAGCCTCAGTGTGTACAATTTTTTCACATAGGTAAAATACAACGTAAAAACAGTTAATGTATTTCACTAATATAGACTGCAATGGTATATCGTGTTGATTCTGCAAGTAACTGGTGCTTTTTCTTCTGCAGTTTATTCCAATGCCAGTTTTGTATGGTGTCTTTCTCTACATGGGAGTTTCTTCATTAAAAGGCATTCAGGTAAAATCCGATTTTAAGGAACAATTTGTTTTTACCACTGCAAGAAAAGAATCATCAATAACGTAAGCCAATATTTATTTTCAGAGTAGGATGTAGGATAATATCCTAAGGATGTAGGATCATTTCCTGTCATGTTGAGTGGCCACTGTCTTCACTTCTCATTTGTTTTACGTTTATTATTTTAGTAGTGTAGCTGAACAACAAATTTTCTGAAATACTCTTAAAATGTTCTAGTACTAATGGTTAAGAGGAAAACAAAACAGCCCCCAACCACACCTCCTTGAATTTTCAGTGTCCTTTGTTAGTATTTCAGTTGGGATAAATTTATCTTTCTGGAGTGTCCTAAAATGTTTGTTTTGTTTTGGAGAGGAAGAAAATCATTAACTGAAGGATGTTTTTGTTTTTCAATGCAGTTTTTTGACCGTATAAAACTGTTTGGAATGCCTGCCAAACATCAACCTGACCTGATATATCTACGTTACGTACCACTCTGGAAGGTCCATATCTTTACAGTTATTCAGCTCACTTGTCTTGTTCTGTTGTGGGTAATTAAAGCCTCTGCAGCTGCTGTTGTTTTCCCTATGATGGTAAGTTATCTGTTCTACAAGTTAATCATTTGCCAAGAGCGTGTGCATCATCATCCGGTATCTCCCCAGAATGTGTTACTACCTTAAGAGGGAAGGGAGTGGGTGGAAAAGAAACAAAAGAACTTCAGTAGTTGTTCACTTTTGAAACATTAAGACTTTTTTTTTTTTATATGAAGATTTTTAATTTCTTGAAAAATACGTTATTCAGCTGTAAAAAGCTACAAAGGGGAAATGATCCAACTTTTCAGTAAGGTAAAAACTAGTATTATAAAAAAAAAAAAAGGCTGCAGTTAAAAATACTGAATGTACTAGAAGTGCATGTGCATTTTTCTTAATTTCAGTAGTTTAATATAAATTATTCTGTTTATGATTCCCTTAAGGTTCTAGCATTAGTGTTCATTCGCAAGCTCATGGATTTATGTTTCACCAAAAGAGAGCTTAGCTGGCTTGATGATCTTATGCCAGAAAGTAAAAAGAAGAAAGAAGACGACAAAAAGAAAAAAGAGAAGGCAGTAAGTGTAAAACCACTCAAATTGAGCATGTTATAAATCATTAGAAAATGCTTAATGACACAAAGGATTTTAAGTGCCATGAGCATATGACTTTATAACCAAACATACGTTTTGAAGTTCTCCACTAATGAGATTTAATGATAGAGAACAATTACTGGCAATTAAGGAAAGTTACTATTTTGAGGATGCTATTATGAGTTATGACTCCCTGTGATGAAAATTAGCAAACGGTTTAGAAAGAACCAATTCTTGGCACAAAATGTTGTTGTCTTTGTTTTTCATCAGGTGTGAAGGTGGGTAATGGATGAGAGAGAAACACAGTGGAGTAGGGATCTACTCTGCTTAAAGTAGAGACAAAGATGTTTACCATATAAGGGACATTCTGCTTGTGTTTGTGTGCGGAGTGGTAGTTAAAAACAACTGCTAGTCAGTAATAATGCACTTGCATAATTTCTCCATAAAAGTCTCCACTAACTGTACACCAACAAGTTGAATTCCTTAAACTTAAACTGGGGAAGAGGGTGTTACTTTTAAATGTTTGTAATAACAAAGGAGGTCATAACTAGATCTCTTGCTTGAATTACAGTACCTACAGGGAGCCCCCATGCCCCTATTGAAATACATTGTCAGTGTGAAAATTGTTTTATCTCTGCTACATGACTAATTTTATCAAATGTTTACTTGAAATTTACAGGAAGCAGAGAGAATGCTTCAGACAGGGGACAATGAAAGCGTACACCTTCAATATGGAGAAGGAAATGTCTTGAATTTTCCCGTAAAAACCCTAAAATACAGGTATAATAAAATGCAGGACTTTTTAAAAGGTTTTGTATCAAATAACATAATTTGCTTTATGCTGAGTTAGTTGTGTATAAGTTTAATTTTTTTCCCCAAGCTTGTCACTCTTCCTTGATTAGGAAGTATTAAGGTGTATCTCATGGTGTTAAAGTGGCATTTTTTTGGTTTATTTTTTTCTTCTTTAAAACTGCATCTTAATGATAAATTTACATGACCATCTTGAACAGATCAGATGACTCAATTTCAACCAGCTGTACTCAAGGTGAAGAAGCTTCCTTGGTCAGTTTTCATGGAGTACTTGCGTGCTACTATGCATGAAATACAACTAATAGCATCAGTTGAGCCATATATTTACCAGCCACTTGGATTTTTCAGACAAAGTCTAAGTGTGCAGTTCTTTGATGGTTTATTTAAGTGAGGGCTAAAGTCTGTAATTTCTAAAAACCAAATGTTTTACAGGTAGCCTTGTTGCTTAAGAAGACTATTTTCTTAACATAAATGTGAGTGCAGTGGGGGTTATCAATTCTCTTCCAGAAAAGGAAGTACTGGAATTTCACAGATTAAAAGGTTCTTCCAGCAGTAGAAGGAATTTTGCCTCAGTATGTATTTCTCTTACTACTGAAGTGTTATGATTAGTAGCAAGGTATTCTACAGCTGCCAACACACCTGGAAGATGTGATAGATAAATAGCTTGTCAGCTTTTTTTTTTCCCTCTCTAGTATTAAGGGTGCCTAGGTTAAAAAATTGGGCTTTAGAGGTCTATCCTGACCTGGGTTGGGAACAGGCAGATTTGGGGGATAGATAGATGTTCCTGCTGAGTCCTGTTGACTACATTAAGAGCAGGCTTAATCCAACTTCAGCAACTCAAATGACAATGGCACTAAAGCATTTTGTTTTAAATCGAGATGCTAATTACTCTCACAATAGAACTATGATTTCACCAACTGTGTGCTTATGTATTTACTATATATTTTACTGTCTTGCATTGTGTGGGGATTCCTGAGTTTAAAAAACAAGAAAAACAAAATCAAACAAAAACACACACAAACTTTGAAATGTTTCTGTGCTGATTTGAAGAATTTGAAAGATCTTATCCTCTGGGGTAGATTCTGAAGCTTGAGTGTGGAACAGAACAAAATACCTACAGGCAATACCAAAGTCATCTTTACATGTAAATGTGTGAAGTTCATGGATTTTAAAAGCTTACCACCTGTGAGGCTGAACTTCTGCAGGAGGTAAAATGAAAAGGTCCAGATACTGAGATTTATAGATTCTTAGTACTTTTTAACCTCAATTGAATTACCAGTTTCAGATTTTTTTTTAACATCTATTTTTTAGCACTAGATTATTTCCTTGAAACTGTCTAAAATAATTCTGATCTATGAAAGCATTAGCAGAACAGTATGATTAATTTCATTTTTCCTGAACATTCTAAATAGTTTTCTGAAGTTACAGATTATTTAGAAAAGAGATGGTCACAATCTTGTAGTGATATCTATGTGAGAAACTGCTTTATGATACGTGATTAAGGCTGCACAAGCGAGTTAAACTTTTTCAAATTTTTGTTTAAATACTTTTCTAAGTGGTGAATTCAACTTGTGGCTGCGTAAATATTGAAAAAAGGCACAACTGATGTAATTGATGAGTGACAATAAGTATAATGCTGTTGCAAGGTATTGAATACTAACCAGAAAGTATGTTTGTTCTTTAGCGTTGATCCCTCAATTGTAAACATATCAGACGAAATGGCCAAAACTGCACAGTGGAAGGCTCTTTCCATGAATTCTGAGAATGCCAAAGTAACCAGAGCTAACCTGAGGTAGCTATAATTGCTCACGCATTTTCTAACTACTGTCTTGTGTTCAGCAGCTAATAGCTCGTATTTCTTGAAATATATCTCAAAAAATGAGCATACATGGTTTATAGATTTGCATTTACTTTTCACTTGCAGGGAACTTGAATTTTAACTTAATTTTTTCTTTCTATGCTGAAGTTAAACAATGTCTAAGGAATTCTAGTTGTTATGTTAAATGTATTATTATAGTTTTAAAGCTACTCTTAATTTGCTTAATACAACTGTATGCTACTCTGGGTTTAGGGTTTCCAAAAGTTTTATTAGACTGTGTACGAGCTTGGGAATTGTTTATTCCTAAATATTACAAACGCCAGTGGGAATAAAAGGTAAGTCCAGCACTTTCACTGGTACACTGGTAGGGTCTTCCCTGGGTTGGTGTCTACAAATTAAACCTGATTGAAATATCATCTTTGCTGTGTAAGAAATATACTTGAATAAAGTGCTGTGTTGACTGTTACGTATGAAATGTTTGATAAGCAACCTTTAGTAATGTGAACCATATCTCAAATGATCATCTTTGCTTTCAACAGCCCTGAGAAGCCGGAAAGTGTGAAAATAAATGTAGAAGATGCACCTGTTGTGAAATACGTGGATGCTGAAACATCTTTATAGAACTGAACCAAGGGGAATTAATTGTGTGTATTTGTGCGTGTGTATATATCACTGTAGGGTATTACACCATTGAAGTGTGATTTCCAATTTAAGTAATATGTATTTAATTCTGCCATTGTTTAGGGCACTGTAGATATGCTTACATAAGGAGAAGATTTTCCTACAAGTCAGATGAGTGGTAATCACACTTCAGCTATTTATTTTATCGGAAATTTTATTTTAATTTTTAAATAGGAAGATTGTAATGAATGCATATTATTTTCAATAATCAGTATGTGCATAAAAGTTAAGTCAGCTTTTGCTGATGATTACTGGTCCACATTGCGTAGAATTTTGCAATACCTCTGTTTATAATGTGCGCTACAGAAGTTTGTTTTCTGTGCAGGAAATTACTGCTTGTTTTTGCAGGGTATTTTTTTGTGATTTCATAGATCAATTATTAATGTGCTGTTAACATGAACTACTGTGTTTTATGTCTCCACTACATGCCAATGTTATTTGGATTCTGTCACTCTCATTTTACAGACATGGCCTAGAGCCCTAAGTCAGGTGGCTAATCAATCCTTAAAACATATGTAAATATTCTGTTCTGCTACTATTTTTTAAAATACACTCTTGATTTTTCATTGTCATTCAGTAGCAGTATGAGTACAGTAACTATAGTTACAATCCCAAGTCAGTATTTGCCATTCTGGAAACTCCATGTTTACACAATATAAATTGGATTTACAGACAGCAATTTGGTCTATAGGAAATCATACATACTTGCTACACTAGCACTCTTGAATTGTTTTCCTGTTTTTACATTTTCCACTGACTTTGAAAACCTGATATACTCAACTGTAAGACTGACATTTCAGAGTATTTCTTGTCCTCATCAAAATATTTTTCTTGCTTAATTCATTTTAAAATTCACTGTGTATTTGATTAAATTTGCCATGGTTTAATTCTGTGATAGGTTTAAAATCAGTATTATTTTATGGATTACAAATTGCTTGTGGTATTTGTTTGTACAGTTCTGATCTTCTCCATTGTAAAGGGCATATATGATAGTACATCAACTTAATTTTAAACATTTTATTTATTTTAATTAGTATAAAATTTTATCATGTTAGAAGAATTGAAAAAATAAATATTCATTTATTAAAGTAAATGGGATTTTTGGGGGCTCACCGATAAAAATGCAGTCAGTGCATTTTATTGTACTTATTTTCAAGGTCTAGTGTTTAGCATTATAATATCTCCAATGAGAATTTTATGTGTAAATGAAAATCTTGATTGCTTACCTGCTGCAGTGTCCATTATTTTTTTTTCTTTTTGCCTTATGCCTTAGTTTCTTGACTTTATTTCCTGAAATGGTCTATTTTCTGGAGTGATACCAGCCCTTTCTGGATGTGTTAAAATGGCTTTAATTGGGATCTGCGCGAATTTCAAACCGAGACTATGGCTGCTTGCTTAATTCTGTTTTTAGCAAAGTTGGGAGTTTTACCACGGGCTGCGTGGTAAAATTCTCAACAAAAGCAAAAGGAGAAGATTTTGGAAGAGGGCAGAGTTCATCTGAAAACACCATTTAAGGTGGAATTCTGGTGCTCTTCAGAGAATTGACACTTGGACAGAAGATGATTGTATATTACAAAATAAACCAATCACTGAGAATAAGTGAAAATATTTAAAAACAGCTTTTAAGTTACACGCACTGTTACCTTTTGCTTTACATATAATGTAGTTGTTGTTGTTGATGTTCTTGTCCATTTGGCTGAATTGATAAGGCAGTTTATTGAAAATCATAACGTACAGCAATATGAGTAGTCCTACCCAAACTGTCATGATGAAGGCTCAGGTCAGGGAAAAAAAGTGAGGTCTGCATTACAAATTCGACTAATACTGTGTATGGCCTGTATTGATGCTCCTTTTTCCTTAGATATAGTAGTGTAGCTTGTGCTTTACCTTGAGTATGTTTTCTGTCAGAAAATACCTATGCTTTCCGTCTAGTCGAACTGAGATGCAATAAAAGTATGGCAGATGGTTTTCCAAAACTTTAGCGTTATCAAAAAGAAAAAAAAAAAAGTAAACCACAGTTGTTGACTGTTAGTTAGTTCCTGGTGAAAGTGGGAAAATGCTATTTTAAGCAGTTTACATAGTGTTATCCACAGTACACTACTCATGTACAAGTCTTCCTGTTAGTATTTTATACTTCATGTTCACAGCCCTACAGTGATTTCCAAAGACCCCCCAGAAATTAGTATAAGCCTCTTAGATTTTTAACTCTTTAATGCCAGAAATCAGGGTTTCCTGGTGCTGCACATCTTTTATCTGGCTTCTTCTGAAGGTTTAAGTTTGGGACAATATTAAAAGAAGTGGGCTTTTCTCTAGTGGATTAATAATAATAATAATAATAATAATAAAGTCCACACAGTATTTCTTCATTAATTCTGTAGACATTTAAATCAGTGCCAGAAGTACTATGACTTGCAAAGCAGTTTACAGTAACCTTTAGTTCCAGTGTTCTTTGTTAGTAGTATGTTATGCTTGCACTTTTCCCACCCCACACAAATATAAGAAGACCTGGTATTAAGTGCATAAAAAACCCATTGATAACTTATGGTTAAGTAATTTGCTGCTCATTTTACACCACTTCTGCTTTAAAATTGTGCGTAGTATTAAAGTAAAACAGCTAATGATATAATTAGCATACCATATGTAGATTTATGTTTTGCCTTAATGGGTACAAAAGAACAGTGATAAATACTGTGCACTGATTCTTTCATAGGGATTAAGCCCTATAAAAATTAAGCCAATATATTTCCATTCCAACAGTTAGAGGAAAATAAACAACCCTGCACTTTTTTTAGATGCCTTGGTTTCCCGGAATGGAGCTTAGTGCTACTGTGTATCTGGCTGCAGAGCCACCTCAGGAAGTCCCTGTTTTTTTTTTTTTTTTCCCTTTTTTTTTTTTTCTAATTTATTTATAAATATGAATGTTTACATAAAGTGTAGGTCTTAATTTTGACCACTCCATTTAAATTATCATCTAAAATATTTCAGAGAAAATGCAGTCTCCTGTTTAAACAATGTTCTACAAAACTCTTTAGTACTTTTCATGTGTATTACGATTTCATTCTGTTTACATATGCCCAAGTTCATTATACTTTCTTCCTAGATTAATTTTGCAGCTGTAACAGGACATCTTACATTGTTATTTAGTGAAATGTTCCAAATTGCCAAGTTTGTCGTCGTAAAGCCTGTTAGGATAGAATTTGGTGCCCTAGTGGGATTTTTCAACCAAATGTGTTGGCCATTTTTTCTATATGTAATGAAAGCTCTCCAATAACTTTTCATCTACTTCACCTCTATCTTTGTCTTTATATGGTAGCTTCCTAATTTGTGCCCTTTGCAAAGACAGGTTCAACTTGTTGTAAAATATATCTGTAACAAATCGTCATGTCACAGAGCCTGCACCATTTTAAAGGGTTATCTTGTACATACATACTGTAAATCAGAAGATAAATGGTTCATGATTTTTGGGTCAGAAATGTAGTCTGTTAGATGAGCATCGCTATGATTTTAGTTTTCATTTTGCTGTATGTGATTAGTAATGTTTTAATTACTCATCTAGTTCAAATTCATTATCAAGTACAGTACAAACGTGTGAAATACTTTGTTTATACCAACAGTAATTTATTTTACAGCAGATTTTAAGACTAGAAGCACACAGCTTTGAGTCAGTGTAAAAGTAGTGCTATAAATACAAAGCAAATTGCTTAGAATTTTAAGTCAATTTTATTTTGTAACTTTTTAGTGAAAACTTATAGGAAGTTCTTAGTTGTCGTTGAAGTTAATCTAAAGACACTTTCATATTGAATTTAGTATCTGTTGACGTTTATTTGGAATAATGACTGAGTTTGAAAATCAGTACTTTTCTAAATGATGATTTATCAACAAGACACGTGATTTATAATGGGTTTCTTTCTATCGTTGCTGATACTCCTGCGCAACTGGGTCTTCCATGGTTCAGCATCTGTAGCTGAACTACGATTTTGATCTTAACGCTGATTATTTGAAATGTGATAACTGTACGGTTCAAATTTTTATGACTGTTTTTCTAATTACAATGATGCTTTTTTATTTTAACAAAATCCAAAGCCAGTGACAACATTATTCCAAACATAGAACCGCTCGCTATTCAGTTCCTGTAGAAAACACGACTCTCAGACTTGTCTTTGATGTGAAAGATCCAGCCTTTATTGTTTTAATTACTGGTAGAATAAAATTATCTTTTGTAATGTTTCGGACAGTTGGTAAAAGCAATAAAAATCAACCGAACAATAAATCTGAGGGCTTTTGGCGTTTTTATTGCGGGCCGGGCTGCGGCCGCGGCAGCCATGTCAGGGCCAGCGGCGTCCGCGTGCCCATGGCAACGGCGGCCGGCGTCGGCGGGTCGCTAGGGCAGCGGGCACTTCGCAGCATCGCCCTTCGCGGTTGGCCACCGAGCCGTTCCTTGCCAAGAAGGCGGGACGCGATTGGCCGCGGGCTGGGACCGGAGAAGCCTGGCAGCGGCCGGGAGCGGGGGCTGGCAGGTGAGGGGGGCAGCGGGTTGACCTGATCTCCGTCGCGTGGCTCGGAGGGGGCCGCTGAGGGGTTAGGGTGGGGAGGATGGGCGGACTCAGGGTGCAGGTCATGATCTGGAAAACAGTCCACAGACACGCTGCGTGGGGATAAGAATTTGGGAATAGACCCGGCCGTTTATGGCTCCCTTAAACTGCTGCCTTGCGGAGAGAAAGTGAACAAAAACCAGCGGCTTGAGTGTTCTTATCCGCTGGCAAAACGGGAGCCTCATATTGGATCCTAATTAATCTCCAAAGAAGGGATAAAACAAAACTCAAGAGGTAAATATATGCGTATGGAGGTTTTCATGTGTAGTAAACTTGCAGATTTCCATATGGGTTCAGTTAATAAAACAAGTAAGTTGATTAAACACACACGAAGCTCTTCAGACGCTGCCTGTGCGTGCTCACCAGCCGGGAATTCCCTGGGCTGGTGCTGATGCTTCTGACGTGCTCTGCGAGAACAAGGGGGTAAGTGCTCCAGGGTTGCCTTCGGTTTCATCTGCTTGGAGGAGGAGAAGTACATCTTGAGAACCTTTTTTGTCATCTTTGATCTTCCTCTGACGTCATTTGACCGTTACTCGAAACACTTTTCTGTTTTGACGATAACATGTCGATAACTGCGCTTTTGAGTGATTTTTCATCTGATCTCACCCAGCTTAGATACATTCCTATCTAGGAACAGCATCAAAAGTCTTACTAAAGCCAAGATATAACGTATCTGTTGCTTCTTTATCCAGCTTAAGCCAGTTCAACTGCTGTATATAATTAGGTAGTGGAACTCGGCCCCTGGAGTGATTAAGAAAGGAGTTCAAGGTCAAACAAGCAGCTAGTTAGCTTACAAAGCTGTTTGTATCTGTTACTTACATCCACTGGTTATTGCTAATAAAGATTATAAAGGCCATAACATATCATTTTCTTAAAGCAAGTTTCTAAGCGTTGCGCTGTAGTTTGTGGAGGTCGATTTATCCTCCAATGTGTCTTTGTGTTTTTGTTTATTTTGGGGTTTCTTTTCACCTTCTGAAGCTTTATGTGCTTGTGTCATCTGAGACAGATACTAGACTGGGCCACAGATCAAATCTGTTGCGGTAATTCCTTTGTCTCCTGTTTCTCATCATGTGAGTTCGTTCTGTCAGGGTTCCTGGAACATTTCTTGTCCTATCCTGCACGCCAGCACTATCAGAATGCATCTCTCTTCCTTTGTAATTGAGTTAACATAAATAATTAAACGTAATTATTACCTTTTAAAATGAATTAATTAATATTGCTCTCATTTCATTGTTTTAAATGGAATTGAATAAGACTCCACACCGTAGAGTTATTTTCCTTAATGTGTTTCTGTTGTTTTTAAAAGTTGCATGATCTCAATCTTTTTCTGGCACTACCTGAATAAAGTGCAAGTGTTGTTTGGTTTGTTTCTTATGCATTACTCATGTGGCCGGCTTAATAGCTGGGGCACAGTTAATAAGACAGTTAATAGCCTGGCTCCATGGAAATTTCTTCTGGCACAAGTAAAGAAGAAACACATGGGTGGGAACTTACTTAGCGATTCAGGAAAGTCAAGTCACTGTGTGAATTGGTAAGGAAATTTTTCATGTCTGTTTTCTCTCAGGTTTATGGCTGGTACAAGGAAAACAAGGGGTTGTTCCTTTGGTAACCTCTTGCCAAGGGCATGGTGCCAGTACACCCACCTGATTTCAGGACTGGCTACCAATGAAAGGATTTTCTGCTCTTCTCTCCACCTTCTGCAGCCGTGCACTCCTGCCCTCTGCCTTGTCAGCAGAGATGTTCATTGGGCCACTGTAACAGCTAAATTTGTAGAAAACTAACCATACAAACAGACTTATACAGTTTTCTTCCTGTTTAGTTCTCTAAACTGGCACAGGTTTGGGGCTGGTAAGCTGAAGAAGTGGAGAGGAGTGGCTGAACTTGGGAGGGGACAGGGGCTGTCGTTTTCACCGCAGCTGGCAGTTATGTTGGCTTATATCTGCAGGAAAGCAGAAGGGCACCAACACTTTAAGCCTCACGGACAAATGCTGTGTTGTGTGCATTTTCCCTGCCCTTGTACTTGGGGACAAGCTATGGAGTGATGAGGGTTAAGACAGAGAAGATATAGTTTGTATATTGGAGGAGAGTGGAGGAATTTCTCGGGGATCCACATCAATGATTCTCTGTGTGATTACTGGTGATAGGATAAAGGCTTGTGCAATACAGCAGGAGCGGATGAGCTGAGCTTACAGGACACTTCCCTGAGTGCATGAGTTCATATTGTCAGCAGTTGCTTTTTGTGTAGTTCTGTGCCTGATGTGAGAATGTATAATTGGGAAAACAGCTCTAATTTTCAGGAGGGAAACAGCAGCTTCTGATTGTTTACCATGCATGTTTCCATCCTGGTTGTCATCATCTTCGACTTTATGAGAAAGAGGAATAAAAACCAATTGCATTACTCTACACTGCACAAAGAGAAAAGAAGGCTATAGGATTTCAAAGAGATGTCCTGTTAAACACACGACAGGGAACATCCAGTCTGTTTAGTGAATAGTAAAACAACTAGAAAGGATTTCACACAGCGGTACTGATCCTGTCCAGTAAGTGATACTTATCCTTGTTTTTTTCTTGGAAGTCAGACCTACTGAATCTGATGCAAATAAACAATGTTTGTCTGCAGTGGATCTAATGTGTGGTAGTGGCCCTTACAGGGCCAATCCATTACATCTCTGTTCATGTACTGAAATAAGCTATACGTCCCACTGCAAGGAAAGCTGGGTGCTGTTGGAATAAGGCATCCAGCTGAAATTCATAAGACCTGGATTCCAACCTCTGCTGAAAATTTCTGTGGTTCTTTCCTAGACTGCATGATGTGTGCATCTCATTTATTTGTCAGATACCTCCTTTTTCTACCCTTGATCCACCTTTTGTAATTAGGTGATAAAACCATTATCTTCTTTGTTGCCTGGACAACAACTTGTAAGATAGAACTATATGTCAGCCTGTGAGCACTGCTGTAACATCAATAGCCAATCCATGGTGAAAAATAATGGTAAAAATAAGAAGAAAAAGCCTAATAAAAATGAAGTGCAATAGCAAGACAGCTGGTATTATTTACCCTCACCAAAAATGTGTAGGGAAACTAAGGCTTCTGTATATGAGATTTATTACTTACTTGTTAATATCTGAAATTCTAAAGAGTATCTTCATGTAATGCCTAATGTTTCGTGTTGCAAAAATGGTAGAGCTGTTTTTTTTTTTTTTCCTAGTCATTTCTGTTAGTTCTGTGAGTAGACGTGTTGCTTAATGCTGCAGTAATATAACCCTAATCTACTTTATTTTTAAGGAAATGAGTTCTTAGTCATGCAATGATGACAATGATACATACAATGCCTGATCAGGACAAAAAGCTGAAGAGCATAGAAAAAGCTACAGACAAAAAGCCTCATGGGATTTCTGTGAGGTATAGTATCTGACGTCTTTGTTTAAACTTCAGCAGGACCCACGTGGAATTTGCGCTAGCTGCCAAAGCAGAATGCTTTAATTTGAAATGCAGTATAAACATGACAACTGTTACTCTGGTCACGAAGTTTATTTACACCTTTGTTGATTTAACACATTCTGGAGAAGCTATAAATTCTTCTCCATGTAAAACGAGGACACTAAACACCAGAAGACTTTATTTTCTGTCAGTGGTATTGTTGTTTGCTGACCTTCTTTACTCTTAAGAAATACGTTTATGTAGCTATTAACATATATTTATGCTATTTTGTTTTATTCTAGGGATTATTCTGATCTTAAAAGACTTCAGTCTCTCTTAAATGTTCTGTCAAGCAAACATCAGGTATTTTTCAATAACTATAATTAAACATGCTGAAGAATTGTATAATTATAAATAATAGTGATTATGGATTGTGGCAGATACTTACGATATTGTGCTCTATTATGATGAAAAGTTACTAAAACCTTGTGTAGTGGATGTGGTGGCCCCCCCCCCACCTCTGCCTGCAATATTAGTGCTTCTCTGTGGGGCAAATCCTACTCAGAAAGGGTGAAAGAATGAAACTGAGCCAACTCCCATCCTACTCTGCCATAATCTTTATTTAAACAGGAAAAACAACTACTTTACGTCAGTATCTCAAGCGGGTTGTATCCAGCTATTAACACACACAGTCAGTTACCCTCACAGATTTACTCCACACCCTTCCACAATTTCACAAGAAGGAAGGTTAATAGATTTATTAGTTATGACATGGTGAAGAGTAATAAAGTACAAAAAATTTGTAAAAAATCAGCATTTTAACCATAAACAATTTGTCTTTGGAGAATAACACTTCAGCTAAAAGTCTTCAGGGCATAAATATCAGTGCCTAAAGCTTCTAGGACAGTAAAATCTTCACCTCACAGAATTGAGACAGGTAAGAAACAGAAAATGAGTATATGTTGCAGATTTTCTCAAGCTTTACTATTATAAACTTGAAAAGGTACTATTCCTTATATTTTATGTCTCCACACATGTTTTCCAGCCTTGCTTTGCATCAGTGTCCACTTTGTTTTTTTTTTTTTTTTTTTTTTTTTTTTTTATCGCATGATGTGTTTTTGTGTGTGTATTTTACAATGGCAGTTATGGATGGAAAGTTTAACAGTGTCTATAGTTCAAGCCAGAACTTGAGAAAAGGTATTTTTTCATGTTAAAATTCTTGTAAAACCGTTAAAACCAACTCTTTGTCTCATGAGTACCCTGGTTTTCTTCCTTAGCTTCCAGCTGTAGGTTTCCAAAATGGTCAATCCAGCATAACAAGATACCTGCAAAATGTCAAAAGCAATGGACAAAACCCTCATGGTCAGTGGCAAGAATCAACTGAAGTTGTTGAGCTGGAAAACTTTAGGTAAAAGAAAGAACCAGTATGATGGTACTGTGTTATATTTCTGAACATCTTTGTGTGTCTTAGACTTGGTGAGGTGTTGAAGGCATTTATATTTGTATTTAACTGCGTTTCTTGTACTTTCATGTTAACCCGCTGAGGTACAAATTATATACTTTTAGTTTTCTAAACCTAACTGAATATTTTTGCTTTTGTAAATTTGACACATGCTTCCACTCAGTAGGGTGGACTGTTGAAAATTAATATATCCAATTTAAATAAGATGGTTTCTTTATTTGGAAAGCTTATAATATTCCATTATAGTAGTACCAAGTTATCCAAGAGACAGACTGTTCTTCCATACATATTAGTGTCTGGAAATCTGAAATTATGTCATTCCCTTGTAAGTGCTCATGTGATATTTCTTAACTTTTCTTGCTAGTGTTAAGTTTTGGCTTGTTAAAAGATAATTACCAATTCAGCATTTTTCTTATATTTTTTATTAGTGTGACCTACAAGAATGAGAGAAATTTTAGCAAACATCCCAGACATAAGCTGTTTCAAGAGATCTTTACAGCTTTAGTTAAGAACAGATTTACCTGCAGGTCAGTATATTCAACACATTCATACCCAAGGAGGGATCACTTTTTTTGCCTTAACTAGAGAACCAACATGTGTGGATAAGGCCTGGTATATATATGGTTCAACAGTAGACCTCTATGTGGAAATTAGTAGCTTCACATTTCTACATAATCTTAGTTTTAATATTTTAAACAGTCATTTTGGGGTTAGCTTTGAATGCTTGGGTGGTTGGGATGGAAGAAGGAAGGACTGGGTATCTTTTAAAAAAATTGGATGACTGAATTCTAACATCAGCTATGTTTCCTTTGATCATTTGCCCATATCCGGTATTTGTAATCTATAGTTTCTTTTTCCAAATAGTTTTGTTCTTATTTTATTGATTTTTATTTGTATTTTACGGAAATATTTATGTATTTTCTTATGCTGCTGCCATTTGGTTGAGCAAGAAAAATGTGCAAGACCTTCTAAAAATAGGGGAGTAGAGAAAGATGTTTTCTGGAAAAAAAGTATTTTTCAGGATTTCTGTTACTATACACCACTGTTATATGATGTATTTTTCCTTTTTCAATCCAAAGTACATTTTCTAAAAAATCCTAAATGTCACAGAAGCTTAAAGGAGGAATCCTAAAATGTTTAAATGTGCTAATATGTAACAAATTGATTTTATCTAAGTACCTGAAAACCACCATAAAATTCACAGTTTACTTAGACACTTCTGCAGATCTAACTAGGGAATTATCTCATCTTTGATTATTTAAATAGCAGGAGATTTTAAGACAAATCAAAAAATCATTTAAATGATTTCTAAATCTGGAACCTGGAACCTCTTTCCTTCTTTCTTTCTTTTTTTTTTTTTTTTTCCAGGGAGCTCTATGATCTCAGTACCTACCAGTGTCACATCAGAGACTCAGCTTCATTTGCCAAAAATTTAAGTGTTTAAGAGTAACTTCTTAAGAATAAGAAGACACAAAGAATAACAAGTTCTATTTATACATTATGGCATACCTAGCTCATATTTTAGTTTTTGTTTTCTTTGGTACCCGTTGATGATTATAATGATACACCAAAACTAGCATCTTGTATTATAAATGTAAGCAGCCAGGTGTAAGGTTAATGAAACAAGCATATATTAATAAATTTGACAGACCCTTAGGATAAGTAATCACCTTACAAAGGTGATTTAGTTGCCTTTATAAATATTTTACCGTGGCTGTGATAGTGTCCTCACTTTGGAACAACTGCCGTTGCATTGTGTCAAGGCCTTAGAAGTTCTCACCCTGACCTGCATTACATAATTTAATTGCATAGCTATGTTGTTTGGGGTGCAAATTGAAAAATCACACCCACTTACCAATGTCACTGGTTGGAGATAGTTCTGTTGGCAAAAAAAAAAAATCACTGTGATGAGTACAACTTAAGTTGTTTGGATAAGGAGTGTAACTAAGCAGGCAGAAAAAAAAATAATCTTGCTGGCATATGCTGGATATACACTAAGGTCTCTAGTAACAGGAATAGGTTCTCAAATGTTAACCAGGCTCAGAGAATTACTGTCACTGAATTACTCTCCCCTCAGAAATGTGACAGATGTGTTGCACAATTAAAGAAACTAACATCTGCCAAGAGTCAACACTTTTTTAAAGTATAACTTTGTAGAGCCACCATTTAAAGTAAGCTAAGGATAATTTTCTAATTTGGCTTACAAATTCTTGCCTGCCAGTATATGGTTGCTGTTCACTCTCCATGAAAGTTATGCACTTCTTGAAGTGGCCAAGTATGGAAGCATAATGAAAAACACTATTACTTTGGGCAGAATGTTGGCGTGGAAAGGCTGAGATTTTGCTAGTTTCTACTTATAAAACATTTATTTTTATCAAAATATTTTTAGCCATTCATTGGCATCATTCCCAACTGCAAATGATAAAAGCGTAAGAGAGCTGCCATGTCACAGACTTCTGTTCCTTGGAAGCTTGCCAAGATACAGATTCTGTCCTCTCAGTTAACAAAAGAAATTCCCCAAAGATATCTGAATTTTTGTTTGTTTGTTTGTTTTTCCAAAAAGAAAATGGTGATATATACCTATAACAGACAATGGAAATAGTAATTCCGTTTCTGGTATTTATGCAGGACTGCTGTCCCTGGATGCTTTGTGCTTTCTGCCAAGTCTTGTGCTGGAACTGTGTGTAGAACCATAAAAGAGGAAATTCTATTTGGAAACATACAAACAACAAGAACAACAACATAAAAAAAAATCCAAAGACTAATAGTACTCAAATTTTTAAAACCCAAGATCATTTAAAAATAAGTATTTCAAATCTAGGTAGTTTAACTTCTGAAACACCCATGTGGTTTTATTATGTATTTATGTAAGTAGAAGTTGTGAGCTGAAGTTTGATGTGTGCTTTTAGTGCTTGTGCCTTTTGGGCCTTGATCCAAGCACTTAAGTTTCTACCAAAGCATGATCAGCTTGTGCTTAGAGATAAGCATGTACTTCCCTGCATCAGTTCAGTGATAGTAAATGTTGGCTGTTAGTGTTCATATAATGAAATCAATTTATTTGAACTTATCTGTTTGAATACAAATGATATAAAAGGTCTATAGCATAGAATTCTACAGTATGGTATATTGTACAGTTGTTGTAGTTCAATAATCTTCTAGTCGATCGATTCCTGAATCCAAATTTTTTGTATAAGTATTTTTGCACTTCTTTATTGTATTTGGTTTATGTTTTGGATATTTCTGTTACAGAGAGTGGATTGATCAAGCTCCATCCATCCATTTTCTTAGAGTATTAATCTGCCTGAGATTATTAATAAGGGATCCATGCTACCAGGTCAGTATATCAAAGTATTGTTTTTTTTCTTGGACAAGAGTATGTATATAACATCATGCATACGCTTGTGTTGGTGCATGTGTATATAAATGTGTATATTCTTATGGATGTATACTTAATATATACATGCACCTATATTTCTATATGCAAAGATATAAGTGAGTTGCAAACAGATTTCAATAGATAACTTGCACTGCTACTGGGTAGCTATTTTTTCTGGTATTTGTTTTTTGTAGGTTTTGGTGTTGCTAACCCTAATAACCTATAAATCTCCGTAACAGATGTCTCGGTCATTGCCCAGAGCCCTAGACTGTGTATGTGACTTTACTGCTCTGTACAGATATGTAAAATTTCCATAACTTACTAACTGAAGAAAACCAAAAGCTACCTATTCCCCCTAGCAGCCTACTTTTAAGAATTACGAACAAGCAGATTTTCTTTTTTTTTTTTTTTTCTGGCTGTTATAGCCATTCTTAATAAGACAGCCCCTGACATCTGTTAAGATATTTGTATTGTGTATTTTTTTTTTTTTGCATGTGTTGCAAAGCTTATACTGTTGTTCTAATTTTGTAATCTTTCACATTTCACCTCTGTGTTTTTACTTATCTACTTACTGTAAGTAACTCTAAACTCTGAAACAGCTAAGCATCTCCAAAATGCATTGACTTTGATCACTAGAGTTAAGATTTCTCAACATTCATAATGAACAGGGCATTTATGTTCGTGTAGTCTCATTGGTAGTGCCTTTTGTATTCTGACTCTATTTTTTCGTCTTTTTATTTTCTTTCTCTTAGGAAATGCTCCACAGCTTGGGTGGGATTGAAAATCTAGCTCAGGTAAAATTCCTTTTAGTACCTGTCCTGGTTTTGGTTGAGATATAATTGTTTCTCCTTCTAGTAGCTGTTAAGGCACTGCATTTTGGATTTAGGAAGACAGTAATGCTGATAACACACCGATGTTTTAGTTGCTGCAGAGCAGCACTTACACAGAGTCAAGGACTTTTCTGCTTCTCGTGCTGCCCTGCCAGCAAGGAAGCTGGGGGTGCCTAAGGAGCTGGGAGAGGACAGAACCAGGATAGCCAACCCAAAGTGGCCAAAGGGATGTCCCACACCATGTGGTGTCACGCTGAACAATAAATATGGGTTGGCTGGCAGGAGTTAGGGGCAGCTGCTTGGGGACAAGCTGGGCAGTGGATGTTAAACAATTTCATTGAGCACTACTTGCTTTGTATTTTCTTTTGTTATTATAATTACTATCAGCATCATCATGATCATCATCATTATTACTATATTTTCCCTTCCTTTCCAGTCCAATTAAACTGCCTTTATTTTCCTTTTTTTGGTCCTAATAAACTGTCTTTATCTTAACCTATGAGCTTTTACCCTTATTCTGAGTCTCTCCACTATCCCATGGGGTGGGGTGGTGGTAAGCAAATGGCTGTGTGGTGCTTAGCTGCCTGCCTGGCTAAACCAGAACAGTACCTTTACCCATTGTGTTGAATATCAGTTTATTATGATTAGAATAAAATATATTGTAAAAAAAAAAGTGTATTCTTGGTTCATGGAAAGAAGTGAATCTATTCCTGTGTTTGCACTTAAACGGTGTTTTTTAAATTATTATTATTATTATTTATTTTTTATTTTTAAAACTAGTACACAGCGCACTTATATCCTTATAATCTAGCAGTATTTAACAGAAGACTTTCCTTTTGGAAGGCATAAAAAATGCCCCCTAAAGTGGGGAAAGGATTAGAAAAGTCAGTACAATTGGTTCAGTCAAAAAAAAACTATATATTTTGAAGGAAGATATGTAAAGGCACCTTGAATTTTAGCAAATGACTTTTCGAAGGTGAAAGCATAGTGATAGAATGGTTGAACAGGCTGAAAACTGGGGACTACACTAAATCTACATTGCAGAATATTATTGTTAACCAATTACTGTATTGTTGTTGCTTTACATTAACACTGCTTTACTCCTAGATTTTTAATACTCGTTCTTCATTGAGTGGAATCTGCCCATTTATCAGTGAATTATGGCGTATCTTGAATATGGCCCTAGAAGTAAGGTCTTTGTATTTAGGGGTGTTCAGTTGTTCAGTGGATTTTCCTCTTGTGGAATTTTTACACTTTTGAGTTCTTGTACTTCCAAGATCTCTTCTGTACCCTGAGAAGTTTTAACAGCAAAAGTGTCACTTTACAGACTTACTTTTTTTTTTTTTTTTTTTTTTTTTTAATGATACAGCTGCACCACCTACAGGCAACTTGTGTGCATAACACTCTAGATTTATGAACTAAAACTTATATTTTAATGTACTTTTATTTTTTTAATTCTCCCCACGTATAGTATATGGAAACCGTAGCAAATAGCTATCTTGATTATGGAGAGCAGCAGCATGATATAGACAAATTGGTCAACATGACATGTAAGTAGCCAATAGCATAAATTTTGAGTGCACTTATGACATTTGTATGTGAGGCTTAAAAACATTTAAAATACCTGAGAGGGTCAGTAACTGAGGTGTTAGATTCATTATTGGCATCATCACGTAATTATAAAGGTAGCTGAAACTGTAGAAAGCAAAACCTTTTTTTTAGGTTTAATATTTCTTCTTAAGAATTTAATACCTCTAAATACCTCTATGCACTGAAGTAACAGGGTAAAATGAGCTAGTCGTGGTTCAAAGAACTTATCTGGTATTTTATTTTATTATCTGTTAAGTAAAATGGAAAATACTGAGTGGTAAAGCTCCAATATATGCAACTTCCTTTGTTCCGTAGACATTCTTCAAAAGATTGCTACTGTTAAAGATCAAAGAGAATGGGTTATAGCAAGTGGAGCACATAAAGTAAGTGCTTTATAAAATTACTAATCATAACCAATTAGCTACTTAAGTAAATGAATTTTCCTTTTCAGATTTGATCTAGTTGGCACTAAGTTCCTTACAATGTCAAGTTTGTAAAGTAAGATAATCTCAGTTCTGTCTTTTATTGTGGTGAACGAGCATCATGATGATTACTTCTTCTGTGTGACTAACTGGCTCAATGCATAGTTATTGGATGTTTGAGAAAATTAGTTCTTAAATATTTGAACTAACTCATTCCTATTAAAAATACTAGCCATGTTTACACTGTCTGGGACTATGTATCCTATGATATGAATTGAAATGTCTGCTTTGATTTTTCACTTAGGCAACATTGTGTGTCAGTTTTGCTAGAGATTACTCTCAGTGTAAGGATCTACACTTGATGTATTTTATTGCTGATTTGTGGGAAAAAATAGTAACATTGGAGATTGAGATCAGTATAAGTAGTGCTTTGTGATTCTGTTATGCTGCAGTTGGCAATTAAGATCAGATAGGACTGGATTACATTTCTAGAGGATCTAGACAAATAAGAATTTTACTTTGATATAAATCATTAAGAATGTATATATATATATGGCCTTAAATTATCTACTGTATGGTTTAAATGTAAGCTTAAAATTAAGTTTTTACTTCAAGAGGACTTGGTTTAGAATTCTGAAGTGTTTTACACAGGAACAGTTGTTTACAAAGTTATATTAAAGTGCACAGATATTTTAAAAAATCTTGAGAGATGAATCCTTAAAAAGATGAAACGTCCTTGTTCGTCCGAAGACTTGGGTGTATTGTAAGACTTTAAGAGTGTATTTTAGTGTACCTAAAATGTACTTTAAAAGTACCTAAGACTTTTAATGTATTCTTTAAGTATTTGGTAACTTTATTTTGAAAATTTATGGCATTTCAATAAATAACTACCTATATGTTTGAGTCATAAAGGAAAATGAATAATTTATATTCATTTGTCTTGTTTGATGTTTCATTTTCTAGACCTTAGTAAATTTGTTGTCTGCCAGAGACAGTAATGTGCTTTTAGGTGCCCTCCTTGCCCTGATTAGCCTAGCAGAAAGGTAGGTTCAACATAATGTGCTGCTGTTCACAATAAGAATTTTAATGTTATGTCTTTACACATTATGCCTTGTCTTGTTTGTGAGGAATACTTTTTTTTTTTTTTTTCAAATCAAGTCTTGTTCTGTGGAAGACTAGGAAGTCTGCTTCATTTTACATTGTATGAGTAAAAATGAAAAGTTAAAAAGGTTTTACTAGCTACTAATTGGAAACTTTGGTCCTTGCAGCACACTTGCTGCTAGTGTGGAGAGCTTTGCAAGGCTGGAGTCATAGAATCTCTTTCGTAATCCCTGTGCAGAATTCTGTAGTTCTTACTGAATTCTCTCTATGTGAAGGTCTTTTGTGCTGAACTTAATATATGTGTCCCACAATAGCAAGCAAGAATATTGTTCAGTGTAGTGAATAGTGAATGCATACACCCAAATCCATATATATGTACCCTTTCTTCACAAAATGACTGGTTTAAATGAAAATAAGGTTCTTTTCTTTCCTTTTTTTTTTTTTTAATTATTATTATTATTATTTTACTCTATTGTGGGTGGGGATGGGGAAAATGAAAAAGGAAGATACAGCATCATTAATTCTTAAAGACTTAATTCCTAATGTCTCCCAGACTTGTTTAACAATTTTATCTTTAAAATGAAAAATTATAAGGAAAATTTTAAAACTGAAAATAATAATACTATTTGTTAAGATCAATAAAAATTTACTTACTAACCTTTCTCTGGATGTTCTCTTTTCCCAAATTTCTTTTATTCCATTTTTTTTTTTTAAATTATCAGTATGAATTTGAATTTGAATCTTATGCATACATTTGCAACTTCCATTTAAATTTCTTCACAGATTTAAATGTTTCACATTTTGACTCAGTAAGACAGTATATGGAGTATATTACAAACATTTGCATAAATTATATTTTATTCTAAAGGTACACCTAATTTTCTTAATTTCTAGTATGAAACAAATTATTTTCAACTTTACTTCTGTGCATTCAGGTGTCCACATTCATTTTTTTTTGTACTGAGAAAATTGAAAATTGTTACACTGTTAGTCTTGAGCCAACGTATATTTGTGTCTTTAAATATCTGTGATGTCGTTATTAGATAAGATTTGAGGAAAAAAATATTAGTCAAAACAGGGTATAAGGAATGGGCCTAAAGAGCAATGTGTTTTTTGATATGATTTAATTTCATAAAAATGCCAGAAATAATCAATTTGTAGTCCAGAATGTAGGGAGAAGATAAGTGAGCTCACCATTGTTGAGAACTTGCTGGTGATATTACATGAATACGATTTGCTTTCTAAAAGGTGAGATTTTGCTCGTAGATTAATTATGTTAAAATATTTTTTGACTTTTTCATTTAGAGTCATGTTTATTTAGAGGAATTAGATAGAGTGCCACTTTAAGATTCTCAGAGTAAATTTCTGAAACCTATGCATTTTCTGTCAGATATTGATATAGTGAAATCTCTTCTAGTAGTTCTGTTATAGGCTGTCTCTTCTCTCTCTGCTGACGGCCTACAGTGCAGTGCAAATAAACTGTGACGTTACCAAAAAGTGACAGCAGAAGATTTTCTTGATGTATCTTTGCTGCTGTCAAACCTGAATGGTTAGATGGAAAGTATATTGAACTCAGGCAGTTCCTTCGATATTGAATATAAAATAGTAAAACACTGAAGAACATATAGCTGCTGTAGTTTATACCAGAGGCTAGATAAGACCACAAATCCCTCTAATCACAAAATTGTACAGATCTTTGAACATCCACTTTCATCTCAGCTAAGCCTGCTAGTTGAACATAGTATATCTGCACTTCAGTAAGAAACAAATAGCCTTCAAAGTTGATATTTCACATAAACTATCCACATTTATAATTCTGAAGACTTAAAAAAAAAAAGTTGTGCTTCTAGTATGCAAATTATTCTCCATATTATTAGAGATAAATAAAATGAAAATGTGAAAATATGCTACTTACTTTCTGCATTTGAAATTATTTAGGTTATATATAAACCAAAGGGGTGTTATAAAAACTGGAATTTGAATATAGGCAGGAAGCTGATGAAGTTGAATGCTACTTATGAATAACTTTAAATTCAGTTAGGGATTTTCCTATGTTTCATGAGACATACATGCAGCTTTCTGGTCTCAAGTGGAAGTGAAAATTCCTAACCACAGTTTCACTGAAAAGTCCATCTTAATTACATCTTAATTACGCTGAAGTTAATGATAATCTTGTATGAATTTTTTTTAGTAATACATCCAATCCTTTTGTAAACATAATATTCAAAATATACTGGAGAAGAATCTGGATTGTTTGTGGAGCTATTCTGTTTTAACAGATAGACTTTATACTTGTACACACACTTCACACATGCAGTGCTACTTGTAGTAGTAATGCCATTAGCAAGAAGGTGGTAATATGAATGGCTGAATGACTATAGTCCACCTGGCCACCTCCATGCTGGCTGTGTATGCTTGGCCGTCTTTTTAGTGGAAAACTTAGTCATATTCAATAGTAAATGTAATTTCATCCTTTACAAAGGATGAAATTATATCTATATCTGTATATATGTATATATTTTTTTTCTAATAGGCAATAAAAATTAATGATGAAAATATTGTTTAAATCCCTTACTGATTTTTTCAGGCTAACAGCAGAGTTGTTACGTCTCCTATGTGCGGAGTCACAGGTCAAAGAACAAGTAAAAATGTATGAAGGAATTCCAGTTTTGCTCAGTTTACTCCATTCTGATCATATTAAGCTTCTATGGAGTGTAGTTTGGATTCTGGTTCAGGTTTGTGAAGACCCTGAGACTAGTGCGGAAATCCGTGTTTGGGGTGGAATCAAGCACCTCCTTCATATACTACAGGGGTAGGTTTTCGTTCCTGAGCATCCTGTCACTTATGTGAGACTGTTTCATATTTTAAGTTATGTTACTAGACTCCATTTTATCAAATAGAATCTTTGTTTTGTTCAGCTGTGTATGATGTCTATAAAAATTAAAACACTATTTAAAACATAATGAATAAGCAGTATTTTTTTCAACTATGCATTGTTCTCTTAGAGTTTTTCATATTTTCAGTGTATATATTGGTATGAATAGATTATAAATGTTATTAATGCTTACTTAGTTTCCTTATAATTAGACACCTATTTATTGAACTAAAATGGTGAATGTAAATAATGAATGCATTAAAGGGATTTTTTGTTTAAAGGCTTCTTTGCTTTTTCAAATTGTATTAACAATTAATAATTAACAATTAACATTATTAAAGTAGTGAAAAAAAGACTTTTTCAGAACTTCAGAAATGGCTAACAAGGATGTGTTAAGACATTTTTATATTGCAATTTAATTCTTTCAGGGAAAGAAATCTTGTTTCTGATCGCTCTTCAGTTGGAAGTTTATCTAGTGCAAATGCAGCAGGCAGAATCCAACATCTTCATTTGTCAGATGATTTGAGTTCTGATGAGATACAAGAAAATACTTTCTCCCTTCAAGCAGGTTTGTTCACAAGGTGTAATCCTCAGTCATGTGTTCACTTACATCTGTAAAAAGGGATTCAAAATATTTCAAAATTAAATTATAAACATTTTTACCTGCTAGTGTGTATACTCCCACCTGGAAGGGTAGCACAAAGTCAATCTGTGTTAATTTCTAAATGTGCAGTACCAGTACATATGTTCAAAAGCACACTTTTTTTTTTTTTTTTTTTTTTTTAGAAAGAAACAAAGGATAAAATATTATGTACATGGGAATCATATATTTCTTCCACCTGTATAAATGTCTCAATTTTAAAAGATTTTATTTTTAGCTTGAGATTAGTTTTATTTGATCACATTGTTCCCTCTGTTCAAACTTATTATGATAGATCAGTCATATATTCATTATAGTGGAAATATCAGAGTGTTATTTCTAAGATTGTCTTTAGATGAATACAGTCAGGTGAGGATCATTCAGTAGCTCTGGAGAGAGTCCCTTTTAGAGGAGGTTTTTTTAATATCAAATATCACATCAAGTCTCTGCTCTGAAATGTCTTCTGAAGGATCACGTTTTTCTAGTGATTACAGAAGGACCGTGGAAACTATCCTTACTAGGATTACATGAGAAGAATATTCCTGAAAGATGTAGCATAATCACAGACTCATAGAATGGTTTGTGTTGGAAGGGACCTTTTGAATGCTTTATTACTGTTACCTTTGAGGAGCTAGTAATGTGAAATGAATTACATTAGCAGTTCTCACATCCATAAAGACTGTAGTGCCTTACCAAAAGCACTACCTGAATGGAGCATATATTTGGGTTACTTCTGCTTTCTTTAAGGACCCCTAGGTAAAACAGTTGTACGTAAGCACTGAATTTACAGAAGACTTCTAGTTATGATGGGTGTACCTATCTATATTTTTATCTCTTGGGTACTGGTTGTAGGTTTCAAGGTTTTGGTAGTGGAACGCCTGCAAGGGTGGCCTCTGGGAGGTAGGAGTCAGCCTGTGCTGGACATAGCTGTTTCCAGGGGGCTCCACAGCAGACTCATCGTTGGCCAAAATTGAACCCATCAGCAAAGTTGGTGGTGTGCCTGTGAAAATGTGTTAAAGAAAGGGCAAAAATGCTGAGTGAGCAGAGGAGGAGAAGAAAAAGGAGAAACAGCAGTGTGAACACCAAGGTCATAAAAGGAGGAGAAAGAGGTGCTCTAGGCACTGGAGCAGAGATTCCCCTGCAGCCCATTGGAAGCTCCATGGCAGAGCAGGTATTCACACTGCATCCTGTGCAGAGGACCCGTGCTAGAGCAGAGGAAAAGTATGAAGAGGAAGGAGCAGCAGATAGGAACTGTTAGCTACTGACTGTAACACTCATCTGCCACCCTCCCACATCCCCCCCCACTGCTGGGGCATGGGGTAGATGAGCTGGGAATAAAGGAATGAAGATGCTTTTGGGGAAAAAAAAGGAGGAGGTGGGGGGGGGAGGGAAGGTGTTTTAATTTTTAATCTTTGTTTCTCACTATCCTAATCTATTCTAATTGGCAATAAGTTAAATTATTTTTTTTCCATAAGTTAAGTCTATTTTGCCTGTAATGATAAATGGTGAGCTATTTCCAGTTCTTTATCTTCACCCATGAGCTTTTCTATCCTATTTTTCCCCACCTGTTGAAGAAGGGGAGTGAATGAGTGGTGGGGTGTGCATTTGGCCCTTAGGCAAGGTTAACTCACCATGCCATCTGAATTTCTTTATGAATTTGGCCCTAAATGTTACATCTGAATTTTTTTTTTCTAGCTTGTTGTGCTGCAATTACTGAACTGGTGCTCAATGATACAAACGCTTACCAAGTAGTACAGGTAGGAAGACTTTATTAAGTTAAGTAAGGCATTGTGGTTTATAATTTTACTTATTTGTTCTTACTGGTCACTACCAATTAACAAGCCAAATGCAATTTAAAGGGATTGGACAATATGCCTTTATATAACTTTCAAATACATTTTCTATAACAGCATCTCTATACATTTACAAACAAATAAGGACAAAGATATCAACGTATGTATCTAGCTGTTTGGGATAATAAACAGCTTTTCTTAGTGTATATTTTGTTTGGCATCTCTTGCCATGCTTTTGCTGGCATAACAGAATAGTAGTAAGTGTCATCATGGAATTAACTAAGAAAAGCAAATCCTTAGTTTCAAACTGTGCAGCTTAATGTTGTTGTGTTGTTGTTTCACAAACAATTTCCCTTTTCCTCAGCGTCTGATATTTCTGAGATGGCTTCCTGGCATTCCATCCCCAGGGGTGTGTTTCTAAACTACATTTTAAAATGTAATATTTCAGTTGGGACTTACGGATTTGAAAACTGTTCTTAAAAATCCCTGCTATGTATTGCATGAATAGCAAAAGACATCAATGTTTAGGACAATAATATCAGCTAAAATCCATATCCAACTTTTATACCCTATATGTTGTCAGTGATCAAAGCTCTCATTTTATTTTAAAACCCAGCCGAAGTTATTCTTAAAAGGAATTGAGAAAACAGAGTTATCTTAATTATGATAAAGAAGGTATTTAGGTAAAGACATTTGTATACATTTCAAAAACTGTTGTTCAGGCAGAAAAGAATGGAAGTCTAGTTTTGTTTTTTTTTTTTTCTTTGTATCTTAAGCACTGAAATTCAAGGTAAACAAAATTTTTCTTTTTATCTGAACAACATAACTTCATATGTTTAATGCTGAGTCTGATTTCATCAAAGTAAAACATCACTTATTAAGTTAGATATATTTTGAAAACAGTGCAACACCTGGGGGACTTAGGAAACGAAAGGTTGATTTTAACATAGAGTAGTTTTTTTCAGTGTTGCTCCAGCAGTGCATGATAACTGTGGTGTCAGTTAAAATTGCTGAAAATTGATGGGACAATGTACAAGCTGGAAATAAGATGTTTCAAGTTTAGCTTCTTCCCCCACTCATTCTGTTTAAAGGCAATGATGTCTCCCTCTGTCAAAATATCAGCCAATGTCCCCCTTTCAAATCAGGCCAAAGCTTCAAGCGTGTTCATTTTAACAGATTTCTACACTACAGCAGTCTCTTTCATTTTCAATCCTACTTCTTTCTCTGTGCTATTGTAATTTAGTGTTGTACAGTGAACAAGACGAAGAAACTTAGTTTAAAAATAGATAGAGGGAGAAGAGTTGCAGCACTTTTAGTTATGTGCTGAAACTTGTATAGAAAGTAAAGCTAAATACCCTCTAAAGGTTTTTATCAGTAGCAAAGGATATCTGGTTCAAGCTGTTCAGAACCGTTTGCTTCTGCTGTAGCTGCCCTCTTTCTGTCCATCCTTTGTCTTTGTCTGAACTTACAGCCTTGGTAGCAGCCTGCAGGCCAGAACATGTTTATGACTCAATGTCTCTATTTCACTGGCTAAAATTTTAGGTTAAATCCAGCCTTCATGAACAGTTGAAGAAAATGTGTCATGAACTGCAGCAGAACATCTGCAGAGCTGACACACATTCCCTTCAAGTCTGCTAGAGAGAAGAGTAATCCCCAGTAGGGAGCTTATGAGGTAACTGGGAGCTGTACTGCAACTAAATCCACTAGTGCCCATCTCTCAAACCAATGTGATGGACATAATATGTTAGTGGAGGACAAAAGCATGGTTACAGGGAAATGGAAACTGAAACACAGTATGGGTTTCACAAAATCCCACCAAAGGCACAGACTCAGGCTACCACTTCTGGTGTCTCTCTAGTTTATGATATTTATTGCAAGCTCACCTTGTAGTATCTGTTTGAATGTAAAGACGATTTCATTATGTATATTTAAGCTATTTCAGTTTATAATTCAGGAGGTTGAGAACTTGGAAATTTGTATTAGATTCTGATTTATCTGAAGTAGCAATGTTTTTATTTGTGGTTTCTGTGCAAAGGAATGCTATTAATGTTGACCTTTCTCTGTTCCAGGCAAATGGGATATATACAATAGCAAAGCTTATTTTACCAAACAAAGAAAGGAATGCTGAAAAAGCTAATTTATTGCAGGTAACTGCCTTTATTATAATTGCATATTGAAAGTCCAAAGCAGTTCCTGAGAATTTTCATGGTTTTAAAATTTATTTTAAAGTAAATATCTTACTTGAGGAAGGAAAAAAAATCAAACAAAACAAAACAAACAAATAATAATTAAAAAAAAAAAAACAACCAAACAAAAAAAACACAACAGCCAACCAACCAAACAAAAACAGGAGTAACAAATGGCCCAAGAAGTAAAAGCTGAACTGCTGATTCAATTTAAGGTGCTCTGTTCTGATCTACCTTGTTTCTTGCACCTCATATAGTGTAAAGGAAAATGAGTATTTTTCCAGTGATAGGACTACTTCAGGCTGCCCAACATCAGATCTTTTTTTATTCATTGCTCTCACTGAAACTTGATGAAAGCTTGATGTCGTACTAATATCTGTTTATTTCTGGAGCATCTTATGGTGGGTGTTAAATAAAATTAATTATTTTAATAATTATATTTTATATCATTATTTATAAATGTTTATAAATATAAATAAAATAAATTAGGCTGAAATTTATCAGCAGTTATTAATTATCTGATGGCTCTTTTCCAGCCTTTGTGAAATGGGTGTCTTTCTAAGCTTTAATAAAGTAGTGGTCTGTGGTTCAGGGATGTTTGTGACACAACTGGTGCTTCTCTTCTGTGGACAAGTATGAGATCCTTACCACAGCTGAATTGCTGTCTGTAAGGCCTTTATCATTGTTACTGCTATGCATTACAGTTGTAGCTATTGGAATACCCTTTATGAATTTCATAGGCATTTTTCTAAGATTCTGACAGTGCAGTGTAGTTCTTTACTGCTCCATTTTCTGTGCTTTCAATGATTACATTTTCAGCTTATTTCTACTTGTTACCTTAGTGATTTCATTCCATCACGTCAGTTGTTGCTGTAGTATCAATCATTGATTCTGCATAAGTACCATGTATAAAAATCAGCATGCCTTAGCTGAGGCATATCACAAATATTAATATTTAATCTCAGAATACTAATGGAAGAAAGACAAATACTACTGCCATTTTAAATGCCCACTTATTATTAATGTAGTTTCATGGTATCCCTTCACTGGTGGGCTTTCTAAAATAAAATCTATGTACAGTCTCTAAAATAAAAACCTTTCAAGGTAACATTTACGGCTCAGCTGGTCTGGGTTATTTTGTGTAGCTAAGTTCTGAGTATGATTCTTAGTGGAATATTAGACATAGCAACCCACAATCCTTCTTGTGTGATAGGGAGTTTATTTTGGACTGAAAAGAAACATTGTCCTGTAAAAGAGACAGCTTCTTAGTAGCATTAACAATCTGTTTATTTTCTGCAAAATTTCCATTCAAGTAATATTTGGCCACTATTTTCTTAATTTAATGCATTTTCAAAATATTGGAAAATGTGTTCTTAACATATGGATTAGTTCTGCAGTTATCACTAAGATACAGTTACCATCATCAAAACAGGGATTAACAAAATGAACTGTAGTAGCATTTTAGTCACTGATACAATAGAGTAATTCTAAATTGTTAGAAGCATTTACTTATTTGCACTGTTTCAATACCTTATTTTCCTTTGGTTTACTTCATAGCCATCTTTGTTTGGTCAGCCATATTGTGTAGCAGGTGCAGTAAATGACTCTTGATAGAAAGAATTCAAGATGTGTTACATAAAAGCTTACATAAAAGTTACATATTAACTACCTATCAGTGGATGTGTTACAAATAAACTTTGTTGAGTAGAGATTATGTAGAAACTGTGGTATGTAAAGATTTCTGTAATGTAAATGTACTTTATAGAAAAAAAAAAAAAAAAAAAAAAATGAACATTCTCTCTCTCTCTTTTCCCCATGTTAGAACTTCTGGTGTTCTATACTGCATTTTTCAGAAAAAAAAAAAAAGTCAAATGCTGATTCTACTATATCATTTCAAAAACATTGATTACTTTTACTTTTTTTTTTTTTTTTTTTTAATTTGTTTACCATTGGAGAAGAAAGCAACTCTCAAGTCTTGAACTATCTGCAGATGAAAAGATGATGACTTACATGCTTTTCAGTGTGCACTATAGCTATAGTTATCTACTTTTCCTCCCTCCCTCTTTCCTTCCCTTCCTCCCTTTTTCTTATATAGTCCTACCTAGTACAGGAAGTGCCTAAAAATACATTTTTACTCCCTTCATTATCAGGTTAATAATGTAATCTACCTAGTCATATAAGTACAGAGCTTACTGACATGTTGGGCAACCTTGATGTTTACCATTGTTTTTTCCATTTGTGTTTAGATTTGTCATTAATTTTAGTATTTTTCCTACTGTAGTGTTATGCTTTCAGAGCCTTGAGATTTCTCTTCAGTATGGAAAGAAATCGACATATCTTTAAAAGGTATGTTAACAAAATGTTTTCTGCAACTCCATTAGGATAGCTTTCAGCAGTTGTCATTCCAATCAGAAAGATGTTATTTTTAAATGTTTTTATTTTCAGCATAAATAATAAGTAACAGACAACTTTTGTTCAGTCTGCAGCCACAGATAAACTTTCCTGCATTGCATCAGTGCCAGCCTACAAGGTCTAGATGTTCAGTAGAGACTTTTGTTATGCTTGCCAGAGAACCTAGCTCAGTAGGGACTTCCTCCTCCTCCATGAATGATTGTTTAAAATTTGTTCTAGACAGATTTTATACTGTCGGAGATAAACTGTACTTACATGTATATCTGAAGATTTTCAGATGCAAGTTACAGCCCTGAGTAGTAGCAAGTAACTGGGAAAACTAATTTTTTCCTCTGCTCAGTCATCTGTTCCTTCACTTGTGAATAACTTTGCATCAAGCCAGCTTACTTAGGAGCATTACAAAAAGGTTTGGGCCAGTAAGGGGAAAAGGCCTTTCATCAATTACCTATTTTTACTGGTGGTGACAGTTTCTTCAGGTAGACTACAAAGGCTGTGTAAAACTTAACAGTTTAATTTGTGGGATAGTTTAATTTATTAGGATAGTAATCATATTGCCTATAAGGTCTGCATGATAGTAGTATTTCTATATGACTTTATTCTGTATCATAAATTCCTAAAATTCTAAATATAAATTTTATCTCATTTTTACTTTTAAAAAGGTGGATTTTGTACTGGAGAATGGCCCCAGTTTCTAATGAATATTGCTGGCTGGTGTCAAGCATGGAAAGTGATAAATCTGGCCTGCTTTGCTGTCTTTCTTTCTTTTTTTTTTTTTTTTTTTAAACATCTTAGTTTTCCATATTTTCATTTTTGTCAGAACTTTAAAAAGAAACTGACCTCCAGTTAAGCATGTCACTAATCAAATATCATATTGTATCTGTTAGCTTCAATGTGGCCTTTCTGCTGTTCTCAGTCCCTTCCATCTTTTAGGCTAGACTTCCTGGGATAAACATTTTGAGATGGGTGTTGTGATTCTTTAAATGCAGACAAATGTTAATCCTACCACTTAATGCATTACAAGAAGAAACTCAGATAAGGTGACTACAAGCATAATGTAATATACTATAAGAAAAACTATGAAAAAGACTGGAAATTCAGGAAGTACATTGACTTTAAAGAGGCTTACACTTTGGAGAACTGGCATTTATGTTAATACCTGACACATGGAGACTCAAGTCTAACTTTTGAAAAGTCTTTTGGTGCCTATATATGTAATGAGTTAGAACAATACGTTAGTCAAGAATAAGTGTATTATTTAGAAAGTTCTAAAGTAAGAATTAATAATAAACACTGAATTTCTGTAGATCACAATCTATTATGAATACTTTCTAAATATATCAAAATGTTAAACCTTTGCAGACTTTTTCCGACTGAATTGTTTGAAATCTTCATTGATATTGGACATTATGTGCGTGATATTAGTGCTTATGAAGAGCTGGTATCAAAGCTGAATTTATTAAAGGTAAGTATAAAGCTTCATAGTTTTAAGAAGCTGTATTCTTTGCACATTCTTAGCACAAGAAAGGCATGAAATATTTTGTATTTACTTATTTGTCACTTAATTTATAATCAGGAGGATGAATTGAAGCAAATTGCTGAAAGCATTGAGAGCATCAATCAGAATAAAGCGCCTGCAAGACATATAGGCAACTATGCAATTTTAGAGCACCTTGGCAGTGGAGCTTTTGGAAGTGTATATAAGGTAAACTTTTTGGTATTAGTTTACAGGCTTGAGAGGAACTGTAACAAAGAAAGTTTAATACCAGTTTTAGGCACTAACTTCCTTTGGATTTCATTAAGAGAATGAAGGTACCAGAAGGTACCATTATCTGGGCTTCTTGCTAACAAATGTTTCTCCTTTTAGCATTTACTGTGCTTTTGTTTTGTCACCTCTTGTAAGATTGACTAGTATATTTCTCTGGTTGAATAGTTTTACTTCTTATTAATTCCTTCCCACAAACAGCATATCTGCATATTGCTAACAAATCTGTGTAAAGCCACAGAAGTTCAAGTATATTTTATTTGGAAAGGAACATTGTGCGCTGTTAATGTTCCTTCAAACACAATGCCAAGTTCACCAGTTTAATGGTAACCTTCATTGTGAGGCAGTTATTTTGGCTAATCACATCAAGTATGCATACATATCATATGCGCAGAAAAAAAAGCTATGACTAACTTTTGTAAGGTGTATTTGGACTCAGTTAACTAATATGGTAGCCATAATAATGTCCTTTCAGTTCCCATCCTATACAATTTTTACGGGGATTTTAACTTTTTTATAGGTTAGAAAACATAATGGTCAAAATCTTCTGGCAATGAAAGAAGTCAATTTACACAATCCAGCATTTGGAAAAGACAAAAAAGCCAGAGACAGCAGTGTAAAGAACATTGTCTCTGAATTAACTATCATCAAAGAGCAGGTAAGTCTCATGGACTCCAGTTTCATGTATGGGCATTCTGCTATTAGAATTAATATTGTGAGTTCTCTTGTAGCAGGGCTTCCACCTGCTGTTACTGCTTCTATCTGATCAGTACTGTATTTGTCCCTTTCAGCTGAATGTTGTCAAAATTGCAAAAGTTCTTGCTGCAGTGTTAGCAGCAGTGCAAATGTTTGTTATTGAAGATTCTTACTTTTTTCTTGTTGGTAGCGTATGAACTTTTCTCAGGAATTCTGTAAATGAATTCTTGGATTTAAAATATGTTGAGAAGATGGTTGTTTTTATAATTGTAAATTAATAATAATACAACAGAACAGACCAATCATTAGTGTTCTTAAACTATGAAAGTCAATACTTTAATGTAGGTGTAATTGTCTGTTTTCAAACTTCCTTTATTCTGTTCCAATCATTAACAGGAGAGAGGGGTATGAATAATGCTTTTTTTTTTTTTTTTTCTTTTTTTCTTTAAATCTGTTTTCTCTGGTAATCTGCAACACTTTGATGTTTTCTTTGCAACGAAGTGTTGGGGATAGCATTGCAGTGGAGATCATAAGCAAGTTTGTGGAATTCTTGTGGAATTCTTCCTTCCATTGTGTAAACATAAATACTGTGCCATCAGTCTAAGTATTCTAAAGATCTATTTTTTTTTTCCTCGTTGTAGCTTTATCATCCAAATGTGGTTCGCTATTACAGAACCTTCTTGGAAAGTAAGTATAAAAGTAGAGAATTACAGTATTATACATAATGAAGAAATAGAAATACATAATAGAAGTACTTACAACTTGGAGTGTGTCAAATTTGAAAAGTAAATGGTAACATTTTCTTCAAGAACGGCTGTGGTTCAGACAGGCTTATATTACTTTAAGATTGAAAAAAAGATGAGAAATATTATTTAAATGTGTTTATCTATCAGTAAAACTACATGTAGTCTAAACATGTAGAAAGTATCATTTTCATTCTATAGAGAGCTAAGGAGCCCAAATTTGCAGATGGAATATTAAGTAGGGATAAAAGATACAGTAGAATGAGTGATACAAACTGCTTAGCCATATTGTCTTTTTTTTTTTTTTGAATATATATATATTATATATATATATATATTTTTTTTTAAAGAGCTAGCTACCTACTTCCTACTGAGTGATTAGCAGGCAGTGAATTCCTTATAGTTGCTGTGGTATAAATGGATATAGAGGAAAAATTGTAAAACAAGGAGTAGAAATAATAATAAAATGTATTTGTCTGTAAAAAACAAAACCAACCAAACAACTCCCTCCCCCCCCCCCAAAAAAAAAAAACAAACAAAACAAAACAAAACAAAAAAAAACACACAACAAACCACAACTGCGTAAAAATGTATTTTAACCTCAAATACTCAATTTTCAAATGCCTTCTGTATACGTGTATTTATTATTATTGAATTTTCTTTTTTGTAGATGACAAGTTGTACATAGTCATGGAGCTCATAGATGGGGTGCCATTGGGAGAACATTTTCACTCTTTGAAGGAAAAGCAACAACGGTTTACAGAAGAAAGAATATGGCATATATTTATCCAAGTAAGGCTGTACATTTTTTTTTTCATCAATACTTTTCAGCATGTAGTTATTAGCACCATTTATGTTTGTTAGGCTAATAAAAAGCAAAGTAATGCTTATTATATCAAGCACTAATACCAGATATGAGCATAATTTTATGTGCCTTTACTTAGATTGCAGTTAAGAATCTTTGTAAGGCACTTTCTGTTTGTTTTTAAGCTTTGCCTAGCTCTTCGTTATCTGCATAAAGAGAAAAGGATTGTTCATCGAGATCTCACTCCAAACAATGTCATGCTGGGGGATAAAGACAAAGTTACAATTAGTAAGTAAAACTCCTTTACTTGAAGAGAATTTCCCATGATGAAAGCGAGTAGAATTTCTTTACTGAAACTCACAGAAGGTTTCAGATACTGAGGTGTTGGCCACCATAATTGGAAGCTAGTAAATTATTGTATTTATTATACTGTTGTGTAAAATAATTGCTACTGCAGATTTTGTGATCATTGCTGCCAGGTATCATCAACCATGACTATGTTTGTTGCAGCTGTTATGTCAAATATGACAGAGGAGATGATTTAGCCCTAAAAAAATTAAACTGTAGTTATGCTTCAAGGCCTTTTATTAAAATCAGAAAGAATATTGAGACAAACAGATTATATAGCCAGTGCTAATGAACATGCAAAGTAAAATGAACATTTTTTCTATTCGAGTTCCACCATGCAACAGTTTAGTACCTGTCAACTGTTCTGTGATCAGCTGCAGTGAGATGCTATATTTCTGAGCCTGCAGTAGTAAATATTCTTTATGTGTTTCTTTAGTCTCTACAGTGTGAAAGAAGGAGCCCAGGGAGGTTTCAGGATAGGGTTTGAAAACTGTAGATATGTGAATAGTGCTTTGAAGTATGGTAAATTTTTACTCTTTGAATTAATTAATATAACTTGGAATATACAGCAATGCTTACCAGCAATGCAGATACTGTAATTGTTAATATCCTCAAAGAGCTGCTGCATGCTATCTTACTGCTTATGACACAGAACCAAATAAAAATTAGAGTGTTATGAGAAGTTGTGATACAAAAAAACAATCTCTCTTCTTTAAAAATAAAGGGAAACTGTAGACATATGCACACACCCAACCACAGAAAACTCAGCTATAATAGGCAAATTTATTTAGCATCTGTCTTTCTATAGTATTTATAACTGACAACAAGCCTACTTAAATTCATTAATGATTAAACTGTATGTGTTAAAACCTTCTGATTCTTAATAGTAACACAATTTTGAAAGGAGTAGTTTTAACAGAACATTTGTCTCTAAAGGATGAAAATAAATAATCAGAATGTTATTTTAAAGTAAAATATCATAGTTGTATTTCATACCAACATGCTGCCACTGAGGGGCACTCTTGTCTTGATTCAACACCTTTGTCTCTGCTCTGGTCCAATCTAGACCTATATAAAAGCATAATTATATTTTTAAATATGCCAAAAATTACCTTTGAAATGCATAATTCTATCAAGATTTACAGGTGTTGAGGAAAATGGAAAAACAAACAAAAAAAACATTAAACTTGCTTTGACCATTTCTGTAGTGATTGGTTCAAAACGATTGCAATATTTAAGCAAACACTTTATTTAGTACTTTAGTTACCAATGTATATTGAATTTTCGGAGGGAGCTGAAATTCTTTTATCTATTATTTCTGAATTTTACAGAGACTTCTTGCTTTACAGACATAATGAAAGAAAGATGGATTTCCTTTCTTTCCAGTTATAATAAATATGCACTGTATTGGTGCATGCTGTGTTGTACCTAACACATAAAGTCCATGCATGACAAAGAGTGGACCGTTTATAGGCTTGATAATTATGTCTCACAGTATTTTGGGACTTTTTTTTTATCATCTATTTAACAATTTCTCGTGGTTTTAGATGAAAGTAAAAAATGTGAGAAAAAGATGAAAGCATATGCTCATATATTGAGAAATCTTAAATCTGTCTTTACAGATTTAATGTCAGTTTTTAAAAATAAGAGGGTCTTCTCTTATTTTTATATCTCTGAGCCTGAATATTTTGCTCAGAACTGTAGTCCTGCACAGTCATCATATAGAGACAGAGTTTCACTTTTTGTAGTATTTCAAGTCCTAAAACCATTTAAAACTTTAATTAATCTTACTAGAGAAATACCTGTGAACCAGTGTTGCATGACTATGTATTTAAGATACAGCCTCTGATGCTCCAAATGATTTTGCTTCATAAAAGAAGCTTCTGTATCTTACAGTGATGCACATTTTTTTCCTCTTCCTCAGTCAGTCCTTCTGGAAATAGTAACACTTGTTAATCTTTTGCTGTGAAACCCTCAAAGCTGACAATATAACAAAGGCATCTTATCCCTCTGTAACTAAAATTTTTCAAATATGTTTTTTTTTTTTTTTTTTTTTTTAATGGAACACTAGCTATGGCTTAGTTTTAGACATTCACAGAGGATTTTGATTTAAAAAAAAAAAAACAACCAAATGTGTTAAAAAATAGGAAAAAAAAAAAAAAGTAAGTAAGCAATAAAATAGCACAAAGTGCTTCTATAGACAGAGATATACATTCTATACTGTGCATGGCTATACAGCAGTCCCAGCTATAAACTGCTTTAAAAAGTTCAGGGACGCACAGATAAATTTCTCCTCCCCCCTCTGCCCTGTATGTGAGAACTGAGCCACTCGTTCTAAATCCTATGAAGGCCTCTTACACAGATACTGAGTTTATATTGCTTGAAAAGAAAAGTAGTTCATAGTGTGGTAGACATTCTTATCTTGCTGTTACACACACAAATCAAACAAACAAACAAACAAAAACCAAAAACAAACAACTGCTAAAGAATTATGCTTGAATGTCTTAAAAGCACAAAGAAATTGTGGAAAAAAAGAAATATAGGAGGCCAGAACTTGGCAGGCAGGGACCTATGTTGAAAGGTAGTTGAACACTAGAACTCATGCAAGCAGAGAACTCTGCAACTGGTCTGGTGCAATGTAAGATTAAGCTATGAGGAACCTTTTTGAGATATGATCTTTGAATATCTGTGCAGTAGATTTTACTGCAAAAAGAGTATCTGAGGCTAATTGTAGGAAGAATTTTTTAATTTGTATAACTGCACTATATTTTCCTTCTCTTAAATTTTGAATGTGATTGATCAGACACTATCCTTATCCAGGTTTATTTATTTTTATTTTCTCATTTTTATTTTTAAACTTTTGGAAAATACAAATGAAAGTTGTGAAAAGAAAGCCCAGTGAAGTGCTTCATTTTAATCTGAAGATTAAGTAACTTTGCATTTCTGATGACGTCTTTTACACATCAATTAAATCTGCATTATCACAATCTTTTTTCAGGCTCTTTTAAATCTTTTAATTTTCATCTGATTTTCATTTTCAATCTGATCCTAGCCATATTAGTGGTGGTACAAGATTTCTGTTTCTGAAGGTAGAGAATGCTGTTGTTACACAGTCTCAGCAATTGCCCATTCTACTCATTTGTTCAGTCTCATCTCTAACATATATTTAATAGTAAGAGGGGCCAGAACTACCATCCCTTATATGTTGTTATAGCATTTAATCATAATTGGTTGACCTACAAATATGACAAAAATATAAATATTAAATTATTCTAACCTGTAATTTCATAAAACAGCTCATTCTAAACTGGTAGAATGATATTGTATGAAAAATTGTACAACTCTAGTCAGATTGAATGTCTGATTTATAATTTCTGATAGAAAAACAAAAACAAACAAAAATGAATGTGCAAACCATGTATAAGTAGAATATCAGGCACAACCTAAACAAAAGCTGTTTTGTATAGGCTTTGCATAGGGTTTTAGAGACTGAACCCATATTAACTGTGGCTCTCAATTTAATTTGCTCAGCTTTCCATATAAGATGTTGAAAAGTTACAGTTTTCTGAATTTAAAATATCTGTTTTTATTGCAGCTATATTTTACTGCAGCAGTATTTTGTTCCTAGCACAGCATATTTCTCTCTAGAGCTTCCTAGTTTTGTTTGTTTCTTGTCTGTAGGACAAAACAGAAGACTACACTTTTCCTCAGTGCCATCTGGTTTCAGCAAAGTTTGGATCTTGATGGTCCAAGAGGGCTGTGTGGAATCACTTTAACACCTTTCAGATCCAATATCAAGATTAGTGAAGGATTTTCTATGCTCTTTTGTGTGGTGTGCTCTGTTTTCTGTTTAGTACACACAATACAACAGCAGCAGAAAAAATCTGTATGGAATTGTATTAAACCTAGGATTGTCATATAGCACCGGACTAATAGTTTTGAGCCACATCATCCATTTGACGTACTTCTAGTTGTAGCAGGCAACCAGGATGTGTTAAAACAGTGAAGCAATTGAGACTTGAAAAGTTCAAATGGTTGCCAGATGCTGGAAGAAAGCTACCTGTTAATTTTGTAATTCAGAGTATTTTGTTGTTTAGTACACTCTGTAGAAGACCTGTTGCCTTGTGATTCTGTGCCATACCTAGAAAAGCAGTGGCAATGAGGTGAAGTGATATTAGCTTATGTTGTGTGTCAGTCACTACTTTTTGAATTCCCTTAGAACAAAGCTAATTTTTTTTTGTAGATTTTATAGCTCATTTGCTACCCTTCATACCAAGATTCAAGGAAATGCTTGTAGTACTTCATTTTTAAAGCTTCCATAATAAACTCAGTGGAATTTTCAAATTAAACAAGTGATTATGTTTGATTTATGTTCATACTGTAAATCAAACATTCTGGATGATATTGGTGGCTTAATAGCACAATCACATCTCTCTCCACAGATCTCATATCTAGATGGGGAGCAATGCTAATGTTCTTAGTGTAGAAGTTACAGGTTTCACAACACTGACAGATAGTAGGCTGACTTTATGGGACATTGTCTCATTTCCATGTATTACCACATGGAAAGGTAAAAAATAGAATACCTAGAAGCATATATTTGGGAATGATGAGAAATGAATTCTGTTCCCATTCTATTGACGGGAAAGACTAGAATAATTATGTACTACTGTTGATTAAATTGCAGATTATCTTGATTTTAGGATATGCTTTTATGGAAAATAAAATTAAAATTCTGTCTTTATGTTCCAAATCACTGTAACACAGTAACTTAAATGTGTAGCAGGTTTACTTGGCTATTAATTGGTTCTACTTATGCCAATAATTCTTATCAAGCGTAAGATATACCAGTATGACTAGTCCTGTTGTAATTCATGGTACTATACATGTTATCAAGCACTGGTCTTGATAATTAAAAATTTATAGGACTGGAATACCTATATATATGATCATCACTTCTGAATTTTAGTTAAGAAATACTGATTTTCTATTATTAATATCGGCAGTCTGACACTTGCTCAGGCTTTTGAAGAAAGTAAATTGAGATAAAAAATAAATATATTTTAGGATATTGAGCTTGGAAATCTTGTTACTGTGACTAGTAATAAAAGAATGCTTCAGTATAGCAGGAGAAAAGACTTATTTGTCTTTCTAAATTTCTAGAAATGCTTATTCTATATTTTATGTCAAAACAGAGGAAAAATTATTAGCAATGGTATTGCTGCATCATTTGAAAACATCAAATACTTAATACTACTCAGCGAGTTGCAAAAAAGCTTTCTTGATTACAGCTGCAAACCAGCTGATGAGTAGCAAAGCTAATCTGTCTCAGCCTGAGCCTTTAAGGATAAAAGATGAATCTGTTCAATGGGGACAGTGAAAATTTGACCTGAATAGGTCTGAAGTTCATATGTAATTTTATTGCCCATTCATCCTTTTTTTTTTTTTTTCCTTTGCTTTTCATCTTTGAATACATATTTGTTTTTAGGAAAAAACATGGTATTTTCAAATATGGTTCAAATATAAGTTAAGGCAACAAACATGCAAATAGAGATTGCTGTTGTTAAGAAGTAGCATCTGGAGAAACTCAGCTTGTTTATACTGTTGAAGATCAGTTGTATAGGTGAAATCTTGGGAAATAAAATGGCAAATGAAAACAACTAATTCTGTCAACAACAACGACAACAAAAATATAGGTACCTAATATGCTCCTTTAAAAAGTTTGCTGATATTTAGAAAGTTTGTTATTTGGGTATTGTGAAAGTTCAAGACACCCAGTAAGAGGTTAAGATACTAGTCAAGTCACCCTACTAATTTTTTCATGGTTCCATCTCCCTTCATACCTTCTTCCCAAGCATGTTAATGTTTTCTGAAACAATCTTACTTCGAAGACTTAATTATCACTTTGCTACCCTAAACACAATGTCACCAAGTGAAGAAGGGTTTTTCAGAATCTAAAAAATTATGATTGCATCATTTTGTTTAATATTCCTTCCCATTTGAGGACTCTCTTGCATGGTTGTTGGACTAATTTCTATTTTTGTTTTTCTTTTTAAATTAAAATCACATTTAATTTTCTTGACTCCTGATACACATGTTAATAGAGGAAAAAAACAGAGTGTAAACATTAGTTAAATGCAATAATACCTCAGAGAGAAATGAATCTATTGGTATTGAATTGCTGGTGAAATTACATGTTTAATCTTAATTTATGAAAATCCATCTAATGGTGAAAGCCTGTTAGTTTTTTATTGTCTTTGAACAGAATTAAAAATAATATAAATTTTCAATGAAGAATGCCAAGCTTCCAACCATTAGAGAAATTAGCTGTAAATAAATCACATCAATTCAGGTTGCCCAGTACACAAAGCACCAAAAGCTATTATTAAAAAAAAAGAATATTTTATAAAATGTTATGGCTAGATTAGTGTACCTACCATTCCCCGTAGTTTACTAACGGTCATGTATTAGGTTAGTAATATAAATTATAATGTATGTAATTCACATGAACCTGAAACGTTTAAAGTATTGTTTAAAACAGAAAAATTATATTTTTTCTAAAATATTATATGCAGATCAAACAGCCATTATTTGGCAGAAATAGAAGCTTGTCTTCTTTGAGCAGGTAGATGAATCTTTCCACTCGTGGTATTAAAACTTCAAGATGACTTCCTCATAGAAAGATGTCATCCACTAGCATTTTGGTTTTCCTTCACCTGCACTATAAACTATTTTTTGTTTGTTTGTTTGTTTTTATTGGCCCAAAATACTTAATACTTTTTTTTCATGGAATTTATGTGAAGGACTCCAGAGAAGGGAAGTTATTATGATTCACTCAAATTAATTCAGGGAAGTATCAACATTGCAAAAATCCCTGGTTCTATTAGGGTTAATACTCTCTGGAGTGAAATCCCTGAGTTGTATCAAGCTTGAGGGCTAAAGAGAGAACTCTTACATATCCTGTTAATTCAATGTTCTTTCTACTTATATTTTTCAAGCACTACAGAGCTAGTCCTTCATTGAATATTTTGTTCAAAGAAAAAGGGTCTGTGGCCTTGGTACCTAGATTTGGAGTTCTTGTCAAAGGCCATTTTTAAATAAGAAACCTACCCCTCTTCATACCCTTGAAGCTTACACTGAGCAAGAGCAAACAGAAAATATTTTTTCTTACCTGTGTTTCATCTGCTCTGCAGCTTTTTTGCTGAGTAGAAATATTTTGAACTGAACTGTTAACAATCTCACTGTAAAAACAATTGAAATGGGAATGTAATGGCTTCTGTCATATTTATCTCAAGAGTATCCTGGGTCCATGTAGAACAGGAACCTTTTAAACAACATAATTTACTTTGCAAATCTTACCAATTCTAAAGTAGAATTCCAATGAAGAATTTATTATAAAACTTTGACAAGTGCAATGATTTTCCCTTGCTGTCTGTGCCTGGATTTAGTAAAGTGCAATGTATTTTACCTGCATTGTTGCACTGAGACAGCAGTATAGTATTGAAATTCAATATATTATTGAATTCAGAAAAATGAACTTAAGCTGCTTTCATGAAACTTAGGTTGAAGTATGGTAAAGATTATGTGACAAATTTGTGAAAGAACACCTGATAATTAGACAGAAGATACTTATATTAACATAACTGCATGATCATCTAAATCTATAGCTTTTCCCATATGGTAATGCTAAGATTTTTCATTATTTCTTAACTAATGCAATCTTTTTGAATCTGAACTTTTCATATTAGTAGACCCCTTGTACTTTGAAATTAAATTTCTGAATTTAATTCTGAATTAAAAGTCCGTCCTTCCCATCTGATTATTATAACTTGAAGGAAAACCAAATAATTACAACTGTCATTACATTATTTTTCAATTAATTTGGGTGTTGTATCTCAAATTATTAGATGATACTTACCATTGTCATGTACTTGTCATTCAAATATACTAATAGAAACCTGTAATTGATCTTGTAGTTTGTATTGAAAGTATCGGAGATGTATTTATTTATAATATTTCTAAAGTTAGTAGACCTGAATCAAACGTAAGTTATTAATTTATGTGTTTTATGTGGAGGTAGGAAGATAGTACTATACTGTAGTTTTAAATGTAAAAGATAAAAGGAGGAAAAAAAATCCAAACCAACAACCTCCCCTTCACCATCCCTCAGCTTTTCAGTTGTTGTGAACCTAACAGCACCAATCATCATTTGAGAGAGGGTGGTCATTGATGTGTGAAACTTTTTTTTTTTTTTTTTTTTCTTTAAGCTGATTTTGGTCTTGCAAAACAGAAGCAAGAAAACAGCAAACTCGCATCAGTAGTGGGAACCATTCTGTACTCCTGGTAAGTACTACTGCATACATCATAGTGAAATGATTTCCATCTTCATGGTAATTTTTTTTAGAGCAGATAGGCAAGTTGCAATGGAGTAAGGTACAAGGCGCAAGTTACTCACCCACAGCTACTCTGTCCTAGCTAATTCCCAGCCTATTTTTCAGTTGCCCTTTCTTGCATATTGGTATTGGTACTGTGGGCTAGGTTGGTGGAAAAATGAAATATCTGCAGTTCTGTAATAACTTATTCATCTACCCATACCCTTAAGAATAAAGAAATGCATTTCCAAGGAATAAAAGGATGTATGTAAACAATATGAATTAATTTTAGTGGCTCTTAAGGTAACTGTGGTGTTGGTGTTCAGTTACATTGTATATGTACACAACTTACCTTCTGAAAAGTACTTGAAGTTTTTACTAGTGTATTTGTTTTGGATCAGTAGGTATTTGGTTTTAATAAAAAATATTATCCATAGTTTCAAAATTTCAAAGTTGGGAAAGCAGAACACATACTGTTTGTAATTTACGTTTAGTAAATGCAGAAATGACTACAAAATATTACCTCAGACAATACATTCAATGTGCAGAATGAGCTGTAGTTTCCTTTGTCATCCCATTTGTGAGCAAGCAAAAGTGAGCAACCATATTGTGTTAATTTTACATTACCAATATAGCTACCTAACTTCCTAGATTACTACTGCCTTGTGTTTTGTTCTCTCAAGAACATGGAATAGATGACATTTCCTGTCCCAAAGGTTCACCTCAGTATGTCTATAGCATGTGTAATTTACAGCACTTATCTGCATGTCAGATTGTCTCAAACACATTTGATTGTGGGCAGGACGGAGTTTATTTTTGTGTTGTATGATTACAGCATGCCATCTCACTGAGGTCACTGTATTGCAAACAAAAGCAAGAAAGTGTAATCTAGGTAAATATGTAAACAGTGGAAAGCACTAAGCCTGAATACTAATTCACCTAATAGCAGTTGATGTGTTCTGGGCCTGTCATTTACATTCAGAATTTCTGATGATTGAAATTCTAACATCAGAAATTAATTCAGGAATTGCAAATCAGTATCAGAGTTCTGGATCTCTCTTCCAGTGCAAAATTATTGGTTAAGCTTTGCCTGCCCTCTCTTGTTTTATTATGTATTTAAAATGCAACTAGAGAACTGGAGAACATATTTATAATCTCAGCTGGAGAACTGCAGACCAACTATTCGTTGTTCCTGCACAGGCTTGTCCCAGCTTCTTTGTAACACCTTTTTTATATACACCCCCTTGCTGTTCCTTCTCTTCAGAGCAACTCTGTTGCTTCTGATCAGGGTTCAGCTTTCTAAAGTCAGAACTTGGCTTTCTTCATCTATGGACTTTATGTTGCTCTTATTTGCATTACTGTGAATTCCCATTACATTTTTTTACAGCTCCTGTAAATAAAGTGGAGTTTATTTGGCCTAGGGAATTTAAAAACAACCAACCAAACCAAACAAAAAATACAGCAAATGAGAGATACACAAGCCAAGAATGTTGCACAACATGCTAACATGCTGTCTTTAATAGCATTACTGTTTTTGTCAGAAGTTTTCATTTACAAAATACCTGCCAATCAGGAGAAAAACTTGACACAACATTATATCCTAATAATAATAATAATAATAACATTGAAGTGGTGAAATTTTAAATTTCACCTAATATCATCACTGTGGCCGTGGCACTGCCAGTATCTTTCTCAGACATTTATAAGCCTTTTCTGATGCCAGTCTTCTTCAATCTTCTTTTCTGCTGTGGTGACCACATGTGATGGCCATGTACCTATCTGAATTCCTGGCCCATGTGCTTGTAATAAATTGTTAAAAGTTCCAGTGAACCAGTGGTTCTTCCAAATCACAAGTGTGGGTCAAGAACTCAGACTTTCACCAGGTGAATATAATTCATATTGTTGCTTTTGAAACTTGTGCTTGTGATGTCCTACTGCCAGAATGGTGGTGATTGACACTTAATCCCTTAGTCACTAAATCTAAAATGGCTTCAAGAGTTAGCCCTTGTAATGTGTTGAATGTTCAAGTCCATACTTTAAAGACTAATGCGTATGCTGCTGCTGCTTAGCGAGTAAAAGACAATTGCAATGCTGCCTTAATTGCTTCCCCAAATTCTCCTGAAGCATAGGACAAGCCATTGCTGATAGTTTGGATAGTTTAGTTTAGCAAGGTTTTGGTATAATTAATTCCATATAACCATTTTCTAGAGATGAGTTATAAATAAATAATAAAATTGATAATAAAAATTGATTTTTGTTCACTTACAACTGGGCAGAAAAGTTGTCTATGGGAAGTTAATGTGTTCTTTTAAACATGTTGTGGGTAAAGTGTCTGCAGGTTAGAGCAGTATTAGGAAGTGTCAGGTTCCAAACCATATACCAAAGGTCCTCAGGGTCACTGAGCTGTAATTTTCGTGTCCTGTCAACATTGATTTTCTTTTTCTCGTGTTCAATTCTGTACCAAATCTAGCTGATGTTGTTGGGTCTTTTCATATTTTAGGTAATTATTATATTATAATTTATAATATATATATATATAACAATATGCAATGTATATTATTATATATATTCTATAATCATATTATAGATAATTATTATTTGAGAGTAGCTCTGGAAATCTGTTGTAGACTTAAATATATATATATATATATATATATATATATATATATTAATGTTTGCTTATACCACATTTATTATTATTCTCATACCCTGTCTTCATACATGGAAGAGTGCATCAGAGCTAGGATTTTGGCAGTTCTTTTTCTACCTCTTTGACCACTTATTTAGAAGTAGGCATGAAGATAACATTTCACTGATACATTGCAGCCTCTCAGTAAGTGATCTTTTGGGGCATTTGCTGTCAGTTCTATTCCACAGGCGAAATCATGGAAGCAGTGATTCTTGCCTGTATGCAGTCAGAAGACAGAATGTGGATAGGATACCGATGTCTTTTTATTTAAAATGTATACATGAGTAATATTTAAAGTGACAGGTAAACCACTAAAGTCTTTCCAATGCCATAATCATTTAAGAATGTTAAAAAAGTTTTGCAAACAACTGAATGCACGGGTTTCTGCATTCCAGGTACATGGCTAGTACTCTGAATGACAGAGATTTTTTGATATAGAAACCTGTTCACATAGAATGAACTGACTGAATTTTTTCAACACAGGCAATGAAGCAAAAGTCAGAGAATATAGACTTAATCAGTGCTTGAACTAGTTTATTTTTATTTTTGGCTGATTTAAATAGAGGTGGAGGGCTATAAAATAATCAAAATATTGGGAATTCACATCTAACAAGAACAGCATATTCCTGCAAAAGCAGGAATTAATGTTCCTTCTGAAAAAAAAGGAAAGGGTGGAGAGAAAGAGCTATGAGGCAGCATTGTCATTTTAGAGTCACAGAAATTGCTTTCTTCTAAATTGATGGGAAAATAGTTCTGGGTAGTTTGAAATGCAGCCTGTCCTTCTTGGAGCAGTACAGAAACAAAACAATAAATGTCAAAATAAGCAGTGTCTGATACTTATTATTGAGACTTGGCTCTACAGCATTATGCAAAGTGGTTTAGATAAAAGCATATCTCTGTGTGTACCAAACATTGACTGTATTTGGTGTTGACTTGTAAAAGGAAGTCCCGAATCCATTTGCTAATGCAATTTGACAAAAACTGAGTCTTTCTAAATAACACCAGACACTGTTTTATGTTTAGAGAGGGGATTATACAATTATGCTTTGTAATTGTGATGTTTTAAAATTCTACTTCATGCTATTTTTATTCTACTGTCATACTAATTAAATTCCTCTTAATTGGTTATGTCCTTGAATTAAAAAATCCAGCAATGCGTACATTTAGAATACAAAATATATTAAATGGATTTGTTTACACTTAATACATTAAAAATTGAGGAAATGAACTGCTTTAGGGAATTGATAATGAATTCTGAAATGTTGTTCCAGCTCATAAGTCACCAGAAACAATCTGCTAGAAGTTAGTGGTGACAGAGTCTTTATTATCAAGCTGTCTTGAAAGCCTTCCCAGAAGAGAGTGCAAACTGTAAATGCATGTAGAGTACAATGTTTCCTTCCATGTATTCCCATCATTTATTTGTTTCACAAAAAGGATCTTCAGTTTATGAAGGGGATGCAACAAAAATAGACCAAGACATGTAAGTAAAAGTTAGTTGAGTCATGATTACAACTGCTTTTGCATTTGTATATGTGTACAGAAATTTTAGAAAAACTCTAGGAAAAGCTGTAAATTTTAAGGTTGGGATGCAATATAGATTCCCATCATAATTCCCTGAGGACTTGACTGATTTGGAAAACTGTTGGGAAAACATGAAGAAGAGCAGACCTTTCAGGCATCATTAAAAACTAGGTAAGAATGTTCTACACTAGTAGGAGTTTTAACATGATATTTCTGAAACATCATTGTATTTCCTGGTAATTGTAATATTGTATTTCCGTCCATCATCCTTTTAGCTGTGAAGGAGGATTCCTGGATCTTAATTTGGAGTAAACACTCTGTATACTGTATTATGTTACCTAAGTTTCACAGAACATGTGGCTTCTGGAGAACATTTCCTGGTTTGATTAGAAAAGAGGTGGAAGTTGAATAATCCTTTCAGTATATTAATACCGCATTTTTATAAGAAGATCTTCTGAAAGTTGATTAATTCACTCTGAAAATGAAATATAGCTATGAAATGTAATTGTGATGTTGCAGTTTTAGTTTAGACATAGGTTTATAATAAAATGTGTCAGCAAAAAGTCCAGTGCAATTTGAGTGGGAATCCTCATGCATAGTATAGCTGAGGACAGGCAGGTAATACTGTCTGTATACTACAGCACAACTCTGCATAAAACATTGTTTCATTATGAGGATACCATTGCTAAAAAGAGAAACTGTACATGTATGAACTTCAAGGAAGAACATAAAGAGTAGTTGACAGTGACTGACTTATAGAAAGACACCTAAATGCCTTAATTTTATATAATTTTTATTAAGTAACAAGTCTGGCTAAATAGCAGCTGTCACCTCACATTTGAAATATATTCGACACCACATCCAGTCTCACACAGCATTATGGAATCATAGAATGGTTTGGGTTGGAAGGACCTTAAAGATGACCTCTTTCCAACCCTCCTGCAATAGGCAGGGACACCTCCCACTAGATCAGGTTACCCAAAGCCCCATTCAGGCCAGGCCTGAATGGGGCTTTGGGTAACCTGATCTAGTGGGAGGTGAACACTTCTAGGAATGGGGCATCTGCAACTCTAGGCAGCCTGTTCCAGTATCTTACCCTGCTCATAGTAAAGAATTATTCCTGATATCGAATCTAAATCGTCCCTCTTTCAGTTTAAAATTACTCCTTATCCCTCTTTATACGTGGGAGTAAAACTGGAGATGATGTGAAAGAAGTAAGAAAAGAAAAGAAAAAAGAAAAGAAAAGAAAAGAAAAGAAAAGAAAAGAAAAGAAAAGAAAAGAAAAGAAAAGAAAAGAAAAGAAAAGAAAAGAAAAGAAAAGAAAAGAAAAGAAAAGGCATGAAGATCTTTGTACTGATTTCTGGAATAACATTCCAGTGGAGATGATGGAAGTCCCTACCACAAAACATAATTTAATACTACATTGGAGAGAATACAGAATTGGAAAGAAAAAAATAAATAAAAGAATGTAATATGTAATGACTTTGTAAACTCCATGATGAATTTAAACTGCTGTCTGAAAGAAAAAATAGTCTACCAAGACAACAGATTGTAAACGTGTTTCTTGGAAATAATTCTTTATGTAGAACTTGTATAACAATTATTTTAATATATATTAATTATGTCTTTTGTCTCAGTGGTTTAAGACTTTTAATTTATAATACCTTTGGAACAGATCATAATGATTGAACTCTTTGTTAGAAAAAAGATTAGTCATTTCATCAAACTATGTTATGAGCTTGTAAGTATCTTCTAGTCCAATGATATGTGTATTTATTTGCTAGAATTATTTCTCTTATTTTTCTTTTAAGTAACTTTAAATGAGCTATGTGTTACTTTGACATCTGAATTGCAGGACTTGGAATACTTCTAGTGTTTGTTCTTTCTGGTTCCCTACTCCCTATTCTCTTCTATCTTAGATTTCAGCTGTATTAGTATCTTTATAGACCTTTACAGATTCTAAGTCTTTATTGTTTCTTTTTCTGCTTTATTTGTTCTTTAGTACATGGTGTGTGGATTCAAATTCTAGTGCCATTATACATCAACTTGCTGTCTTTGATGTTTCCTTAATACTGTATTTGCTGTTTTTCTATATCACTTGTCACCAGTTAAATGTGTTTCCTGTTTTCACTTGGGTCTTGAGCTTTAGTTTCTGGCATGGCTTTTGTTCAGTTGCTTGCTTTTTCATAGTAGACAGATTTTAAAATTCTGTCAAGGGTTGGTCAAACCGCCCTAGTTTTCCCTTGTTTTGTTCTATCCCTTTAATTCCCCTCCCCCCTCCGACAGGTTCGTGCATGGAATAGTTAGTGATTTTTCTGTACATTAGCTATTAGGAGGAAATTCTTCGCTCTGAGGGTGGTGAGGCACTGGAACAGGCTGCCCAGAGAAGCTGTGGATGCTCCATCCCTGGAGGAGTTCAAGGCCAGGCTGGATGGGGCTTTGGGCAACCTGGGCTGATGGGAGGTGTCCCTGCACATGGTGGGGGGGGTGGAATGAGGTGATCTTTAAGGTCCTTTCCAATCCAAACCATTCTATGATTCTTCAGTGGTAAAATCAGTGAAAGTACATAGCTTTCTAACAATAGGGTTCTTGAACTTTATGGAGGCATTATTAGAGTAAGCACAGGAGCAGTGAGAGGCCATGTCTCATTAGAGAAATGTTAATACTGGTTTTTAATTGTCTGCTGTCCTCTTTTCACCATTTCTATCTTTGTGTAGTGGTAGGTTGACTATTTATTTCAAGGAATGGCGGGCCAGATGTGGCCCAAAAAATGCTGGTGGCAGCATTAGGTATGCCAGTTATATGACTCAAAGAACAGCCAAGTCAAGAACTAGCTAGCAAGTGGGAGAACGAATATTTGTAATACTCTTCCAGGATAATTGAAATACAGTGAAATAATTAGAGTTGGAAATAGGATAAGCATCTTAGTAAGAAATGCTAAAAAGGGCCTAGAAGAACAAGCTGTTTGTGTTTGAGTCATCTGAAAGCAGAGCAGCCAGTAGTCTTTCCTTCTGTTTCCTCTCTTAGCATGAGTGACCATATTTTCTGCTTGAGATGTATCGACAGTCTTACCAGGGTCCTATTTAAAAGGGACATTGTGTTTCAACTGAAGGAGGGGAAAGGTTAAAAAAAAAAAAAAAAAAAAAGATTATTTGCTAATACTTGAATAGTTTTTATGAGTTTAACCATCTGGAGTTAAGCTGCCTTTAATTATGTTGTTCACAATGGCAACTGGTATTTTCCACACTTATAGTTCTAGAGGCTCATTCAAAAACTGGGGATCTAATTCAAGTCAAGCAGTTAGATGACAACTGAAAGTGATGGAGAAAAATAGTCACTTCAATAATGAATTTCATCCCATGTGTCTTAAACATCCTTATCTATTTTAGGATGAGATGAATCAACCTCTTGACATGCCTTTCTCTCTCCATTTGCTGCAGAGGGAGCTGGAGTACTAGCTTAGCATAAATCTAATTTACAGGAGTTTAAAGTTAGGTGAAATTAACACATGTGAAATCGGTAATTCAGGATTTATGTTTATTTTAGAGTTGCTATACGATTGGATTAATTACTGCTTGTGGTCATCTTCTAGCACATAATTGTTTTCCCATGTCTCCCTTTCAATTTTAAATATTCATATGATTTCTCGATAAGCTAGGTTATTTGTACAAAGTACACTGCATGAAGTTAATTCTGGAAGGCATATTGCTCAATAAACAAAAACCTTGACCATTTTTAAACATCCAAGTTTCTGTTCCATAGATAAAAGGAAAAAGAACTTTTCTTTTGTTGAGCTGTTAAGACTTAAGGCCATTCCTCAAAGTATTTTATGTGAAATTGTAGTTGCAGTTCACTGGAAAATGTGTCTGGTTAGAAGAAATCAATTCTTAGAAGTATCTGTCAGATGCATGTTATGAGTACTTTTTAGGATATGAATGCTTCGGTTTCTATGTTCATGGGTAGCACTTTGCCACATCAATTTATCTACAGCATTTCTGTTAAAACTGACAGCTTGACATTCTTCTACATATTTTTGTATGCATAAGAATACTACATATGTGGACCAGGTAGTGATACTTGTCTTTAGTAATATCCATAAAAAATCACATTAAAGGGAGATTTTTATTCTGTAGGTTTCAGAATCTGACTTATAACTTCTCTTGCTGTTTTAGACCTTGTTCCATGATGTGTCTGAAGGAATAATAGGTATAAATTAGAACTCTGATGTGTTTTTCTTTTTTTATGCTTCCTGGAAGCTCTGCATGTAATACTAAAACACTAAACTTCATCTTGATGATACTTTGATTTTTCCTTACATTTACTCAGAGATACATATGATAATCTTGAAAATTCAGTCATAAAACCATTGGAAACAGCTATGCATGTTTTGAAGTTAATTAGATGCCATAAATTTATGGTTAATGCTGTAAATTTTATGGCATTCTTCAGTAATACAAACATTACCTTTGTTAATAGAGCCTGCAAGGCTTTTTCAATTGTTGTTGAAAGAAGTAAAAGCCTAGAAACATGTAGTAGTTTTACACATTGATAGCAAGCTTTTTTTTTTTTTTTTTTTTCTAGATCAACAGATACAGCATGCAGACAAGAAGGCGAAATTCAAACTGAATTGTATCATTATGGGATATTTTCCCAACAGGTCTACACACTTACACACTACAGGCCCCAAAATATCTTTGAGCAGCGCTATATATGTATGTTGATACATGCATACATGCAAATATGCGTATGTATAAATATGCACACAAATCTCTCTCCCTATAAAAAAGCGACTGTTGATACTTGAAGAGAAGTTGGTTTTGTTTAGAGAGCATAAGGTAGATGTCATGTTCTTTAAGTTTAATTTTATGTTCCACATTGTCAAATTAAGCATAGATTTGTTTATCCAGGTAACAGATTTCTGGCATAATTATATTCAAACAATGTTGGTATCTTCCTTACTTCCAAGTACGTAAGGAGAATTTTTGGCAGATTTTTGGTTCTACTACATGCTGCTGATACTTAAGCAAAAGACTTCAACATTGTACTTGCTGGACTACCACAGAGAATGTTGACAGATGGAAGTTTTAGAAGTGCCTTAGAACATCTGAAAGGGTGTCTTTTGTGAGGAAGAAACTTTATATATATATTTAATAGTTTGCAAGAAAAAAATAATCATTTATAGAGAGAAACATATATACAAATTAGTAGACAATGTAATAAATTATAATTACTTGAGAATACATTTAGCAATAGAAAATTGTGAAGGCAAAATTTCAAACTAGTTTCTGAAAATCCTGTTCCAGCTTCGTCATCAAGGCATAGACAGAATATCCCAAACAGGCTTCTGTTAAATTCTTCTTATAGGTGAGAAATGCAAATAGCTTTTAACAATTTTCACAGAAACTCTTTATTTAAGCCATCAGTTGTTTG